>NW_019154152.1:13897133-14203394 GCF_002288905.1 Enhydra lutris kenyoni
GGGGGGGGGGGGGGGGGTACAGCGGGGCCTGACTCTGCATCCAGATATGAGGGCGCCCCTGAGAACAGGACCCGGGCCCCCCCCCTTCCTGCCCCCACCTCCCTGCCCTCCCAGCCCTGCCCTCAGGGCACAGCCCGGGCCTGGTGCTCAGTAAGTGAGCAAATAAATGAAAATGCGAATGAGCGACAGTAACAGCAGCTAACATTCATGTGGTACCCACTTTGTGCCAAGCACCGTTCTCAACATTTCGCAAATATTAATGCATTTAATCCTCAGGAACATTTTATAATTTCCATAATAAAAGATTATGAGTCCCATAATAAAAATTTCATTACGCCCATCTCACAGCTGAGAAAACAGAAACAGAAGGGTTAAATAACCTGCCCAAGGCCACAGAGCTCTGAATCCCCTCAGTCTTATTCTAGAACCCTTGGTCCTACCAGTCTGCCAAACTGCCTTCCACTTGACACCCGCACGCTTCACGGCTGTTCAGTCTCACCCCACCTTCCTCCAGGAGCCTCCCCCCAACATCCGTGTCCCACCTCCAGCATCCTTTCCTCCCGGATGTGTCTTTTTTTTTTTTTTTTTTTTTTTGGCCATTAAAAAAAAATAATGTATTGAGGTGAAATTCACATAACATAAAACTTAGCATTTCAAAGTGAACAATTAGTGGCATTTAGTACATTCAAGATGTGCAAAACAACAACAACAACAACAAAACAAAAAACCTACCTCCTCCATTTCCAAAACATTTCCATGGCTCCACAGTGAAATACCTCACCCATAGGAAGTCTCTTCTCCCCATTCTCCCCTTCCCCCAGCCTCTGGCAGCTACAGATGGATCTATTCTAGACATTTCATATAAATGGAATCGTACAATGTGTGACCTGGGCGACTGGCTTCCTTCACTTAGAGCAATGTTTTCAAGGCTCGTCCCTGTCACAGCAGGCACCGCTGTGTCATCCCTTGTTATGACTCAATACTCCTCCATGGTTTGGACTGACCACAATCGGTTTAGACATCCATCCACTGATGCACATTTGGACCATCTGTTTCCACTTTCAGCTGCTTTTTGATCCTCACCATGACCCTGTGAGTGAGGACTATTGTCCTGTCTCCTTTCTGGAAGCAACACCGATATTCATCTGTGGTCGAGTGGTGACTCGGAGTGGAGCCCCCTGCCTGCCACCCTCGTCTGCCACCAGCCATTCACTCACCCTGCAAGTCACACCTTCCCTGGACATCAGTTACCACAAGCCAGGCTCTGGGCCAGGTGCTGACAACACAGAGTGGAGGGCTCAGGTGAGGCCCCAGGGTGCCCCAGGGCCTGAAGCTGCACAGATGCGCTCCTGCCCACACCCAGAGGTTCCAGAATCCAGGCACACATCCCAGAATGAGTACAGGGGCAGGAGGACCCTGCTCCTTTTCCTCCGTAAGCCTTGGCTTTCCTTCCAGCATAGAGGGAAGATGGCCCCAGCAGGAGGCTCTAGAGAGTTACACAGAAAGACTGCAAGTGGAGCAGGAATGCTGAGTGGAAAGGGCCTCCAGAAAACACAGGACTCACAGCCACGGAGTGGAGAGGGGGCATGGGATCAGGACAGCCACGAGAGTTTCCCCTACGATCGGTCATTTCACCCCTAAGACATAAATGCACGAGATAAAGTCCTTTGTTGGGAATGTCCACTAAGCCTTCCTGCTGTGTAACTTTGGGCTAAACCTTCTCTGAACCTTCTCTTTGCCCAAAAGTAGGGGCTTGGGACTCTAGAATTCTAGATTCTAGGTTGAGAGGAGTGAGCTGCCTTCAGAGGGCCCTTCCTTTTGGTATTTTTTGTTTGTTTTGTTTTGGTTTGGTTTGGTGTTTGGGTTTTTGATAATGACGGGGAAAAAAAGAGAGAGGTGGCGGGCGGTGGAGGTGGGGAGAAAGAATCTTAAGCAGGCCCCATGACCACCACGGACCCAGACGTGGGGCTCAATCTCACGACCCTGAGATCATGACCTGAGCCCAAATCAAGAGGGAGATGCCTAACTGACTGAGCCATCCAGGGACCCTTCCGTTTTTTTGTTTTGTTTTTTTGTTTGTTTGTTTTTTTTGAAGACTACTCCCCTTCAGGCCACCTCTCTGTGTAAGACAGTGGGGCTCTGAGCTCTAGAGACCCACAAAAGCCACCTCCTTCCTGTCCTCCAAGAAACTGCCTCTGCCACATGTTTGACTGTTAATGGGACCATCCTGAGGGAGTTTCTGGAACTCAGTGTGGAGTTGGTCAGTCTCAATCGTCACTAACAGTCAGCACCACCTCCTCAGGCTCCCCTCACGGGGGCCGGACAAACATGTGGCGAATGAACAAGAGAACCAACAAGCAATCCCTTGGTGATTTCCCATCTTCTAGCCTCTCTTTCCCAGTCTATTTTTCCACAGTGCTACCACTTGAACCTTCACCTCCTGCCCCTCCTGCAGGTTCTGTGGCTTTAAGCAGGCTGCTTAATTTAGCTGAGCCTCGATTTCCCCATCTGCACACAGGGACTCTCCTTGTGGGGCAGTGAGGGAGATGAAAAGAGAAAGCAGAGGCCCAGCACCTCAAGGGCTAAGGAGTCCTCCAGGAAAAGCAATTGAAGGAAAGCTGTTTCTCTTTGGCACCCCACCCCATCCTACGCCTCTCAGCCTGATCCTCTGATCTCCCTCTGTTCCAGAGCCTGGAGGAAAGAGCCTAGCCCCTGGGCTGGCCCCTGGCTGGATGTAAATGTTTATGCCAAGCCCAGCCTCCCAGGGACAAGTTATTTGCTCTGCTAGTAATTAATTGCAGTAAAGCCTGCCTGGGTAATAAACTCAGCCGGGGAAACATAAACAGTTTGCACTGAGCTCCAAATCCATTGTAAGGCCAGCAGAGAGGGTCTGCAGGAATGGAATGTTCCCCCTGCCAGATGACAAAGACCCCTGGAGATCATGCAAAAAACAGCAGCTGACATTATGGGGTGCTTACCTTGTTCTTAGGCACAGTTGGGCCCTTGGACATCTGATACCACTATTTTCCCCGTTTTAAAGAGGAGGAAGCTGAAGCCGAACAAGGCAGGGTGACTTGCCACAGCTGGAAAGTGGCTGGGACACAAAGTCTGACTTCAGAAAGGTGGGGGGAGAAAGGGGAGGAAGGCAGCCATTCATTCACCAAAAATGTATGGGTACCCCCTGTGCCAGGTACTGGGACCAGAAGAAAAGAAAAGAAAGTCTCTGGTACAGAAGGTGACAGCAAATTACTACTGACAGTCATTGGCCATTCAAGTTACTACTGACAGGCAGGGCACAGACCACCCATTAGGCCTCTGGCAGGAGCGCACAGTAGGTGTACAGTAAGTGAGTTTCTGGCTTAAACTTCCTGCACTTTTCTTTGACCCAGTGCAGCTTCTTGCCAACTAGTTCAGGGTGTCTGAAAGATACTGTGCCAGGGCTGGGGGTGTAGTGATGGATGAATAAAACATAACCTTTGCCCTCGGGGATCCCAGTCCAACCAAGGGTATACGCATAAGGATAATGGAGTAGAATGCAAGACAATTGGATGAGGGTCATGGGGGAGGAGTGAGGGATAATCAGTATTTACTGATCACCTACTGTGTGCCAGTGCTAAGCCCTACACCATCTCATTTCGGCCTTACTACAACCCAGGCAGTGGGGAGAGAATATTATCACCCCCATTTTAAAGATAGGAAAATAGAGGTTCAGAAAGATTAGGTAACTGTTTCAAGGTCAGAGACATAAGCAATAGTGGCTGGATTTGAAAGGTAGCCTCACACCAAAGTTTCTATTCCTTCCTCCTAGTCCCCACCTCACTGCCGTTCCCTCCCCTCCCTGAAGGGGGCGCAGAAGTTGTGAGGGACGGGACCGCCGTCATTAAGCTACCTTCCCCTTTCCCCAGCTCAGCGCCGGGGTGCACGACGTGGGAAGCAGCGCACCCTGCCGGCCTGGTTTCCCTTCTAAGCAGGAAAGGTCTGGCTTGCCTGCTTGGGCTGCTTCACCCAAACAAAACAGGTCAGGCTGGTGACCTCTCACCCCCAGCAGCAGGAAAGTTCGATCCAGATTTCCACTCTGCCCTCCCCCACCAAAGGGCCACTCAGTTTACAATGGCCCCTTCCCAGGAAACTGTACTCCACAGCTAATAAATCCTTTTCCCCCTCTTAGCTCATCTGACCACCGGCACCCCACCCCAGCTGTCTGAATCCCGGCACCAGGCCCAGCACAGTATAGGTGAATCTGACAGAGACCCCAATGGAAGGGGTGCCCCCCACCCCGTTCCCCCAAGCCTCCAAATCTCCCTACCCCACCCCTTCCCCATCTCTATCCAGGTTCCACTCATTTACTGAGCTCCCGTGACAAGCCGGGGGCTGTCCCAGGCGGTTTCACCTGTGGCACATTATTTAGACCTTTCCAGGCCTCTTCGCGTAGGGATGATGTCCACGTTACAGATGAATAAGACTGAGGGCCGAAGGACTTCTCCAGTCTCTCCTTTACACAGCCAGGGAGCTTGGCAGCTGGGTCTGGCCCGGAAGTGGCTCACCCAGATGGCTTTTGGGTCCTGCCTCAGCAGGGAGGGCCATAACTGATGACCAGGTCCGCGTGTGTGGGGTGAGACCTCCCCGAGCACATACAGGGACATTGCGCCGACATCCTGACACAAAGGACCACCTGGCCTGAGCAGGGGCGGATCGAGGCTTGAATGAGTTCATAGAGTTTGGAAGCCCTCTTTAAAAAAAGAAAAAAGAAAAAAGAAGAGTACAAAAATATCTTCTTTTTGCACCTTTCACAGAACCTCTGAGTCCGTGGACACAGTGCTAGGTCTCGGAAGGGGCCCTGGAGCACAGAGGGTCTGAAGCTGAAGCCGCGCCAGCCTCACGGTGAGTCCGCCCCTGGGCTGGAGGAAGGGCCCAGAGGCGATCCGAACACCACCCGCCTTCACAAAGGCCCTGCCTCCAGCCCAACCGACAGAGGAGGCTCCGGAGGACATTCCTTCTTCTGGTCACGCGTCCTGCAGCAACTAAACTCTCCCTGCCACAGGACCAAGTCTGGCTGGCTGTCTGTCTCCCTCTCGCCACGGTTTCAGAAGCAGCAGAGCTCGTCTGAGCGCAGGACCGGCCCACGGAGTGTGCGTGCTCCCGTGGACGGCAGCGCTGGACTTCTCTGTGATCCTGGAGCATGCCTCCAGGAGGGTCCTCCATGCCTGGGTGGGCAGGGTTGCCCCCACCTGTGCCTGGACCCCTGGGCCAGCAGAAACAGCCCTACCAAGAACCCCAGCCCCAAATATTTGAAGGCTATGACACTGTTTACCCACTGTTCCCACATCCCACATCCCATCTGGTCTACACATCGGCCCTGGAAGGTAGGCAGAGCTGATTGTATTGTCCCCATTTACAGAAAGGAACAACAGAGGACACGTGTTGTATGCCTTCTCTGGGCAAGACATGCCAAGGGACCTTTGCAGGTGACATCTCACAGACACCCTGGCAGGAAGGGCTGGATCCTCAGGGAACAGGTGGAGAACTGAGGCCTTGCTAGGTCTTTGGGCCAGGACCAGGGGATGGGGCTAGAGCCCTACTGTCCCATGTCCCAGCCTGGACCTCGGCCTAGTCTCTTCACAGTCTGGAGTACACAGCTCCTGAGGAACATCGTGTGTCCTGAGGAACACCGTGTGTCCCATGAGGAACAAGAGGCCTCCAGCTTCTGAGGCAGAGGAGCAGCCAGTAGCTTATTACAGGCCTTCCTAGAAAAAGGGGATCAGACAACGAGTGCATATGCTTTGGAAGCCTGAAGCTTGCTTAAAAGCAATAGCCTCGCAGACTCAGGGCCTGTACCTTTCCCCATGCTTCCAAGCAGCAGAAGGTCCCGAGCCCACCTCCCACCTGCTCCGCCACCCAGACCCTTCACGAGACCACCTCTCCCCCAACAAGCCAGCTGCCCCGTGCTTGCTTTTGCTTGCCCAAGTCCCAGCTCTGTCCTTGCCTTATGATTTATCCACTCATACGTCCGTTCTACAAACCCTTACAGAGAATGTAGTGTAGGGTGACCACCTGTCCCCAGTCACCCAAGACAAAGGAGTGTCCCGAGATGGACCAAGACAGTCCCAGGAAAACTGGGATGATTGAGCACGCCGCTGTACTGTGTGCCTGGCCCTGTGCTGGTCAAGGAGGACAAGCCGGATTCGGCTTCCAGCTGGAGAGTGGCTCTCACTCAGTGAGGAACTACCATCAAAGGCGCCTGCTGGGCACCTCACACATATGATCCACTGTAGTCTCAGGAGGAGGGTATTATCATCTCCATGGTATACACAGGAAACTAAAGCTCAGAGAAGTGACTTGACCGGCCCAGAGGCACAGAGCTATCAGTGACATGCCAACACTTGAACTCAGATCCCCTGAGACAGATAAAGGAAAGGGCAGGTTCCAACATGAACATTAGGAAGGCAGAAAAATTTAAAGATATGTTTTATCTGATCAGTTTTGTAGCCCCCGGTATTTGGCATGTGCTAGAGGTTCAGAAATGTATGTGAAAGGGAGGCAGGGAGGGGAGGGAGGAGGGAGGCAGGGAGGGGAGGGAGGAGGGAGGGAAGGAGGGGGGCAGGAGGCAGGGAGGGGAGGGAAGAGGGAGAAGGGAGAAGATAAAGGAGACTGGGAAAGGAGGGAGGAAGGAAGGGAAGGGGAGGGACTACTGGGAGGGAGGGGGGAGGGAGGGGATGGAAAGGAGGGAGGGCAGGGAAGGAAGGGAGGGAGGCACGTGCCTGATTTAATCACCTCCAGACTCAGAGATCCCAACCCCCAACTCACAATACTGACATTTCCCTTTCCACAGCCGGTGTCAGCTGTTTTCTTAAAGCGCTAGGGCCAGGAAGGAAGTGAGAAGAGGGAAAGAGTGCCTCTCCTTTGGGTCAGCAGCTCAGGGCTCGCTTCCTCCAGGGAATCTTCCCTGACTCACACCTCCACCCAGTTCTGGCCCCTACGTATATGAGTACAACAGCCATGGGTGTCAGAAGTGTGTGAGTTTGCACACACGCCCATGGGTGTGTGGGGCTTGTACTCTTGCTTCAGTTCACTTCTGCAAACCTAAACCTCACGCGGCTAGGCCAGCCCTATCAGGAGCTGGGGGGCCAAGAGGTACCAGACACAGGTCTGCCCACAAGCACAGGAAACTGACGTGTCAGCAGCCAGCTTTGACGGAACGCGCCATCCCACCCGCAAGACTTCGAGGTGCAAGGGAGCGCGCAGGAGGACACTGACGGACTTGGCGCAGGGCGCCCAGTCAAGGGAAGGTGTCAAACCTGAGGTGCTCAGTGCAACAGATCAACTATACCACACGGAGGTGAAGTTCAACCTTCAAATAGAAGGGAGCTGTGCCCAGTCAGAGAAAGAAGGCGTTCCAGACGGAGAGGCCGGCTTGAACAAAGGCACAGTGCGGAGAAAATATGAAGACTGTAGAGGAATATCCAAAAAAATCAGCGCAGCTGGGGTGTGGGCCGGGTGGTGGGGAGAGCTGGGAAAGGAGCACGGGAAGGAAGTTTGGCGCAGACGGTGGAGGGCCTCCAATGCCCCCTGGAGAATGTGGACTGTCCTACAGGAAATGGGGAGCAACCGGCCAGTTTCTAAGACAGAGGAGAAAAATGGAGACAGGTGTGAATTTCAGAATAAGAGGACGGTGTGGGGGGCATCTAGACTGAGCAGCGGGACCAGGACGGAGCCAGAAGATTCTGGTAACAGTCCAGGCCAGAAGCAGTGCTTAGCCTGAGCCAGCCGCAGGAGAATGGGGAGAAGAAAAGCACTTTGGTGATAAGGACATGTATATATCACCATGAGGCTGGGTGCCCCAAAGGTTAGGATCAGGAGCTTGGCACATCCCTGCCCCCAAACACTCCAACAGAAGCTGAGGCTGGAGGAAGCCAAGTTGCTGTGTGCGTGGCCCGGGACAGGACTCGATCTGGGACTGGGTCATGGTTCTTTGGCTGAAAGTTCTACTTACCAAAAAAACTTTTACCTTTTTTTTTTTTTTTTTAGCAAAATTGACTATAAAAAAGCGAACGTCAGAGCTGATCAGATTGTCTCAAGTCTGCGCACTGAGACCTTGCTGCTAAAGTCAGCCCTCTAAATGAGAAATGAATACGAGCATATTAACCATTCCATTATCCCATGTGATCATCTTTGTCATTTTTAGGATATTAAAAAAAAAAAAATCTCTTGCAAAGACAAAGTTCTCCTTACTGAGTTTAAAAAATGCTTCCTGGTTTCTTCCACTGCCCTGGGACTATAAAGTGCCATAATAAAATCATCCTGCTAATGTGCTGGGCACTTTCATTAGCACAGATACAACAGAGAGAGAATGGAAGCTTTATGCCCAGAGGCTGAAAAACCCCGGGAAGCTACCAGGGATACTGGAGATCCTGCTAGAAGGAAGGTGAGAACCCCAACCCATTGCTTGTCTGGGCCACCCAGCCCCTGGCCTCCAGAGACGGACCTCAAAGCCACGTGTCCCCCACCTCCACTGCCACCCCACAGCTCCAAAGCTTAGTACTGTTTCTCAAAAGACATTGTTTCCTATTTCATGTCCATCGCTCATCTAGAAGTTTTCAGACCTTCTGCAGGTCTCCTCCACTGGGGGAAAGTCTTTGCTCTGATGGCCCTCCACCAGAAGAGAACAGGACAGATCCCCCCAAACCCCCTCATTTCCGACGGTGGGTTTGCAGGACCTGGTGTCTCCTCCTATATCCGTCCCATTTCTTCCGTCCAGGCCCCAACATTCACTGTGAGGCCATGAGGCAGAACCTTGAATTTCACCCTAGATTTTGTGCCCCCCAACACTTTGCAGCCCCACCTGGGTGGCTCAGTAGGTTAAACGTCTACTTTCCGCTCAGATCATGATGTCAGGGTCCTGGGATCAAGCCCAGCCTCATTGGGCTCCCTGCTCAAGGGGGAGCCTTCTGTCCCTCTCCCTCTGTGCCACCCCCCATGCACCCTCTGTCTCTTTCTCAAATGAATAATATCTTAAAAAAATTTTTTTTTTGTTTAAAAACAATCTGCAGCCTCCGCCTACCCCTAATTAACAGCAGCTGAGGGGACTGACACTGTGCCTGGTACAGACTCACCAGACAAAGCCTGCTTCAGGGTCCCCCACTTCTGAGGAGCTGCCTCTGACCCTGAGCCACTCGGCGGGCTTTGCCCCCCCACCCTGTATAAACGAATCCACCTTACCCCCTTCTTCTATTGTGTTGTGATGATCTATTTCCTCTCCCCCAAAAGACAGGAGCAGCCCCAACATGAGACTTGCATGTTTCCTCCTCTTCGTGCTTCAGATGCCCAGCCCTGAAGTGTTCATCCACAGGTCCCTTCTTCGGAGGACCGGGGTGGCGGAAGAGAAAGGGATAAGCCAACCCTGTAAAGGCCCAGCCCGGAGGAACCCCCATGGTGTTCTCTATCATGGAGGTCCCCGCCACCCCAGCCCCGGAGGGCTAGGCCTCTGAGAAGGGGTCTCAGGTGGGGGACAGGAGCAGAGCTGCTCCACAAGTCAGCCAGGCAGCGTGGAGACACGAGTTGAGTGGAGGTCTGGGCCTGGCACCCAGCGAGTACTTGAGAAATGTTTGTGGAACCTAGTGGAACAAACTGAAAAATGCTGGCTATTTGTTCCTCTGGCTGCAAAGAGGCCAGGTCCCTGCTGGGGTACTTCGTGGGCAAATTATCTCAGGACACAGCCTGTTTCCTCTAATGAGGGCTTCTCCCCCTTGCAGCTCTACTCCCAGGAGTGTGGGAGGGGGGCAGTGCCGGGAGCCAACCTCAGTGGCCCTACAGCTCTCCCCCGGAAATGGTGTGAGCGGCACATACCACCAGCCCAAGGCAGGGGGCTGCTCATATTGACATCTCAGGCCCAGAAATCCCCAGCGAAGCAGCTCCGTCCTCCTGCTGGGCCCCTCTGGGGAGGAAGAGAAGAAGGAACCAGGGAGTTGGGCCGAGTTATGTAACGAGCTTCCTTGGAGTCAGAGGCCCTGGCATGTCAGAGCCCAGCACTGCAGGGAGAGGCTGGGGGAGGGCGAGGCGGCTTGCTTCCCTCCCTTGCTGCCTCTCCTCCAGACCTCAGCAGACCTCGGAGGCTGGCGCTGCTCTCCAAGACTCTCAGCTCCAAGCAGGCACCCCCCTGCTAGGGGTAGGAACCAGAAGGGCTGTTGTCATCGGAGTGTGTGAAACAGTGGCCTGCTGGCTTCCCGGGCAGAAAACCTGGCTCTAGTCCCCACCGCAGCACCTGGGGGCATGGGCTACGGGAGAGAAGCCTGGGGCCCTCCACAGTGTCCAGCCCTGCCCCGGCTTCTGGCCCCCAGATTCTCCCCACTGCCTCCTAGACAATCTGTCATGGGTGAGGGGCCATAGGGCTGGGGGCTCAGGCTGCCCCGCAGCACCCAGATCTGCCCCTCCCTGGCCTCTGGGCAATCTCACTTCCCTTTCCTGCCTCCAGCTGAACTTCTTCTCTAGCCTGGTGCAACCCCCACCCCCGCATATTCATCTGTGTGCACAGCACCAGACAGGGCGGGAGGGAGGGGATGCGGGAGACAGGGAAACAGAGAGAAGAGCTGAGACCCACTCCTGGTCTTGAATGACAGCGAGGGCTTCAGCAAATCCTTACCCTCTGGGCCACAGCAACCATATGCGCTAGGTGATGTTATCACGCCTACCGCACAAACGAGAAAACTGACGCCCAGAGAGCCTTCCCCTGAAGTCATGGAGCTGGTGTACAATATGCTGGACAGCAGAACTGCCCAAGTCTGCGGGACTCTACCATCCCTGTTCCAGACTTCGTGGCTCTAGCTTTGGGGAGCCCCATACATCCGGGGGTGCTACTATTGGGAGACACCACACAGCCCTCACTGGTCCCCACTGAGGAGGCTAGTTTGGGAGCCAGAGGATGGCCATGAAGACAGGGACAGAGCACAACAGAGACCGAGGGCTTGCCTGCTGCCTGCCACCCAGACTCTTCCCTTCTGATTCAACTCGAGGCATTCCATCTCAGGCAGGATCACACCCCCCCACTGCCTGCCCCTTCCAGACACAGGGCTGCTGGCGGCCAAGCTATCCAGCACAGAGCACAGCCTGACAGCCTGCTGTCTCTGCCCTCTCCCCTTCCAGCTGTAGAACTGAGAAGGAAAGAGTACTAAGGCCCTCCTAGGCCAAAGCCCTTTCTCCTTCCTTCTTGACGCACGGAAAAACTGAGGCCCAAAGAGGAAAAGCAGCTCATCCAGGGTATCAGAGGGATAGCAAAGAAGTGGGGTCCCTGTTTCCCAGGTCAGCACCCCTCTCCTTGACTTATCTCACTTGGCTGTTGTCCCCAGATAGCACTCTCACTCATCCGTCTGTCTGTCTGCCTCTCTCCCAGCTCCCCCACCCTCTCTCCCCACCTCCTGCTTCCTTTTCCTAGCTCTGCCTGCAGGCCCCATGTCTGAAGCCTCCTTCATAGCCTCGCTCGCCTTCTCATACTCTTCTGAGCCCCACCACCCCCCACGTTCTTCCTTCCCCTCCTCAGGGCCAATGAGCAATTCTTGGGTAGTTTAATTAGCTGATCATGACCGCAGCCTGCTGGATCCAGTGCCCAGAACGCTGTCCCCAGTAATTAGGTGGGTTCTGAGTACTTGCCCAGTGGGAAGCCAAGGAGGAGATCTCTCCAGCTGCATAAAGAGCTCCTTGATCACCGGTGGGTCATTGGAAGCCATGGTCCCCTCCTCAGGCCAGGTCAAACCACACTGGGTGTACTGGGGCCAGATCCAGATGTCCATTCTAAAGACTCCACGCTCACCTACGCCACAGTCCAGACCCAGGAAGGCTCAGGAAATGTCTGAGGATGGGGATGAGGAATGGAACCCACACTCTTGGGGCCAGCAAGGGATGGCTCCACGGCTGGGACACTTACTTAGGGAGAAGGATTTGGACAAGCAGTAAGAAGCGAGGATGGCACCCTAAATGGGAGGAGCAGGAGACGCAAAAGCAAGAAGGCTGGAATGAGCCACCAAACCCCATGCTGGCTAGCTCTGGTTATCAGAAAACACATGCTCCTAGCCAAGTAAAGCTGCTCATCCAATGACCTCCACCCTTTGGGTGACACACACACACAAAATCACTTGTAGGTGTTTCAAAGCCGGCAAAGATATCCCATTGTTCTCACCAACCATACTGCCCATCCCCCTCCCCCGCCAAGTAAATATTCTCCCAGTGAAACACCTACATTCAGCCTCCTTCACTGAACAAATATTTACGTAGTTCAGTGCTCCATGCCAGGTCTGCACAGGTACAGGGACAAAAGACTCAGGACAGGTGTCCTTGGTCTCACCCAGGGGACATTGCAACTATGTAAATAACCAGGACACATTGGGGGTGTGGGGGAGTGGATCAGTGCCAAGACTGACAGAGAGAGAGAGAGAGACAGAAAGAAAGCAAAAAACAAAACAAAACAAAACAAAAACCCCACAAGGTACTTGGTGATCAGGGTGATCAGCGAGGGCTTCCTGAAGGAGGAGGCCATATATGATGCAGGCCTTGAAGGACAGACAGGAAGGGCACTGTGTTGGGTCAGGTCACCACCTGGGTACTAAGGGCCAATGATGAAACAGGCTTGTGCCAAGAACTTTGAGGCCTCAGGAGTGAATCAGAGAGGGTTACTCTGTGTGGGAGCTCACAGCCTGCTGAGGGAGCTGACCTCAAGTAAATACTGCCCTTTGGCCAGGGACTTGTCCCTGAGCTTTACCTATTTCAACTCAATTACTCCTCGAGGCAACCTACTCTACAGGCACAGTTGCTGCCCCATTTCGCGGATGAGAGTGCTACAGCAGAGGAAGGGTTAAATAATAGAAGTCACAGAGCTGGTAAGTGGCAGAGCTGGCATATGAAACCAGGAAATCTGGTTCTTCCTAAAGCCTACCCACTATACTAATCAGTCTATGCTAATCAGATCAGAGTGGGCTGAGGGCACAATCCACAGTCACCCAGGCTCAGCTCCCCTGCAATCTCGGTCCCACTGGTCTGTGACAGAGGCCTGAACTTTGCCCTATCCCCCACTTCTGGCACCCTCTGGAAGAAAGACGCCCACTAGCAGAACACAGGAAAGGGGATAACTCAAGGAGAGTTACCTCCTTGCACAGCATGGAGGATTTGACTTCCACAGGGACACCAAGACCCAGAGAGGGTGAATGTGGTGCCTGGATCACACAGCAATGATTAAGCTTTAGAGCATACCTCTGGGACCCTCCAGTGATGATACATCCCAGCTATCCGCTCCCCACCCTCCGCCCCACCCCTGCCCTTAGTCAAAACACACCCATGCCCACTAATGGCATGGGAGAAGGCAGGAGGATAGAGCCGCAAAAGAACCAGGAGGACCAGCTGTGGGGCCAGAGGCCCACAACCACTATGGGAGGGCCCTTCGGCTTCACCCAGGCCCATACCCATTCCGTTTCTGGACCTGTGGGTGCCTGCCGTGCTGCCACTGAACGCTCAGACCTTGAGCGAGGAGTAAGTCTCCAGCCGGCCTGACATTAGCCAGAGTGTCCCTCTTGTTCCAGGCTCTTTGCACCAATAGATGGATTCCTCTCCAAGTACAAGGGGCCCCACGGATTCAGCTGTGGTCCCAGCCAGGCCCAGCCCTGTCCTCGGCAGAGGGAAAACCACTCAGTGGCTGTGGTGACTTCAGCCATACAGAACTCCAGGACCTGTCTGGTCCAGTCCCTGAAGCCCGGCCTCATCTGGCACCAGGTCTCCTGGGAAGGAACAGGCAGTTCCTCTCAAGTGGACTAAAGATGGGGCCCGTCCCAGGAAGGAGGAGGCGTCTCCAGAGAGATGACCCTGCCAGGGCCCCTTGGGGAGGGAGGGCTGGGGCTGGGACAACAGACGCCTTTGTTCCCCTCTCAAAAGCAGCCACCCTGTCCTGCCCCACCCCCAATGTTGGTTGGATACCCCCCTATTAGGACTCCAGCCACTCCTGGGGCAGGACCCATCCTGCACACAGAAGACAGGGAGCCTGAAACCATCCCAGATAATACCTACTCATACCGAGACATACCCCACCCTCAGCAGCTTTCAGTCTGATGGGGCAGACAGACCTTCCTCTTTCGGATGCCTGTCTGATGGGGGGAGAAACCGGCTTCACTCTGAGGAACCCCATTCTGATAGGGATGGGACCTCCCTCTCCTTCAAGACTTCACAATCTGATGGAGGAAACGGACTCTCCGCTCTCCACCCACCAAACCTAGTCTAATGTGGGAAACATGGCTTTCATCCTTAGAATTCCCTAATGGGAAGGACCTAATATTAGCCCTTAGGATGCCCCTGGGCTGACAGCAGAGGCAAGAGGGGAGGAAGGATTCAGTGCACTCAACTACCCTTCCCAGGCACCTCCAATGAATCAGACCCAGAGGTGGATAACGGACCAGCAAACAGAAAACAGAAATAGCCCCCAAACCACAAGAAGCTCACCAACTGAGAAATAAAAACACCTGGGGTATGGATAAATGTGTGAGAAACTGCCAGGAAATTCACCCACCCAGTACCCAAGGCCTACTTCCCAGGGCGGCCTCGTCCCTCAGCAGCCACACTCCTGGGCCTGCAGCCGCTGTCCGCAATTTCTGTATAGACGACTTGGCCTTCCCCTTGCCCCAGAACCCAGCTCAGAAGGCACTTCCTTATGAAAGGCTTCCCAAGACCCCCAGCCACAATCAGAGGCCCCTCTTTCAGGAGACACCCTCTCCTGTGACCAGCTCGCATTTCTACAGTGTCCCTCCCACCCCTAGCTGAGCCTGACCCCCCAGGTTCCCACACCCCCAGTCCCCACCACCTGAGCCCAGGGCCTCACACCCTTCCTCCATGAAACCCACCTCAGCTCCAAGCACGGGGAAAAGCAGATCCTCCCCTCTCCGCTGTGACCCAGCTTTGCCCTCACCACCCCATCAAAAGCCCTCTCACCCAGTCACCAGCCGCTGTCTTCTGGCCAACTCCCAGGTGCGTAGCCCAAGCTGGTCCCCTCTTCCCCCTCAGGCACCTGGGCTCTCCAAGGCCCCAGCTGCCCCTAACTCTCCTCTCTGCACACACCATAACTCTTCCCTACGCCACAGTACCCACGCTCCCCGAGGCAACTGCCACTTCCAAACCCAGGACTTTCCAATCCCCACCTCCCTCCACCATACCTACCCCTAGGATCCTGACCCATTTATGCAGACAGAAGTCTCCCTACATCTTCCTCAACTTCCAGTCTGGCTCCCTGCCAAGCTGCCCCCTCCCTGCCGGCCTCAGACAGACAGATGGCCAGAATGGTCACTCTGGAAGCAGTGGAGGGTGGCCTGGCTGAAGCCAGGAGGCCACTTGGGTGGTGTCGACTCTCTGTTGTTTTTCCATTGTCACAGCTCCGAGGTGTGACAAGCCCCCTGAACCCATGCCAACGGAAAACTTCAGCCTCAGGCAAGGATGCCCAAACTTGGAAGGGAAAGAGCTGTGGCCAAGTCTGAAGCCCAGAAGCCAGCCTAGACTGGGGACCAGAGATGGTAAGTCAGGTTCAACACTGCCACTCCCAGCAACCCCAGATGCATCCTTGGACAAAGCCACAAGACTTCCCCATATTCCACCCAAGATAAGTCACAGAGGGCTTGACTGCCAAGAGAGAGATGACAGCCAAGGTTCGAAGAGCTAGTGATGACATGTGTCTATCACACCCGCCTTCCTCCCCTTCCAACAAAGAAAACTTCATAACCATCTGTAGGAACAAGAATTCCATTCCATCCCATTGCCTCTCGGGAAGTCCCTCCTGTTATCTTACTCTGATCGTTAGTGTTGGCAGCTGAATTAGGAAGAACAGCAAGAACCAGAAGGGATGCACAGCCCGAGAGAAAGTGGACTAGCCAGGGAGGTGGGGGAGGCTGTGTGGGCCATTCAGCCCTCTCCCTCCGGGTAGAAGCGCGGCAGAGGGCTTTGCGAACACACAGGTTGGCTTCTTGGCTGAATGGCAGCGGACAAATTACTTAATCTCTCTTAGTCTGTTTCTTCAGCTGTAAAAGGGAATAACAATCCCTCCATTAACAGGATCACTGGGAGAACCAAATGAGATCAAGCATGTAAGTTCCCTGACACATACCAGACACCGAGCAGTCAGACTAATGGACACCACCTCCTCATTCATATTTCTCAGTTGCGTCCTCTCCCCAAGCCTAGCTTGGATCCTGCTTTCTCCCAGGCTCCTCCTCGGCCTCCTCACCCATTCTCCCTGCTTCTGCCCTCTGCCACCCCCCCCCCCGCCACTGCCAAAGGCATCCCTCTACAAGGGAAATCTGCTCTCGTCCCTCCTCTCACACTCCCCCCTGAACCACCACAGACTCTCTCCTTAGTGACGTTCCAGGCTGTTGCGACTAGCCTGCGTTTCTCTCTTGAGGCTCACCCATCATCACCAGCCCCACCCGCAGGCCGCACACACGGGGTGCTTCGAGCCTCCCAGACCTTTTCACATTCTGCGCCCTCCTCCAGGAATGCCATCCCCAGGGCTGCCGCCTTGGCCTCCTCGTCTTTCCAGATGAAGCTCAGGGGCTCCAGAACCACCTCTGTCCCAGGAAAGTGTCCCTCACCATGTCCCCCACTGGGACTGGGGTGGGGACTCCTCCCTAGGCCTTCCATGGCACCTGTCACCCTGCAGTGTAGTCACCTGCTCGGCTCTAAATCCTTCGGTGACAGAGTGGGGCCCTTCCTCTCAGAAGCCCCAGCCCCATCCGTCAACATTTGCTGAATGGGTGTACGATTGCTCCCAGAGCACCTTGCTAGAACAGTCATCATAACACCTGCCCCGTAATTAATCCCATCCAGACATTTGTCTCCCCGGCCTTCCTGGACCCCAAGATTTCCTAGAGGACAGTGACAGTTTCTGACTAATTCTCACTATCACTTTCACATGGGACTGAGTCCAAGTGCAGAGACGGATGCCATGACTCCTGAGCCTTACAGTATGAGGTATTTGCAGTTTCCTCTTCCAGGTCAGAGAAAGAAACCCATGGCCTCCGAAATGAGGCACGGTACAGCCCATTATTGATTTCGCCCTTCTCTTCCAAATTCCTTAGGAAACCTGGCCTCCTGGGGCTACGAGAGAGAGAGGGGGGAAAAGCAGGGCCACCATCCATCGAATGGACTTTAGCCAAGCCTGGGCTCCAGGCTTCGGGCAGCACCTCTTCCCCTGCTCAGCAAATTCAATAAACACAACAGAGCCTTGAAATGCTTAAGTACTGACAGCTCCAATTTACAGACAGGAAAACTAAGGTCCAGAAGGGTAAGGACAAATGTCCAAGGCCCTGTGAGTTAGAGGCAAGTGTGTGTGGGGGAGGGGTCATGGGAAAGATCTTGACCCCAAAGACAGGGTCTCCAACAGGTACTGGGCTGCTCACAAGGTCTCCATTCTGCTGGCACTCTATGCCAGCATGGGGAGCAATGACCCACCTCTTCAAGTCAGAGAGGCAAACCAAGGCCCAAGAGGGGCTGAGTCACCCTGATGGCGGAGCAGCACAGGAGGAATAAATGAGAAGGGCAAGGGCTCCTAATGCTCACGGGGAGAAAAGTCTCATCTCAATGGTCAGGAGGATCTTGGCTTTGGGGGACATTGGCCATAGCAGAAGAGAGAGTCGCACATCCTAGTGAGGACAAAGACATGGTCGCAGGGCCGGCCAGCCAGCTGCAATGAGGACTAGTCATCAAGGTGAATGCAGAAGCTCCAGGATCTTCTGCAGCCTCGCCTCCGAGCCCGGGGCCTCCACACACAGAGCAGGGCACCCTCAGGGCCCATGAAGGGTTTGGCACTGCCCAAGGGGAAGCCCCAGAGAAATGGACTAAGTGGGGTCGAGCCTCTGCCCGGCTTCTGATGTCCCCTGACCTTAGGAAAATCAGGTAACCTCTAATACTCTGGTTCCTCTTCTGGAAAGCAGAAGAGGAAAATTAGCCTCCTTGAAGATATCAGGAGAATGGTTGGGAAGCAGTTTCTAAATTATCTTCAAGCCTCAGTTTCTTCTTCTGAGAAATGGAAAATAGTCTCTAGAGGATCTCTCTAACGCTGTTGAGGAAGAGTGTCAGACAGCAGGCTGTGTGAAATTGCTTTGTCGTGGTCACGAAACGTAATGACCACTGGGGTCATGTCTTCCTAGTCTAGCTGCTCCTTTGGGGAAGGAATAGGTCTTACATGACTTTGATCCCCATGCCATGCCTAGTACACAGCAGGCACGCAATAAATAATTATTGGCAGCAGGAAGAGAGGGAGTGTGGAGAGAGGGAAGAGAGGAGAGAGAAGTGGGGCACAAGGATAGAAGAAGGTAAAGGGAAAAAAAATGAAAATGAAGGGCTTGTAGAAGTGGTAGGGGGAGGAGAGAGGGAAGAGGGAAGAAGGAGCAGGCAGAAGGAAGGAGTACAACCGGGGTGACAAACCAGAGTGCCTGATCTGGGCTTGTCTTGTCTAGAGAGGTTATCCCCAGGGGCTGCCCTGCCCCAGCTTCCCCCCCTATTTTGTACCAGTTTTCCATCTCAGAGGCAAAGCATCTCCCTTTCTGAGCTGAAGCTCCTAAGAAGATAAGAACCCCTCTCCCCACACCAGCTTCAGACAGATGGTGGCCAGCCACCCCAGGCCTCTGGATGTCAGAGGGAGGGAAACAGAGTGGATGGGATGCATTTTTCCCAGGCTCTGGGGGGGCCTGCCACCCTGTGTGATGTATGTCTTTCCACTTCGTGCCATGTAGGGACTGGAGTGTGTCAGCGGCCCCAGGGTCTGCTGGCTTGTGACCATGGGGCGCCAGAGTGTATGGGCTTTAGTCTGTCTGTGGGGGTCAGTGCTGGTGGGGTCTCACAAACATGGTGTTGGGGAGATAGGTGCCAGCATGAGTGTATGAGGGTACATCCCAGAGTGTTTGTTACAGTGAGTGCAAGTGACAGTGTCTGTGTGTATCTGTGTAGGCCACCATGAGTGTGCCAGCATGAAGGTGTGGTAGAACTGATGTGTGTTAGAGTGTGACATGTGTATGACAACATGACTGTCAGCAAGAAATGTGTTCATGAGTGTGTACCAGTGAGTGTGTGACGGTGTGTCATTGTACGCGATAAGCTTGTGGCAGTGAACGTCCGTGTGTATGCCAGCAGGAGTGTGCCCATAGATGAGTGTGCCCGTGTGTCTCCAGGAGCGTGTGTGCCATTGTGTGTTAACCTGCCCCCTTGCGTCTCTGTGTCTGCTGGCCGGTCGGTGCTGGGTGTCAGCAGCGAGTGTGTGTGTGTGTGTGTGTGTGTGTGTGTGTGTGTGTGTGTGTGTTTGGCGGCGGCGGCGAGGAGCTGCGAGCCAGATGGGGCGTCCAGGTCCTCGCTCTAGGTACCCCCACCCAGGACCCCCCGGGTCTCCCCGGCCCCGCCAGCGACCGCACACAGTAGACCTCTGGCACAGGAGAGCTGCGTGCCGCGAAGCCAGGCGTCGGCGCTCCCGGGGTGACCGACTGGAACCCCCGCCCGAGCCCTCGCCCAGGTCGCCCCCACGGGCACCCGGCCGGGCCGCCGCCGACACTCACCGCGTCCCTTTGTCGCCCATGTCCGCCGCGGCCGCAGGAGGTCCGAGGCGACAGCGCCCAGGCTGGAAAATCCCCGGCCGGCAGGAGGAGCGCGGGCCAGCCGGCTCCCGGCTCCCTGCTCCGCCTCCTCCGCTCTCCCGGCCGCCGCCGCCGCCGCCGCCGCCGCCGCCGCCGCCCCCGCCCCGGGCCCGCCCGCAGCGCAGCACAGCGCCCGCCGGGGCCGCGGCCAGGGGCGTGGAGCAGTGCGGGAGGGTGCGTGTGCCTGCGCGTGTGCCTGCGTGTGCGCGCCAGGGCAGGGCGGCGGGCGCGTCAGGGCTTCAAGGCCGGCATTTGGGGGTCCACACCGCCGTGCACCCCGCTGTGTGTCTGGTGTACGTGAGGGCGCACGCTGGGGTGTCTATACGTGCGCGTGTGTGCACGCGAGTGTGCCGGTGCGTGTGCACGGCCGTGTGCTCCGGCCGAGTCGGGAGTGTGTTCGTGCGGTGGAACGGTATGCACGTCTTTGTGCAGTTGTGCGTGTGTGCAGGAGGGTTCCCCGGTGCTAGCGAGGCAGCCTTTTGTGTATGCGGGAGGGTGGAAGCCCAAGGTCGGCCCACCACAAGGCCTAGCTCCCTCCCAGCGGCGCCCCTGGTAGGGCGGGGTGGGGGCCTGTAGGAGACCCCGGGTGCCTGGCACCGCCGTGTCCTATGCCTCACCCTCCCCCACCCCAACTCCCCGCCCTTCTGGAAAGATAACACCCAACAACCCTACAGGGAAAGGAAGAAGGGGCGGTGGGGGGCGGGGTTGGAGAAGGCAACCATCAACCCTGGGGAACTGATGGGGGGGTGCGTGGGCCGGAGACCAGCAGGGGGCGGGTGGAGGTGGCTGCCTAGGAAGAGGAAGCAGTGAGCACAGGAGGTAAGGAAGAAGCTTAGAGCTGGTCTCCTGTGGCCTGGGAGTCTGAGCTGGTGGGGTAGCACCGTGGAAAGGCCCCTACCGAGCTTCATGGCTTTTTATGGGTGACATTGGACACCAGCCCTCTCCAAAGGGCTCCAAACACACAAAGTGAGATACTTAATATGGCTTGTAGAATTGTTCACAGGTATTTGCTGGCCTCCCCGAGTGCCTGGCAGGGGGTAGGAGCCCAGTAGATGTTAGCCCATCCCTCTGCAGACATCTTGGCGTGCTGTAAAACCCTGGCTGGGACCCTGCTGCCCCTTCCTGCTGTCCAGGTAGTGGAACAATATGAGGTCCTTCCTACCCCTTCACTGCTGGGATTTGACTAATTGGACCAGACAGATCCCTAATATTGGCATATTAATGGGAGGAAAGGAAGCTATCATTTACTCTTATGTGATTGTGGGTCTGTAAACATCTCCTGTAATTATGTTCAGAAGCAGTTACCTATGCTGGTTATATATAGCTGGGTAAGGATATCCCAATAAAATTACTGTAATTATGTCCAGATAGGCAGGTGGTTAAGGAGGGGTGTGCTGATAGGCAGACAGGGTGGTCCAGGGTCTGGGCAATGTTGGGAATTAAGGGAGTGTGGATTAGAGCCCAGGACTTTCATCTTGGCCTTGGCCTCTGGGCTTCACCCTTACTCCCTCAGGGAAAGGAGAGAAGCCACCTGCTGTTTCTGCTGAGCCCAGGGACTTCAGAGGAGCATACCAGAGTCCTGTGTGATGACGGAAGGCTCACTGTGTGAGCCTGAGAGGACCCTAACTGGGATGGAGAGACCAGCTTCTGCCACTCTCCGCATCAGTTTCCCCTGGGAGAACAGGGTCAACCCAGCCACATGATCTACAATGGCTCTCCTCATGGTGATGCCCAAAGCACCTGGATTTTACATCTTAATTCTCCCTTTGACTCAATAAATGCTTATGTTTAGTTTGCTACAAGACATAATGTGCATTACTTCCAAGGAAAACGAATGGTCCAGGAAGATGCATCAGATTGTTTCAAGTAACTCTTGCCCCCACACAGCTCTTCCCAGCCCATTTGGTGAAGCATGGCTCTAATGCTCTGGGGACAGTGAACAGATTGGTAGGCTGTGCAGTTAACAGGCATGACGTCAAGTACATCCCCATGAGCCCATAAACTTCATGAGGGAGTTAATGGTGTCCCTGACACTACTTGATGTTCAGAATTCTATGAGATAAATTCTCTTCTCCCTGTTTTATAAATAAGCAAGCTGATGCTTGGAGAAGCTATGTAGTTTGCCCAAATCCATAGCCCCCCGGGGACCTTGGCCTCTGACCTCCCCTTCTCCAGCTCCCCCCACCACCACCCCCACCACCAAGGGAAGCTAGTATATGGAAGAGCCAGAAACTGGTCTTTGATTTACTCTTCATTCAATAACTGTTCGTCAAATATACCATGCGCTGTTCTGGGAACTTACAAATCAGTGATCTGTAGGACAAACAGGGCTGTCATTCCAGTGAGGGATCTAGGGTGGGGGAAGAGGAGTTAAGAGGTATTTTTGCTTTACCTATCAGGACCTTCAGACAGTATAAAATATTCTTAGTATCATTAAAATTAACAAAGATGTAAATGTGGTATGTTGAGGAGAACTCTGTAAGTATAAATGATCTAATTTCAAGCAATACCAAGTATTAGGAAGGAAATAAAACAGTGAAGAAACAAAGAGTGACGGAGCAGGTATACTCAGAAATGGGCTCTTGACCTCTGGGTAAAACCTGCAGGTAAGGACCCAGTGATGGGTGGTGTGCAGTGAAAGCCTGCGGGGAGAGCTGCCCAGGCAGAGGGAGGAGCAAATACAGAGGTGGACCCTTCTGAAGCCCAAGAATAAGGTCAGGGTGCCTGGGTTTGGGTGAACCAGGGAAGCAGAATACAGATCCTACAACATTTGTTGTTAGGCTGAAGAGTTTGGAGAGCCAGTGGAGGACACAAGAGATGAGAAACAGTACATGCTTATATTTTGAAAGGTCACTCTGGCTGTTGGCTGGAGAGGTGTTGGACCAGACGAGCAGGGACAGTAGGCAAGAGAGAGCGGATCGTGGTTTGGACAATGGTGGTGGCAGCAGAAATGAGAAATAAAGGGGTTCATGTATATTTGGAGGTAGAGCACCTGCTCAGGGACCAGCTGTGGACAGTGGGAGATCCAAGGTTGCTCTGAGGTTTGGGGCAGGTCTGTTTGTTCCACCCCTCATGCAGGCCACCTCCCCCACACATTTCTTCAAGGGCACTGAGGGTTGAGAGTCCTGGAGGCTCCCTCCTTCTGGTCTTGACCCATTTGTTATACAGCCTCCATCTGCAAACCAGATTGGTCTTTCTAAAAGGCAAATAGATTCTACTACTGAGGTTCGTAGGGGATGGTCATGTCCAGCTCTGACCCAGCCTGGGCCAGTCGTAGCCCTGAAGTTCACCACTCACGATAATAACCCCTTACCAAAAGAGAAAGAGAGATAGGAAGTATTATTCTTGCTTTATAGATGAGAAAACAAAACCTCTAAGAGGGAACGTGCCTAAGTCAAGGACATAGCAAATAAAAGGTCGTTCAAACCTGTAGTTGAAACCTAAAGCTTGTGCTTAGCTGGTCAGGTAGTTGAATGTCAGATTGAAGAAGGAGTGAGTGGGGGCAGGGAGGGGGGATTGTTTCTAGCTCCTTGTTCAACAAAGGATGTGAGGTTGACTGATGCATGCCTTTGAGATGTTAAAGATTGATAAACTAGGGGGATTCTCTACTTTTGCCCCAACCAGAAATCTAGGTGTCATCTTTGACTTCTCCTTTGCCTCGCTTGATCCCTATCGGGCCGTCCTGGACATCTACTTCCTAAGTGTCTCCCAGTAAAGCTGAAGACGTAGGCAGGAACTGGACCATGCTGGGCCTGGAGGGTCATGTTAAGGAATTTGGTCTTTATCCAAAGATCAATGAAGATTTTTGAGCTTTGAAAGATTTTAAGCAGAGCGGTGACTTGCTCTGACCCGTATTTTGAGACAATGGCTCTGGCTGTTGCATAAAGGATGGATTGGATGTGGGCCGGAGGGGATGCAGAGGGGAGGGACCTTGTTGGCAGTTCAGGGGAAGGACGATAACCACATTCCAGGGAAAGGACATTCAATAGCTGCAAAGCCAGGCAGGAAGGAAAAGGGTACAGCACTTTAAAAGAATTCAGATGGATCTGCGGCCAGAACACAGAAAGGGGAGGAGCAGGACTGGAAAGGAGGATGGGGCCGTTATCTTGAGGAAGCAGGCTCATAGCTGGGTCAGCTCCCCAGTTTGGCAGGGTGTAACAGGACCTCCAGCTTGTTTAACAAGATTGCTGTTGGTGGGATTGTTGGTATCTAACTATCACTCAGTGGACGATTCAAGGTTCTCATTTGTAATTGACAAAACCAATTCTGACTGACTTGAATATCCAAAGAACTTATTGGCAGGATATTCAGATAGCTGCTGCTGCTGAGGAAGGAACGCCACAACTCATACCCCCAGCTATTGCCAGCCTCAAGCCTAGACCCAGAAAGTAGGTATGGCCACTGCCACATCTTTGTCCCGGGAAAGGATTCTTCCCTGGCTCTACATGCCCTGAGGCAAAGCCCTCCACTCTTCAAAGCACCCCATGATTGGCTGAGCCTGGTCACGTGATCCTACGTTTCCAGGCAAGGACCCTGAGAAACTGCCTTGTTGGCATTTGTGATTTCCATACTGGGAGGCAGCCTTTGACTTACTCCAAGACTTGTAGGGCAAAGGATTCCCCAAATGTAAGACGGGAATTTAGAGGCTGAGCTGCCAAAAAGTACAAATACCCACTCTACTACGAAATGCAGCTGAGTGAGTTATGGTAACCACTCAGAGCCAGAAGATGACAGGAAGGGACAGCTACCCTTGCTAACTGAGAGGTCTTTGCTGGGTCGGAGTGATATTGTTAGCTTTCTAAAGAAGAGAGGCAGCAGATAGGATTCTAGTAATGGTGAAGTACCTTCTAGCAGACTAATCCCTGTAGATAGCAATATAAACTTTGAACAAAATATAAAAACAAGACTGGGGCGCCTGGGTGGCTCAGTGGGTTAAAGCCTCTGCCTTCGGCTCAGGTCATGATCCCAGGGTCCTGGGATCGAGCCCCGCATCGGGCTCTCTGCTCAGCGGGGAGCCTGCTTCCTCCTCTCTCTCTGCCTGTCTCTCTACCTACTTGTGATCTCTATCTGTCAAATGAATAAATAAAAAAATCTTTAAAAAAAAATATAAAAACAAGAATTTGAAGGCACTGGAGAACAAACAGAAACAGTCCAAAACTGGAGGGGATTTTGCTCTTGAAAGATGGGAACCTCACTGGGGGAAATCTGCCTTTATATGCTCTTCTACTGAGGGCCCTTCCCTCTAGGGAAGCTGGAACTCAAGCCGAAAGCTTGAGGGAGATGAAAGCTGTTTGAGGTATCAGAAGAAGGAATTTGAGAATGCTAGAATGACTAGAAATTGACAGGGGAAGTCCTGGGAGGGGGGTAGCTACAGAGGGGCTAAGACTCCAAATCTTCGTATAGATTATCCTCAAGTCCTCTCTGAGGCATGGACAAAATCATGTAGTTTCAGCCCCAGAAAAAGAAGTAACATGTCACCAAGGCAAATACGCGGGTGACAAATAAGCAAATGAAAAAAGGATCTATGTCTTCTGTGATTAGGGAAATGTAAATTGAAACAGCAATGAGATACTCCTAGGCACCCCTTAGGATGGACAATTTGAAATACAGACGTCAAATGCTGGCAAGGATGCAGGGAAACGGGAACTCTCACCCATTGCTAATAGGAATGCGACTTTGGAAGACAAGTTTGATGGTTTCTTACAAAACTAAACATACCTTTACCATACAATCCAGTAATCAGGCTTCTTGGGATTTACCCAGATTAGCTGAAAACTTAGGTCTGCACGAGAACTGAATAGGTGTTTACAGTGGCTTTATTCATAATTGCCAAAATTTGGAAACAACCAAAATGTCTTTCAGTAGATGGATGGATGGATAAATAAACTGGGGTATAATAAAATATTATTCAGTGCTAAAGACAAATGAGCTACCAAGCCATGAAAAGGCCTGGAGAAACCTTAAATGCGTATTACTAAGTGAAAGAAGCCAATCTGAAAAGGCTCCATGCTACATGATTCCAACTATATGACCTTGTGAAAAAGGCAAAAGTGTGGAGACAATAAAAAGATCAGTGGTTGCCAGGCATTGAGGGGGAAGGGAAGAAAGAAGAGGTGAGCACAGATGATTTTTAGGGCAATGAAAATATTCCTGGGGCACCTGGGTGGCTGAATGGGTTAAGCCTCTGCCTTCAGCTCAGGTCATGATCCCAGGGTCCTGGGGTGGAGCCCCTCGTCAGGCTCCCTTCTCCCCACTCCTTCTGCCCCTCCCCCTCCCCCTGCCGGTGCTCTCTCTCCCTCTCTCTCTCAAATAAATAAATAAAATCTTTTTTTAAAAAAAAGGAAGTAATCTGTATGATACTATAATGGTGGATACACGTTATTACTTATTTGTCCAGACTCTTAGAATGTAAGACCCTCCAAGTGAATCCTAATGTAAACTGTGGACTTGTGATTATAAGGTGTCAATGTTGGCTCATTAATTGTAACAAATGTACTACTCTGGTGGGGGATGTTGATAGTGGGGGAGGAGATGCATGTGTGGGGGTGGGAGGTATATGGAAAATCTGTACCTTTTCAGTTTTGCTGGGAACCTAAAATTGTTCCAAACAAACTTAAAGACTGATAATTTTTTAAAGGAAGTGAGAATGGGACAGAAAAACCATCTGAATAAATAATAACTGGGAATCTCACAAATTTGATGAAAAAAATCAGCTTCTAGATCCAAGGAGCTTGGCAAAACCCAAGTAAGATCAATACAGAGGACTAACATCTAAGTACATCATAATCAAACTGCAGAAAACCAGAGATAAAGAGAAAATCTTGGAAGTGGCCAGAGGAGAAAAGACACATTACAAACACGATTATACACAGTGAAGCAGCTACAAATGAGGGTTGACTTCTCTTCAGAAACAACAGAGGCCGGGAGACAATGGAGTAACATCTTTAAAGTGCTGGAAGAGGGGGAAACGGCCAACCCAAATTCTCTATCTGGCAAACACATCCTTCAAGAAATGAAAGTGAAATAAAGACATTTTCAGATAGATGACAGGAGAGCGTGTCCAAAACCAGCAGCACAGTAGAGTAAAAAATGCTAAAGAGAGTTCTTTAGGCTGAAGGAAAATGACACCAGATGGAAAGGTAAATCTTTTGAAAGGAATGAAGAACACCAGAAATGGTAACTCTATGGACAAATAAGGGTGCCTTTTCCCTTTACTTTTAACTGACTGTTAAACACCAAAATAAGAACATTTTACTACGGGGTTTTTAATTCATATAGAAGTAAAATATATGACAAATTAGGACCATAGGACGTGGAGGATGGAGATAAATGGAATTATATTGTTGCAAGGTTCATATATTCTATTCCGAGTAGACTATGATAAGTTAAGGATGCCTATTTATAATCCCTAGAGCAACCACTTAAAACTTAAAAAGTAAATAAAGATGAAGTATTAGAAGTATTTGACTAATCCAAAAGAAGACAGGAAGGGAGAAACAGAAGACCAAAAAAGAGATGGGACGAAAGAAGAAAACAAATGGCAAAATGGTAAACC
This sequence comes from Enhydra lutris kenyoni, assembly GCF_002288905.1. Lineage (NCBI taxonomy): Eukaryota > Metazoa > Chordata > Mammalia > Carnivora > Mustelidae > Enhydra > Enhydra lutris. The sequence goes on from NW_019154152.1 coordinate 13,924,323, forward strand.
TAATCCTACCATAGAAAGAAAATTACATTAAATAAAAATGGAATCAAAGAAAAGAATAAAAAAAGGTAAGATCTAACTATACACTGCCTTCAAGAGCTACACTTTAAATATAAAGACACAGATGGATAGAATATAAAGGGGTAGGGACAGATATACCACGGAAGCATAAGAAAGCTGTGAACATAAGAAAGCTAATTTAGCTATATCCATGCCAAAGAAAAGAGACTTCAAGATAAGATTATTATCTGAGGGGCACCTGGGTGGCTCAGTGGGTTAAGCCTCTGCATTCGGCTCAGGTCATGATCTCAGGGTCCTGGGATCGAGCCCCGCATCGGGCTCTCTGCTCAGTGCGGAGCCTGCTTCCCCCTCTCTCTCTCTGCCTGCCTCTCTGCCTACTTGTGATCTCTGTCTGTCAAATAAATAAAATCTTTAAAAAAATTTTAAAAAAAAGATTATTATCTGAGATTAAAGAGGGATATCTCATAACAATAAAGGCTCAACTGATCAAGAAGACATAATCATAAATAGGTATGCACTTAATAAAAGAACTTCAAGATACATAAAGTAAAAATTCACAGAACTAAAAAGAAAAATAGATAAACCTACAATTGTGTTGGTGATTCCCTTTTTTTTTTCTTCTTACAATTTTATTTATTTATTTGAAAGTGAGAGCAAGAGCAGGGGCAGAGGGTGGGGGAGGGGAAAGGCAGGGGGTAAGGGGTGAGGGAGAAACAGACTGAGCAGAGATATTGATAAGGGGAGGGGCTCTATCCCAGGACCCTGGGATCATGACCTGAGCCTAAGGCAGATGCTTAACTGACTGAGCCACCAAGGCATTCTTCTGTGTTGGTGATTCTTACTATTCCCTTCTCAGTAAGTAAGAACATCTAGAGAAGCATAAGTAAAATTAAAAAGATTTTAACAATAATGTCAACTACCTTCACCTAACTGACATTTGTAGAAGTATACAGCCAACAATTGCAGAATACGCATTTTTTTTTTCAAATGCACATAAAATAGTCACCAAGGTTGACTTTATGCTGGGCCACAAAACGACCTCCCAAAACGAAAAAAACAAAACAAAACTCAGTAAGTTTCAAAAGATTGGTATCTTACAGACTATATTCTCTGAACACAACAGAATTAAATTAGAAATTAATAAGATTGGGGTGCCTGGGTGGCTCAGTGGGTTAAAGCCTCTGCCTTCGGCTCAGGTCATGGTCCCGGGGTCCTGGGATCGAGCCCCGCATCGGGCTCTCTGCTCTGTGGGGAGCCTGCTTTCTCCTCTCTCTTTCTGTCTGCCTCTCTGCCTACTTGTGATCTCTGCCTATCAAATAAATAAATAAAATCTTAAAAAAAATTAATAAGATTAAGATACCTAGGGCTTTACACATTTAAAAATTAATAACAGACTTCTAAATAGCACATGGGTCAAAGAAGAAATCACCAGGAAAATTAGAAATTATTTGGAGCTGAATGGTAAAGAAAATGTAGCATATAAACACTTGGGGGAAGCAGCTGAAGTAGTGCTTTGGGGAAATGTCTATTTTATATGCTTATAGTATACAGGAAGAAACGATTAGAATCAATCACCTAAATTTCTACCTTAGGAATTAAAAAAAAAAAAAACAGATTAAAGCCAAAGCAAGTGGAAGAAAGGAAATAATAAATATCAGAACACAAATCAGCGAGATTAGGGGCACCTGTGTGGCTCATTCAGCTAAGTGTCCAATTCTTGATTTTTGCACAGGTATGATCTCAGAGTTACAGGACTGAGGCCCAGGTTGGGCTCTCTGGGAGTGGAGCCTGCTTAAGATTCTCTCCCTCACCATCTCTGCTCCCCTCCCCTCCACTGTGTGCTTGTGCTCTCTCTCTCTCAAAAAAAATTTTTTTAATTAAAAAAAATCTGAATTCTAATCAAATCTGGTTTTATTATCAAAAGCCTTGTCACCAAAAAACTCTGGGGCTAAAGGATTTCAGTGGTGAATTATAAAAAATATTTAAGGAAGAAGTAATACTAATCTTACACAGACAGATTCAGAAAATAAAGGAAGGAACACTTGTCAAATTGTAGGAACCACCTGAATAATCCTGATACCAAAACCTGAAAAACATTACAAGAAAAAGAAAAACTGTAGGTAAATATTCTGCATAAACCTCACTATTCATGAGTACAATGTAGCTTAAGTATCAGAGTGTAGTACTCGGTAGGTGCCAAAAAAAAAAAAAAAATCCAAAGTATTACCCAATTGAATCCAGGTGCAGATGAAAAATACAATATATCATGACCAAGTGGATTTATCTCAGGACATAAGATTGGCTTAACATTTTAAAATCAATGTAATTTCCTGCATTAATAGATTAAGGGAGAAAAGCCATATGAATATCTCGATAGATGCAGAAAAAAGCATTTGGCAAGGTTCAACATCCATTCATGATACAAACCCTCACTCAGTAAATTAGCTGTAGAAGGGAACTTCCTCAACTTAATAAAGAGAAATTATGAAAAACCTATAACTAACATGATACTTAAACTCGAAACATTAAATATTTTCCCCTTAAGATCAGGAATAAGGCAAAGATAGTTCTCTCTACTTCCAGTGAATGTGATAGCAGCGATCCTAGCCATTGCAATAAGGAATACAAAGAAATAAAAGGGACGAAGACTGGGAAGTAAGTACAGCTGTCCATATCTGCAAATGACATGATTGTTAATACAGAAAATGCTTAGAAATGTGCAACTGCTAGAATTAATAAATGAAGTCAATATATAAAATCCATTGTGTTTCTGTATACTAGCAGGAAAGAACTGAAAATGAAATAAAAAATTCTATTACAAGAGAATCAAAAAACATAAAATACTTAGGGATAAATTTTTTTTAAAGACTTTATTGATTTATTTGACACACAGAGAAAGAGAGTACAAGCAGAGGGAGCAGCAGGCAGAGGGAGAGGGAGAAGCAGGCTCCCCGGTGAGCAGGGACCTAAGCCAAAGGCAGATGTTCAAGGGACTGAGCTACCCAGGCACCTCACTTAGGGATAAATTTAACAAAAGACATGCAAGACCTTATCCCTTACACTAAAAATTATAAAACATTGCTGAGAGAAAGCAAAGGAGAGCTAAATAAATAAGGAAATATACTAAGTTCATAGTTTTGGGAGACTCGATATTAGTCTATTATTCTCCCAAATCAGTCAATACAACCCCAATAAGCTTTTCAATTTTTTTTAGTAGACATGTATATGGAAATAGTGAAATCAGCCTGGGGGAGGGGAAGGAAAAGACAAAGTTGGAGGACACACACTACCTGATTTCAGAACTTAATGTCAAGCTGCAATCATGAATCCAGAGTGGTACTAGTTTAAAGATAGATTAACAGGAGGGAAATAAACTCACAGGTCAGTTGTCAACATTCCCTTCTGGACTGTGAACTCTATACCTGTATCTGAATCTGTCTGGTTCCTTGCTGCATCCCTGGAGTCTAAAACAGGCCTGAATTAATGAATGAGTATAATGCAACTTAATTATCACAGCATGGTACATAGTAGGTGCTCAGTAAATATTGTGCTCTCTCTCTCAAAAAAATTTTTTTAATTAAAAAAAATCTGAATTCTAATCAAATCTGGTTTTATTATCAAAAGTCTTGTCACCAAAAAACTCTGGGGCTAAAGGATTTCAGTGGTGAATTATAAAAAATATTTAAGGAAGAAGTAATACTAATCTTACACAGACAGATTCAGAAAATAAAGGAAGGAACACTTGTCAAATTGTAGTAACCACCTGAATAATCCTGATACCAAAACCTGAAAAACATTACAAGAAAAAGAAAAACTGTAGGTAAATATTCTGCATAAACCTCACTACGTGGTGCATTTTAAGGAGTGGAGAGGGCATAACCACCCAGCCTTCTCCTAAGGTCAAACTCTATGTCCCCGCCAGATGTAATTTCTGGAGGTGGAGCAAGCACCCCACTTTAACCTCCCTCACCCCATGTCTCCTAGTTCTCTTCTTCAGTGTCCTCTCTTTCCTTCACCTTCACCTTCAACATCCAGAAATCGACATCACCAGCTTTCTGATCCATGTTCCACCCTCTATCACTGCGGACCCTCTAAAATTCAGAAAGCAGATCATGCTAGTGGCTCTAGTGGTGACACCCACAAGCCCACAAGCCAGGGGCTTCCCTGGTCTCCTCCAGAAAAAGATGGAGGAGGAGTGAGAGTCAGGCCTAGAGCTATCCCTTTGGAAAGGGTGACCCAGTGCCCAGGTTTGCCCAAGGCAGAGGAGTCTCCTGACACAAAGCACTTCCCATTTGAAAACTGGGATGGTGGTGGGCAAACCTGAATGGTTGGTCACTGCACCTCCTGGGAATCCTCCCCACAGCGACCTTAAACCTGGAAAGGAAAGTACAAAGGGACTATCCCCTGGCCACGGTGGGGAGCCCCTCCTCCAGGGTGAGCAGCTTTGTCAAGTTTGGTCAAATGTCAAGAGCCAAGATGTCTCCTATCCTCAGCCCCAAAACAGGGTCTGGAACTCAGCGAGCGCTGGATAAATTGCTGAATGAAGGAACATACTGAAGGAGCAAAGGGGCCCTGCCTTGGGGAACACCCCTACCCCAGGCGGGCTCCTTCCTGCAGCCACAATCCCACACACACGGCGCTTCATCCAACCCCGTCATATCCCTGCCCACCCCACGTGGTCCACCAAGCACTAGCCTGTTTCTGCACTACCATTTACATACATTTAAATTATTTTAATAAAAGTAATACATTTTTCTTTTTTAAAGAGAGAGACAGATAGTGACAGAGATGTGATGTGAGGGAGAGCACGAGCCTGGGAGAAGAGCAAGAAGCCTGACATGGGACTCGATCCCAGGACCCCAGGGTCACGACCTGAGCCAAAGGCAAACGCTTAACCGACTCAGCTACCCCAGGGCCCCAAACGTAGTACGCTTTTTAAGTTTTTCAATATAGAATGCTACTAAAGAAAAACTCGGTTTTTCCCCACCCTACCTCACCCTGCCCTGTGTCCCTAAGGAAACCAGCAACCTTTTCTGCTTTTAAACGTGGTGACTTTCACCACAAATCTGATTCATAGGCCGATACCTTCATGTCTTGATTTATGAACTAATTAAGAGCTAGTGATTCCCTTCAGGAAAAAAAAATGAAGAAACCTGACCCCTTACTCTCCTGCTCATCTTCGGATCCCCTCCACTAATACTACTGGTTGTAGTATTAGTTCATCTTTCTACTGAGTGTTTCCTCAAGCTCCATGGTCATTGACAATCTTTATTTCCGGTTCCATCCATGTTAACTACATCTCATACTTTCTACTATGTAAAATGGAGACTTAGCCTCCCTACACCGTTTTGCCTGTCCCCCACCCCATTCTGACTCTGACAGACCATTACTTTTACATTGCCAGGAGTTATAGCTATATATGTCCTGTAACCGTAACCGTAATTGAGTCTTTCATGCTTTATCTAGAGAGTAATTCTGATCATTTAAACCCAGTAAACAGCATCTACAACCTTATGATTAGAAATAGATTCTATTTAAAGATCATCATGGATTCATAAAACAAGAAATACGTGTCTTAAAAAACCAGGGAGGAGTTCCGGGAAATGAAAAATCTGATTGCCAAGGTAAAAAAAATATAATTTAAAAGTCTAGAAGCTAGTGCCATGGGGTGCCTGGGTGGCTCAGTTGTTAAGCGTTAAGCGTCTGCCTTCAGCTCGGGTCCTAATTCCAGGGTCCTGGAGTCAAGCCCCTTGTAGGGTCATGTAGGGTTTCCTGCTCAGCGGGAAGCCTGCTTCTCCCTCTCCCACTCCCCCTGCTTGTGTTCCTTCTCTCACTGTGTCTCTGTCAAATAAATGTAGAAAATTTAAAAAAAAAAAAAAAAGAAAGAAAGAAAGAAAAGAAAAGAAAAAAAGCTAGTGCCAGAAAGTAAGGAAGGGCTTAAATAAACCGGGAGAGGGCGGGTCAGCAGGACACAGATGCCAACCTGAAAGGGCCCTCAGTGGCCAAAGCTGCCTAAAGTACAAAACAAATATACACGAGTCCAGACTGACCTACAGGACTGAATAAATAAATAATTGCGGGGAAAAAGATAAATCTTTCTTACAGAATTGTTCCAAGGAACATATGCAGCTACTCTCTGCTCCAGATGGAGCTTAATTGTCTCTTCTCCCTTGAATGTGGCTGTAACCGAGTGACTCACCTCCAAAGAATAGACTATGGAAAGGGGAAAAAAATGGTAACTATACAGCGGGCTAATCTGACACACAAACAGTGCTTTAATCAAGTGATCAAGGTGACCGTCACCGGCTGATACCACGGGATGGAAGAGGCCCTTCCCCTTCGTGGTATTCTCCCCCAAGCAAACCATCCCGCTCTAGTCATGGGGAAAAGTCCCACTTGAGGGGTGTTCTACAAAATACCCAATACTTTTCAAAACTGTCAAAGTGATTAAAAAAAAAAAAAGGCGATAAACAAGGAAAGACTGAGAAACTGTCCTGGGGAGACTCAGGAGACAGGACTAAACACAGTGCACTATACTGGATTGGGTCCTGAAAGGGAAGAAAGATGTTAGTGGAAAACTGTTGAGATTTGAATAAAAAATCTGGACTTTCAGTAATAGTAACATATGACTGTTCATCTCTTAGTTTTGATGTGCCGTGGGAATGTAAGATGCTAACGTTAGAGGAAATTGGGTGAAGGGCATATGGAAACCCCCTGTATTATCCTGGCAGCTTCTCCATAAATCTAAAATTATTCCAAAATAAAAGACTTACTGAAAAAAATATCTAGAAGCAGGGGGAACCTGGGTGGCTCGGTCAGATGACTCTTGATGTTAGCTGAGGCCTTGATCTCAGGATTGTGAGTTCAACACCCATGTTGAGCTTCATGTTGGGCATGGAGCCTACTTTAAAAAATAAATAGGGCACCTGGGTGGCTCAGTGGGTTAAAGCCTCTGCCTTTGGCTCAGGTCATAATCCCAGAGTCCTGGGATCAAGTCCCGCATCAGGCTCTCTGCTCAGCAGGGAACCTGCTTCCCTCTCTCTCTCTCTCTACCTGCCTCTCTGCCTACTTGGGATCTGTCTCTCTGTCAAATAAATAAATAAAACCTTAAAAATAAATAAATAAATAAATAAATAAATAAATAAATAAAATCTAGAAGCAAAAGTCATGGAATTCCCCAGGATTATAGAGACAAAAAATTTTTTTACAGAGTGGGGGGAAATTGAATCACAAAGGATTGATTCAAGAGACCTAATGTTTGTGTAATGAAATTTCCAGAGAGAAAAGGGAAAATAGAGACAGGAAAATAGTTAGAAATAATAGAAGAAAATTTCCCCAGAGAAAGAACAGCAAGTCTTTAGATTAAAAGTACACACTGAATGCAGAGCAGAATAAAAAACAAACAAACAAAAAAACCATGCCTAAGTTCTCCTGAGGTCTCAGAAAACCTAACTTTTCCTAGAAATTAAAAACAAATAAACAGATGATCTATAAAGGTATAAAGATCAAATTAGCATCAGGCTTTTCTGGAGCTAAAAGTTAGGGAACAATGGCCCACAAAATCAGGGCAAATGTTTTTGAACCAGCCAAACTAAAAAACAAGTGTAGGGTCCAAGTAGACTTGTGAGAATAAAGAAGTCTTACTTCCCATGCAATCTTGCTGGAAAAAGTAACCTGAGCTTGTGCTCCTGGAAAACAGAAAAAGGAAGACATGGTGTAGTGTTCTCCTTCTCTTAGTTCCAGGAGCTGCACCTCCCAAGAAATGCAAATTTTCATGCCCTACTCTGATCTATTGAATCAGAAACTTTGGAGGTGGGCTCAGCGATCTGTGTCATTTAACAAGCTGCAGAAACCATGGAGTTGTGGATTATGCTCTCAAATCTCCATCAGCTGTCTGATGCACCCACTGCTTGGTTGCTGTGAGTTGCTGCATAAAATGCAGCTGCCCTCTCCCCCATCCTCTCCCCCCAACCCCAGTCTTAAGGGGAGACAGTCTCCAGAGTCTTCATGGAACCCCTCTAAAACTTTCTTGCTTAGCTTCCGGAATTCCCCTGCTTTATTCTGGTGGTGGTGATCCACTGGGGGAGTGGTCTTACCCCAGAATCCTTGCCTCAGGCTCTGCTTCAGACTAACACGACCTAATAGCCATGAAACAGTAGAACTAACCCCCAACACACACATTGAAAAGAACCTCCAGGGTAATAACTGTTTGCCTAGAAGTATTTCATTTAAATTAAAACAGGAAAACGTGGGCTCTGATAACAGCGTCTTAAAAATGTCTTCAAGAATAAATTGACTTCCAGTTAATAGATTGTACAATTAAGAAGTTAGAAGCTCTTAGTCATACGATAAAGAAGGAGCACGTTTCTTCTCTCAGGAAGAACTGGGAAAGATGCCAAGAAACTCCAGGAAAAACACAAAACTGTACCAGAAAATTGTGATTCAATATGAAGTAAACAAAAATGTGGCATAATTCTAATGATTGATATGTAAGGCAAGAGAAGTATTTGGTCTTAACATTTGAAATACTCTTTTTGGGGAGCCTTATTTTCTTTCACTTATATTATGAAAAAATTCAAACACATGCAGAGGTAGAAGGAATAGCAAATTCAGTTGCATGTACCCATCACTCAGCTTCAGTGGTCATCAAGGTCTGCTCAATCTCAAAATCTAGTCAGTTTTCTCTTTTATAGTTGATTTGTCTGAATGAGGATCCAAACAAGGTCTGTGTATTGTATTTAGCTGCTGTGTCTTCTGTGCCTTGCATGGGTTACTCCGCTTTGGACAGCACCAGTAAAGGGATTGAAATGACATTTCCTTCTCTACTGATCCATCACCATCTAAAATCTGCAGGGGTTCTTTTGTTCTTCCTTTAAGGCCAAATCCTTTGTCTTAATCAATATCATCTCCTGAAATAGCCATGGGGTCAACTTCAAGTTCATGCTGCCTCAAGCTCTCTCAAATCTTCAGTTTCTTTAGAGGCAGAAGAATTTCCAGGTGCTTTATCTTTAGGTTTTAAAGGACCTTTTCTTGGTGACCCAGTCCATCTAGAAATTTGGGATTCCTCATTCCAGCATAAACAGTGAGACAGGTGTCTACTGTCTAGCAGTCTTCTAGACTTTTCTGTTTACTGAAGTTAATATTAAAAGCTCCCCAGGTTAAACATGCTATGGATACTTGAGTGCCAGAGGAAATTAAAGAGAGCCAAACAATGCCCTAATTTATATATGGACTCCTCAGAAAATCCAGAAAGTCTAGGTTAGGGGCCAAAAGGTTTTTGGAGCTATAACCACAGAAGACGCCCCTAGGAATGAACCCATGCATCCCAGTTTTTTTCATAAGTTGCTCCCTTGACCTGGAGGATTGCCATCATGCAACCTTACACCTCCAGCCCAACCCAGCCTGCATCGGTGCTGGACTTTACCCTTTCCCTCCCCTTTATCAGGTGGTTGATTCTAGGAAGGGCAGGAGGGATAGGTGGGGCTGGAACACAAGATGAAGGGAGTTTGGATCTCAGTTGCCCAAGACTTCTCAGTTACCAATAGGCTGGGCTAGGCTTTGGACCCAGGTCAGTCTGGCTCCATATTTTACCCACTTCTTCTCCTTCCCCAATCCTAAAACACTTGGGAGCCAAAGGGAAAAGACCTAATGGGACTTGGGTGTTCCCTGAGGGGTCCAAAGGGGATTGCCTGGAGTCAGAATGGCCAAGTTTCCTGAAGTTAAACAGTTGACACAGACAAATAACAGACACGCCCAGAAACATGAAACCAACAGCCAACGAACCGACCAACAGTCAACTAACAGACCTACAGCACCACCAACAAAAAATGGTCTTTTCAACAGGTGAGGAAAAATTGGAGAATTATTCAAGTCAGTTTCTTCACTCTTGGAGTGGGGGGCTTAAACATTAACCAGCTAGTGTGTGTGTGTGTGTGTGTGTGTGTGTGTGTGTGTGTGTGTGTAGGGGGCTGTCTATCTTGAATAACCCAGACACTGAGTCCCCACCCTCAAGGAAACTTCCTGAACATAATCTGCCTGTGAATGATGAAGCCCTGCTGGCAGGCAAGATTTTCATCATGCTCTCCTTGTCCATTCTCATTGCCAGTGCAAGGTCAGGCACAACAGAAACACTCTATGGGTGAATTCCATTTCTGAAAATGAGCCCACTTTCTCTGCCACCTGATCATTCTTCCAGTATTCAGTGATTTTTTAAATTATTAGAAAAGAGAAAACTGTAGTCAGGGAAGGGAATTTACAGGGGGAAATTATGCATGTTGCTTTGTAGAAATATTTTTTAAATGCCTTCCTGGATAAAGTAGGGGAAATAGAGGGAGTAAACAAGCAGCCTTAGAAATCTGCTGAGGAAAAGGCTCTTCATTTCTGAAGGGTGTGTGGGACCCATGCAGACCATGTACTGTATTCAAGGATCTCTAAGGATTCATAGCCCAGAGGTTGGGAAGGGGGCAGACGTTCACGTGGGTCATCAGGAGCATACCTTCAGGCTTCCAGGAATGGGTTCCTCATCATACATATTGAATAGTCCATTCAATATGTACTAACTGAGCACCTATTATGCATCAGAACTTGTTTAAAGCACTGGGGATACTGGGCTTTACATTCTAGTTGGAAGAGCAGAAAAAAAAATAAGTAAGATAAAATTAGAAATGCATTTACCCCTTGACCCAATAACCCCCCTTCTGGGACTGTAGCCTAGAGTTCTGTCGCACAGTAAAATGTAGGCATGAGGTTATCCATTGCAGGACTGGTGGTGCTAGTGAAAGACTGGACACAACTTGAACTGTGGGAACATATTATCCATTCAAACCAAAACAAAATAACTTTTAAATTTTAATGTACGTTTTACTAGATGGTAATAAATGTGTGATGGGGAAAGATAAAATAGGGAAGGGGATTACAAATAAAAATATAAAAAATAAAAATAAAGAAGGGAAGGGTAATGCAGGGAGGGATGCTACTATTTTAAATTGATTGTCAGGGAAGGTCTAACAAGGAAGATAACATTTGAGTAAAAACCTGAAGGAGATGAGGATGTTTTAGGGAAGTGTTCCAGGCAGAGGGAAGAGCAGGAGCAAAGGCCCCGGGGTGAGAGCCCATTTGGCATATCTGAAGAGCAGTAAGGAGGCCAGCTGGGTTGGAGTAGAGTGAGCAGGGGGCAGAGGAGGCGCCAGTGTTGCCACCCCAGGCACTCTGAGTCTGAGTGGCTGCAGTTATGGGTCACCCATGAGCCTGGGAGGCTCCCTTTTCATGCTGGCCTCCCCAGTTCATTCAAACATTTCCCCAAATGACACCTGGCCCTTCCCTGAATCTTCTCTGCCTGTGAATATTCATCCTGAAATGGAGGCCCAGAACTGTGCTGGCTTGTGTCCTCGGTGCCCCCACTGTCACCTCCAGCCCACCTGCCCTCTCGGCAGTGCTATGGGTTGCCCACCGCTCCCTCCTGGGACCTCTTTTCTGTGCTGGCCCTCCAGACTCAAGCCCTATCTAGGCCTCTGACTGTTTCTTCAAAGTCTCCCTCACTGCCCCTGCATACCGAGGTTCCCAGGCTCTGTCCCCACCCTCTTCTCTCTCTCCTACCAACTCTTCATCCTTCCCCAGGGCTTCTGAGTACATTTCTCTCTGGAGCCCAGATCCACAGTCCTCTCGCTCCCTGGACCCCAGATGTCTCAGGCACCTTGAATTCTACCTACATCCAGAGCCGGGCTCACCACCCACTGATCACCCGTCTGCCCCCCAGACCAGTTTGAGCTGGTCCTTTGGATGCCCTTCCTCTCCCAGACAGTACCAACCGTCCTCCCTGCCTGCACCTTCCATTTGTGCCCACCTGAGCAAGGACAAGCTCCTCCTGTTTTCTGCTGCCTCCCTAGCACCTAGCACAGTGCCTGGCACACAGTGAGCTCTCCATAAATAAACTTTAGTAAATGACCGGACAGTCTCATCCACTGTTTCTGGGTTCTGAATCTGCTCCCTCTCACAGTGACCCCTCCCAGGCTCAGTGGCCACCCCCCAGACCCCCACCTCTTCAAACCCGGGGCAGTGGGGGAGACCCTGCTTTGTCTGGTGCGCTGAGGCAAGGGCTCTCAGCAGAGGGTGATCCCTCCCTCCCCACCCCAGGGCGCCTGATCAAGTGCATGCCACCAGTTAGTGTGAGTTCTAGATAAACAAGTAGTTTTTCGGTGTAGCTATGTCCCCTATACTGTGTGTCATTTGGATATACTTATAGTAGAAAATTATTTCTTGCTTATCTGAAATCCAACTTCCGTGGGGCAATCCTTTATTTCTGTTAGCTAAATCTGGCAGCCGTATTCCTGGTGACATTCGGCAAAGTCGGAAGACATTTTTGGTTGTCTCAGCTGAGGGGGTGGTACTACTGGTCTTTGGTGGGCAGAAGTCGGGGAGCTGTCAAACACCCTCCAGTGCATAGGAGAGTTCCCCACAACCAAGAATTATCCAGACCAAAGTGAACCTCTCCCTAGGGATACCCAGGGCACACAGAACTCCCGCCCCACCTCCACCTCTTACCCCTAACCACCCGCCTCCCTACCACATCCCCAGGCCATTAAGAGACGTAGAGAGAGACTCATGGTCCTGTCTCACAACCAATGCCAAGTTACAAAGTTAATGGGAAAAACAGGATATGAAATCGTGTTTTCTCTCAGCACTGCGCAGGTGGATCTAGGCACCAAAAAATTCAATGAAGGGAAAATGTAAAATGTCAAGGTGGTTACCTCAGGCCATAGAAATATTTCTTCCTCTCTCCTTTTCTCTTTTTCCTTTCCCACACGTCTCTAGAGAATCATGTTTGTAAAATACGTAACAGTTTTTAAACTTTTCATTCCTTAAATAATGCATGAGAACCTTCTCCTTGTATTAGAAGACACGGAGAAGAATACAGCAAGGCCAGTGTTCTCAGACCCGCCTCCGGTCTGGGCCCAGGGCCCATGGGGATAACTGTTCCTGCAGGGCTAAGGCGGAGCCTTAGGAGGGACCTGATTCTGACTCTGGCCTTGAACTGGCATTGAAAAATGCAGTTATACAGTTACAAGGCAAATGCATCCTACTAGGTACTGCCAGATTGTTTTAGGGGTAGCTGTGTCGTTTTACTCTGCCACCAACAGGATCGGACAGAGTCGGCATGAGCCAGTACTTGATCCTAGACTTGAAAATGCTGGCCAGGGGCACCTGGGTGGCTCAGTCTAAGCGTCTGCCGTAGTCTCAGGTCATGATCCCCAGGGTCCTGGGATCGAGTTCCATGTCAGGCTCCCTGATCATCGGGGAGCCTGCTTCTCCTGCCTGCCACTCCCCCTGGTTTTACTCGCTCTTTGTCTCTGACACATAAGTAAAGAAAATCTTAGAAAAAGGGGCGCCTGGGTGGCTCAGTGGGTTGAGCCGCTGCCTTCGGCTCAGGTCATGATCTCGGGGTCCTGGGATCGAGTCCCGCATTGGCCTCTCTGCTCAGCGGGGAGCCTGCTTCCCTCTCTCTCTCTCTCTCTGCCTGCCTCTCCGTCTACTTGTGATCTCTCTCTCTGTCGAATAAATAAATTTAAAAAATCTTTAAGAAAATCTTAGAAAAAGAAAGAAAGGAAGAAAGAAAGAAAGTAAGTAAGTGCTGGCCAATCTGATGGGTGAAAAGTATAATCTCATTGTTTTACTTTGTACTTCCCTTATTACAACTATTTTTTTCAGCTTTATCGAGATAAAATCAACATATAACACTGTGTAAATTTAAGGTGTACAGTGTAATGATTTGATACACACATATGTTGGGAAGTGATCACCACTCTAAGATTAGTTAACAATCCATCACTCACATAGCTACCTACCCTGTGAGTGTGGATGTGTGTGATGAGAACTTCTAAGATCCGTGCTGAGCAATTTGCAAGTGTGCCACACAGTATCGTTAGCTACAGTCACCGTGGTGAACGTGATCATCTTATAACTGAGGGTTTGGCCAACTTCACCCACTTCCTCCACCCCTGAGCTTCTGACAACCACCAATCTACTCTCCACTTCTATGAGTTCGGGGTGCTTTCTTTTTCCTTTTTTTTAAAGATCCTACATATAAGATCACACACTAGGGGCACCTGGCTGGCTCATTTAGTAGAGCTTATGACTCTAGATCTCAGGGTTGTGAGTTCGATCCCCACATTGGGTGTAGAGATGCCTTAAATATAAAATCTTTATTTTTAAAAAAGATTTTATTGATTTATTGGACAGAGAGAGCACAAGCAAGAGGAGAGACAGAGGGAGAAGCAGACTTCCCACTGAGCAGGGAACCCAGTGCAGGGCTCGATCTCAGGACCCTGGGATTCCAGGATGCTTAACTGACTGAGCCACCCAGGCGCCACAAAAAATAAAATCTTAAAAAAAAAAAAAAAAAAAAGATCTAAGATCACACAGTATTTTTTCCCTCTGACCTCCTTCACTTAGTATAATGCCTGCAAGTTCGATCCATGTTGCAAATGGTAGCATTTCCTTCCCTTGGTTGAAATGTATATACATTTCCTTATCCATTCATTCATCAGCCACCACTTGGGTTGGTTCCATGGCTTGGCTATTGTAAATAAAGTTGCAATAAACATGGGCTAAGGATATCTCCTTGAGATAGTGACTTTACTTCCTTTGGATCTATTTCCAGCAGTGGTTCCCTTTTCTCCACATCCTTGCCAGCACGTATTTCTTGTCTTTTTGATAATAGCCATTCTCACAGGTGTGAGGTGATGCTTTTGTCTCGTGGTTTCAATTTTCATTCCTCTGATGATGCGTGATGCTGAGCACCTTTTCATGTGTCCATTGGCCATTTGTTTATCACCTCGAAAAAATGTTACAACTGAGACTGGATATCTTCAGGTGTTCCTCTTTATGTTTAAATTAATGAAAAATTTAATCCATATGCATGCACATCTTACGGCATTCAGAAAGGGTGGTCCGTGAAAAGCCAACCTCCTTTCCATGTCTGAAGCCCTGCTTTGCAGTCTCCTGTCCGGAGACCACATCCAGAAGGCAGTGTCTGGGATTTCCTTCCAGAGATATTCAGTGCAAGTGTAACTGCTCACATATATAACCTTCTTCTCTAGTTTCTACACAAAACATAACATTTTTCCATACTGTTCTGCACTTGGCTCTTTTCTTTTTAATCTGGAAAGTGATTCATTCCCCTACACATAGAGCCATTTCATTCTTGTTCATGATTTCATAGTAGCCCTTCTGATGGATAGATTACAACTCATTTAAACAATCCCCTAGTGCTGGGGGCGCCTGGGTGGCTCAGCGGGTTAAGCGTCTACTTTGGGCTTGGGTCCTCAACCTGGAGTCCTGGGATCCAGTCCCGTGTTGGGCTCCCTGCTCGGCAAGGAGTCTGCTTCTCCCTCTGCCTCTACCCGCCCCTCCCCGGCCCCCACCGCTTGTGCTTATTCTCTTTCTCTCTCAAATAAACAAATAAAATCTTGAAACAGTTTCCTAGTGTTGGACACTTTGGGGGAATCCAGTCTTTTGCTACCATGCATGTTCTTGTGCATAGGCAGTTTCTCACTTAGACGAATATATTTGTAGATAATTTGCCAGAAATGGAATAGTAAGGTCAAAGGGCAAGTTTAAAGCATTTACGTTTGTAACCAAATTGCATGCCATATCAGTTTGCTGATTATGTCATTTCTTGATTGTAAAGAAACTTATTTTTTAATTCACAGAAAAAAATGTAGCATAATCATTGTCTCTGATGATAAGAAACCATGATTTAGAAAACATCTACTGCATGTCAGGAACTTGACACCTAGTGCTAAAAGTGCTAGAGACCTAGCAGGAACAGTGAAGTAAGCCTTTTGTTTAAGGCACCCATGATGTAAGGGGCAGAGCCAGAAATCAAACCTTGGACTGTCCGGCTCCCTCCCCCAGGCCTGGGCCCTGGAATGAGGAACTACATTCTAGCATGGCTCACAGTAATGTCACGTGACAGGTGTCCAGCGGGAGGCCTGAACCCTGCGACTGGGAACATAGATCCAGAAACACAGGACAGATCATGGGTGGGGGGTGCAGAAGGAATAAATTTTGCTGGTGAAAAGTAAAAAGGATGGCCTAAGCTCAGACTCTGGGGTCAGACCTTCTGGATTTGAATCTTACTTCTGTCACTTCCTAGCTCTGTGACCTGTCTTTTCATATGCAAAATATAAACTCTGATTCATACATGTTGTGAAAATTCAATGCCTTAAAGCATGTTAAAAAAAAAAAAAAAGAAAGGGGGGTGCCTGGGTGGCTCAGTGGGTTAAGCCTCTACCTTTGGCTCAGGTCATGATCTCAAGGTCCTAGGATCAAGCCCCACATCGGGCTCTGCTCAGCAGGGACCCTGCTTCCTCCTCTCTGTCTCTCTGCATACTTCTGATCTCTATCTGTCAAATAAATAAAATCTTAAAAAAAAAAAAAGGAAAGAAGAAAAACACCCGAAACTTTGCAGGCATTTGAAAGCATTAGCCATGTATTAGCAAAGAACTAAATTGTGTTTAAAGATATTTTAATTGGTAATCTTTGCCTTTGTGTTGTTTACAAATTTTAGTTGGGTCCCACTGGCATTGATGGGATCCATTTAGCCCAAGGGGATGGGAGGTAACGTCATAATGGCCCGGTTCGCAGGGACCACATGTAAGGGTTTGATCAGAGCATTGCCAGGCCCATCTGGCAGCACAGCAGCTGAGAGAGTTCCCAGAAGTTTACATATTTTTCCAAAAAATAATTGTTTAAAAGTGTTGAAATGCTGTCATGCCAACGGAGTTTTCTCGAAGTTAACACTGATTTAGCTCTTACTATGTGCCAAGCACTGTTAAAAGTCTCTCGTGGAATCCTCACAGCTAGCCTAGCAGGGAAGTATTCTTATTATCCCCGTTTGACAGGTGAGGAAACCCTGACAAAGCTTTAAGCCATTTGCCCAAGGCCATCCCATCTGATATGCGCGCCAGGCTCCAGGAGACCAGAGCCTGTTCTCCTCTCTGAGCATCTGCCTCTCTCAATGGGCAACTGGATCGAGAATCAAGTTGTTGTCCTCTCAATCGCAGTGCTCTTTTGAAATGAAATCTATCGAAACCCTCACACCTCCCCAAGCCTGAACAGCTCTGATGTCAGACCAGAGGGGACGGGGAGCCATGGAGGGTTCCTAACCTGGGGCATGACACATTAACTTACATTTTAGGAAGTAGCAAGAATGTCCCTGACAGGTGAGGAGAGAGACCAGTGCCCTAGGGAAAATATTTGTGGCAGGTGTGTTGGGGGAGGGATGGGGATGGGGCAGGGGCTCTAGGTCAAAGCTGTAGGCAGAGCCAGGAAAGGGCCTTGGACTGGCCTCTCCAGGACTACTGGAATCCTCCTAAGGCCCTTATCCAGCAAGAGGTACTTCAGTGATGTAAATTAAATGTCTATAGTCACAAGCGGCTATTGAAGCCTTGAAATGCGGCTCGTTGAAATTGACAAGTGCTGCAAATAGAAAATACATGTTGGATTTCAAAGGCTTAATTAAAAAAGCAAAACATCTCGATAATTTTCATATAAATTACATGTTGAAGTGGTAACATTTTGGATAGGTGGGGTAAATTAAAAATATTAAAATTAACATCAACTGTTCTTTTCTTCCCCCTTCTTTTAAGTGGCTACCAGCAAACTTGAAATCATGTCTGCGCTCACATTACATTTCTGCTGGACAGGGCTGGTGCATAGACTTCCTCCAGGCACCTGCCTCTCTTGCCCTTCACGAGAAGCTGTGGAGGTGTCTGGTGAGGACTAGGCAGGCGGAGGTGCACACCACCGAGCTTGTTAATCTGACACAGCGGTCAGAGGCTGAGGCCGCCCTTGACCTGTCTGGGTCCGCTGTGCTCTGCCGCCCTCTACTGGCTGCTCTTCCAAGCTGTCCTGCTCTTCAATGACCTTTCATCGTTGGAGGTGAGACTGGACTTGGTATCTTGAAACACTTTGTGGTCCCAAACCATTTATCGCATTCATGTACTATCCTGTTTTGATTTTAGTCTTGATTTTAATTCAAAGTCACTTTACAGAAAGAATTTAAGAAATGTCCTGTTCCCCAGTTACTATCTTTTCAATGGGTCTCAATACAATTAAGATGTCTCAGGTAAGTTCTTCTCCAACTGTGGCTTTTGGATGGGGGAAAATTACCGATATTGTGTAACCCTTTAAATTCCTGGATGTTAATAAGTAATTTTCTTGAGGGGGTAGATTTCCAGTCTGGTCTTAGAAGACCTTTGGTTGGTAAAATGGGTTAATATCATAGTAAACAGGTTAAACTGCATCATGGGAATTATGGGGCAAAAATGTATAATGTATATGAAGTACTTAGTATAGTGCTTGGTACATTATAAGCTCTCAATATGTCCAGCTATTAGTATATAAAATTGCTTGCTGTTTACATAAGCGGATATCTTTTACAAGTGTTGTGGCTAGAAGCTTGTACCCTGCAGTCTAGGACTTTGGTTCAGACCCTTCTTTTTTTCCTTTTTTCTTTTCTTCTTCTTCTTCTTCTTCTTCTTCTTCTTCTTCTTCTTTTTTTTGCAGGCCCTTTTTTTAAATCTTTTTTTTTTAAATTTATTTATTTGACAGACAGAGATCACAAGTAGACAGAGAGGCAGGCAGAGAGAGAGAGGGAAGCGGGCTCCCTGCCGAGCAGAGAGCCCGATGTGGGACTCGATCCCAAGACCCTGAGATCATGACCTGAGCCGAAGGCAGCGGCTTAACCCACTGAGCCACCCAGGCGCCCTTGCAGGCCCTTTTTGATGAGTAAACAAGGGGTCATGGGAAGGAAGGATTTCAGCAGATCGCTAAGCCAGGAAAACACCCAGCTGGTGTGGGGTCTTCCTGGAAAACCACCTAAATCAAACCTGAGTCAGCTTGGCCAACGAGGGCAAGGAGTGTTAGTGGGAAGGGTCATGGATCCAATCCAAGGGAGCTCTGGATTTGTCAGGGTGCATGAAGGCATTCCCCAGGTTATGCACAATAAAAACATAAGTTCAAGGAGAGACTGAAATAATATAAAAGGTTCAGCTGTTTGAGAAAAGCATGTTTGTGTATTTTGTTTTAAAGATTTTTTATTTATTTGTTTGACAGAGAGAGACACAGTGAGAGAGGGAACACAAGCGGGGGAGTGGGAGAGGGAGAAGTAGGCTTCCCACCCAGCAGAGAGCCCGACGCAGGGCTCAATCCCAGGACCCCGGGATCACAACCCGAGCCAAAGGCAGGCGCCTAACGAGTGAGCCACCCAGGCACCCTGTGTTTGTGTATTTTTAAAGCGGATAATTGTGGGTATCAAATCACTGTGGCATTTATCGTCCTATGGATACATTTAAAAGAATGACTAACTGCCGTATTTTAAGGTGTTGACATTATGAGAGTGCTGGAAATTATAGTCTCTGTGAGTTTATTTAAACTTCTGGTGAAAACTTCTACCTATGTTAAAGTTCTACGCAACTCGAAATGTACAAAGGAAAACTGCATCCTTTGAATTCTTGTAGGGAGGATGTAAGCACACAATTTTGAAGACGGGGTCTAGGTTGCACACTCAGGAGTGGAATGGTGGAGGTTTGCGGGTGTACAATCGAGGTTCCTCGAGGGTACTGAACTTTCCAAAGCAGCTGGGCTAATTGACATCCCCCACCCCGATCGATCCTCCTCCCCCTTTCCCCGCCCCGGCCCCTAGCAGTGGAGATGAATCCTATTGCTGTGACTCCTCCCCAGTGCTGCATGACTGTGTGGAGGTCTGCAACATTCTGGAAGCTGCTATGTCCATGTCTTTCTGGGAAAGTGCAAGGCTAAGCGGAGGTGACTTGCTGCCAGAACTCCAGGGCTCCCGAGCCTGTCAGATCAGGGTCTGGAGAACTAGATCAGAAGGTTCTAATGACTTCTCTCTACAAAAGCCCAGAGCAGGCATCTCTGAGAAGGAACCCTCTCTGCTCACAGCCAGCCGTGTCATACCTTAGGCCTGGCTCCCGCCCCTGAGCCTTGATGGCTACAAGCCAGCTCTTGGCTCCTGCCTTCCTCCTTTGTCTCCAAGCTAACTAGCCACCTGTTCGCACAGACTTGCTGTGGGCAGGAAACGGGGCTGTTGGTAGCACTGGCTTGTTACCGTCTCATTCCTATCCTCCAGTCACCCCAAATGGAGTCACAGTAAATTTTCACTAGTCAAATCCGGGGGAGCCGGCCTCCTGCCTCTTGTTTGTGGAGCACGCCCACCTAAAGCTGTGTGCTTTCTTACATTCTCAGCCTCTGGAATTTGACTACCAAAGATGCCCATTTGGTTAGCGTATCAGTTGAAGGGGTAAGGAGAACCCGCTGGGAAGAGCAACCGGCCCCACTCCTTTCTGGAAAAGAGGTCTACCAAAGTGCTGTAGTTACAGACTGTGGCCGTCAGAGGGCAAAGTAAGCAAAGCTTTGGGAGAGCCAATTGGGGAATGGTGGAATTTCCACTTTCTAAAGTCAAACTAGAGAGGGTCTCTGGGTACTTCGTGTTTCCTCTCCTTGAGCTGGGTTTGGTAAACCCTCTCAGGAAGGGTCTAGCCGGCCTTCCTTACCTGCCCGCCACGTCCTTCCTGGTCCCTGTTACAGCTGTCCTTGGGCCCCACCTCCCCAGACCTGACACTGATCCCAGGCCATCAGAGGAAGCCTGATGGATTGAGGCTTCTGTGGCTTTTTTCTGTCCCATGCCACATCATTCTGCTTCAGCAGTCCTTTTTCTTTCTTTCTTTTTTTTAATTTAATGCTTCAGCAGTCTTGTCTTTGGCCCAATTATTTCCACATCTTCCCTTTAAGGGACTTTTCTCCACTCTATACATTACAGTAGTGCGGTCCTTTTACCAGTAGTCAAATTGTGTGAGAAAGAAAAGTACAGTGTGGGGGCACCTGGGTGGCCCGGTTTGTTGAGCTCCCAACTCTCAGTTTCAGTTCAGGTGATGATCTCAGGGTCTTGGGATCGAGCCAGGCATCTGGCTCCCTTCACAGCGTGGAGCCCTCTTGAGATTCTTTCCCTCTGCCCCCTCCCTCTCTTCCCCAACTTGTGCAAGCACACACTCTCTTTCTCTCTCTCTCTATTTCTCTCTCAAATAAATAAGTCTCTAAAAATAGAAAAGAAAGGTGCCAGTGTGTTCTGGTCTTCCGCAAAGATCAGCCGAGTGAGCCCACCTGTGAGTGCTGGGAAGCATTTGGTGAGAGAATACCCCTTACCCAAAAACACGGAAGATGGAGGCAAACCTAAATGCCAAGTTATCTGTGCTAAAAGCAATGCTACTCTGCCCCACGTAACAGACAGTTTCCATGTGCTGGCAACTATATTGAGTGTTTTAAGCTACCATTTAATGGGATCGCAGAAATCCTATGAGGGCAGTGATCGTTTCTCCTCTTTCCAGATGAAGAATCTGAGCTTCAGGAAGGTTAAGAGGTTTGCCTGAGATCACAAAGCTGGTAAGTGGCAGAACTGGAATATGAAACCGATGGGGCTGGCTTCATTATTTCCCCGGTGCCCCCCGACCTCCGATCCAGCTTCCATTCCCTCCTGGTGTGGCACAAACATCCTTCTTGGCACCTGTGCATCATGAGGACACCATTTGTGTGACGTTGCAAATGCCCATCTGTCCATCACAATCTATCCCACTGCCTAAGGAAAGATCTGGGGAAACGTGCCCCAATATGTTTATACTGCTTAACTAGAACATTGTTTTTATATTCTTGGTTCTTTTCCAAGTTTTTTATTAATGTATTTTACTTTTTGAATCAGAAAACTATTTTTGGCATGGGGGAGGTCCTTCTTCTGCCCCCAGAGGCTTCAGCCCATTCATTCTGCCTGAGGTGTCTCTTGGTCCAGCAAACACCTGAGTGTCTTGTGAGCCTTAGTGCAAGGACTGGGTCTCTGTGACGTCCTTTCAAACACTCTGTTGACGTCCACTCAAACACTCTGCTCAGTACTCTATGGTCCCCATCATATGGTATGATGCTTATCACACTTATTATCTGTAACCCCCACCTCACCTACAGATTTGAGCAGGGGTTCAGTCAGATTCATCAGTTTCCCCAGGACTTGGCAAAAGCTGCAGATCCATATACTAGCTAAAGCTAATTGAGCACTTACTATGTTCTAGGTGCTTTATTCTGTGCTAAGCATTTTGCCTCTATTAATTCATTTAATCTCATAATTGTCCCATGAAGTAGGTTTACTACTATTTTCATTCATTTTTTAAAATATTTTTATTTATTTATTTGGCAGAGAGCTAGAGCAGGAACACAAACAAGGGGAGTGGGGGAGGGAGAAGCAGGCTTCCCGCCAAGCAGGGACCCCATCGTGGGGTTCGATCTCAGGACACTGGGATCATGACCTGAGCCAAAGGCAGACGCTTAATGACTGAGCCACCCAGGCACCCCTATTTTTCATTCATTTTACAGATGAGGAAATTTATGCGGAGATAACTAGCTGGAGGTCATGGAGCTAATAAACAACCAGACCAGGGATGTGTACCCAGGCTGTCTGGCTCAAATCCATGACCTTAAACATTATGCTATACTGAAAAGATGCTTGGGAAAGTTTTGCTGGATTAGGAAACCTGGAATTTCTCCAAAGTGTCATTCCATGTGAAAAGTGTTTTGGCTGACCCCAAAGACAGGGATTTAACTCCATACCCCAACCTCCCCTGTGGCTCTAGTGACCACACAGGCAGTTTGTCCAGAAAAACATGAACGAAATAAAATGATCGCTCTCACTGAGCTCACTGAGTTCACCCCCATTCATTCCCTGGATGCCACAGGCCACAGTTTATAGAAGAGGAAGGACGTGTGAATGTGGAAGATGGGTTGTGATGGTCTGACTTTCCTGGCTTGAGGACAGCAGCAACAATCCTGAATTCCTCTGGATGGGTCTCTTCCACCTGTCTGGAGTGGATCTGGGACAGAATGGGGTCCTAGTATCTCAACCGAGCATGAAATTTAGCTCTGAGTTTCCCAAGGCCCCCAGACAAACAAGACCAGTATGTAACACTCCACGTGAGCTATCTTCGGTTCATTAAGTCCATGAGCAGTTACTGATTACCATGCTTTGCTGATCTCTGCGCCCAATCCCAAGGAAACAAGTCAGACACCATAGATCTCTGCAGTCAAAAGGACTCCAGCAGTACTGTCCAAAGGAAATGTAAGAACCACAAATGGAAGCCACATATGGGATTCTAGTTTTTCTAACAGCCACATGAAAAAAAACACCAAAAGAAACAGGTGAACTTATTTTAATAGCCTGTTTTAACTCAATATACATAAAATGTTATTGTCTCAGCATGTAATCAATATAAAACTGATTAAGGAAAAATTTTTTTTTAATACTTTGAAATCTGGTGTTTATTGTATCCTTCCAACACTTTCCACTCTGACCAGCCACATGTCAAGGGCTCGGTAGCCCTGTGAGGTCAGTGGCTACTGTATGGGACAGTATGGATTTATAATCTAAGAAAATAAACTTTTCTTTGTCTTCAGCTTTCAGAAGAAAGGGTTATGGCATTTGGTGCTGGAGACTGGGACATTCACATTGTTTCACAAGTGATCCCTTGCATTTCTTTTTCTTTTCAATTTGTTTTTAAGTTCACAAGTAGTGAATAAATTTTTATTATAAGGGAAGCAATCAAGTAAGTTGCCCCTTACCCTCCCTCAATACTGTTCCATTCCCAGAAGTAGGCTTATCTATCCCTTGGCTATAGATTCTTCTATGGTTTTACATGCATGTATGTCTTAATTTATTGTGCAAAAATATCATACAGTCCATATTGTTCTGCAACTTGGTTTTCTGACGTAGCAGTATTTCTCAGTGCTCTTTTCACGTGCATATGTTGAATCAACTCATTCTCTTCAATGACTGCATGATATCCCATGGCCATTTCTCTTTGAATGGCTTTTGGCTGTTTCTAATGTGTTTTTTCATTATTAGTAATACAGCTATCATGAGCATTCCTGCCCTTTCATCCTTGTACATTGGTGTAGGTGTTTTTCTGGAGGAGATAAAAAAGAGCGTATTTGCTGGGAAATCCACATCTTAAGTGACAGCAGGTACCATCAAGCTGCCCTCCCCAAAGAAGTTCAATTCATACCCCCTCCCCCCCTCAGTGTGATGTTTTCTTACATCCTTCCATCATACCCCAGATCTGATTTGTATTGTAAGGAGGGGTATCAGATTTTAGTAGTCATACCAAAGCAGCAAAAAAAATTTTTTTTGAGATTAAAAAAATTTTTTTTAGATTTTATTTATTTATTTGACAGAGGAAGACAGTGAGAGTAGGAACACAAGTCGGGGGTGGGGCAGCGGAGAGGAGAGGGAAAGCAGGCTTCCCGCGGAGCAAGGAGCCCCATATGGGGCTTGATCCCTGTGATCATGACCTGAGCCGACGCTTAACAACTGAACCACCCAGGCGCCCCTATTCTGAGATTTTTTTCTACAGTATTCTTCTGTTCATAACCAGAGACTCAATTCCAGGCCCAGAGTGAGTTACTGTTGAATTTTAATGAAATCACCGAGAATGTGACAGCATCATCACGTCCTATTGTGGGGCGTTAGAATCTAAAGGGAGTGATAACTAAATATGGTCACTGTCTCCCCCCCCCCCTTCCCCCTACATGATCCCTCAGCAAGTGCCCTGGTGGAGACCGGTGTACCTTCTCTCTGTGAATTCAGCTTTTCCTCCAGGCCTGCACGGATCTCCAGTTCTTTGGTCAAACACTAGATGGAGTTATAAGCTTATTTGGGGGTCTTGTAGAAAAAACCATAAATCTTTGAACACGGAGCCCACCTAGCTGTTTGCCCCCTGAGGGGTGAGACCTAGACCATCTGCGAAGGTGGAGATTCCCTCAGTCCATCTCACTCGGAGGATGTGCTAATGGAGCAGGGGGTAGGCACCCCTACACACACACACACACACACACACACACACACACACACACACACACTTTTATTTATTTATTTGTTTTTTAAAGGATTTTGTTTATTCATTTGGGAGAGGAGAGTGCGCATGCGTGTGAGCGGGCAGGGCAGAGAGCGATTGTCCTGACTGCCTCCCAGCCAGGAGCCCGAGGACGTGCTGGATCCCACAACCAGAGCCAAAACCAAAAGTTGGCCGCCCAACCGGCTGAGCCACCCAGGTACTCCCGCTTGCACTTTTTTCTTGCCGAACTCCTCCAGTGGGAGCCAGGTAAGTTCAAAGCTTTCTGTGAGATTTCAGTGTTCTGGTCTTCAAGTGACTCAACTGTCTTCAAAACCATGCAACTAGGGCAAATCTCACCTTCCTTTTTCAGGAATTTCAGGACAGCACCTGTGTGGCACTCACAGAGCCCAGGCATGGCCTGGTTAAGTAGATTAAGAGTCTGCTTTCGCGTGCGCGCGTGCACACACACACACACACACACACACACACACGGCTCCCTCTTCCCGCCTTTTTTTTTTTTTAAAGATTTTATTTATTTATTTGACAGACAGAGATTACAAAGGCAGAGAGAGAGAGGAGGAAGCAGGCTCCCCGCTGAGCAGAGAGCCCGATGCGGGGCTCGATTCCAGGACCCTGGGACCATGACCTGAGCTGAAGGCAGAGGCTTTAACCCACTGAGCCACCCAGGCGCCCCGCTCTTCCTGCTTTTGAGGCCACTTCTGTGGCGCCCTGGGCTCAACACAGTAAGCCTTGTCTACACTTCAGATACCTAGGGAGAGATGAAGTCACACTCATAGTCCCTGCTTCGATTAGAGTTCAATGTATTGTGACCACTATTATTTTTATGATGTCATTTTGAGTAATACAGTATCTTCTTCCAACAGTCTTAGATAAAATTTAAGGCATCAGGATAAAGACAAAGGCTTCCTTTGTGTGCTTCCTTCTGGAACCAGAGGGCAATACCCAGGTGGGCAGCCTCCTAGTGTCACTGGGGAAGGGCAGCAGATGGGCGACCACGGAGCCTCCAGCAGGATTTACCTGCCATGGTCTGACGCTCACCTTGGAGTCTCCAGAGCTTGCTTCCGAAATGGCATTTGCAAGCAAATTCATATGAACGATGCTACTAGGAAATGATCTAAAACCAGAATCCATGTGTTGATTTATTTACTCATCAAACTTTTACTGACGCTGAGTTTGAGCCAGGCCATATCCTAGGCTCTAGATATAAAGAACAGAGACAGATTTGGTCTTGGTGGTCTAGTGGGACACAAGCAGGCCATTCCAACCCAGTGAGATGAGGTGTTATGGTTATGGGAGCAACTAAGAGGAAGTGACATATCTAGCACTGGGAAGGAAAGAGCCAGCCAAAGAACAGTATCACAGGAAAGAGAAGGTATGACTGCAAGAGCAAGGTCTCCAAAGAAGAGAACTGAACTTGAACCAAAACGCACGGGGGAGGTTGACCTTGGGCAAGAAGAGAGTCTCTTTCCTGAGCAGGAAGGGGTGGCCAAGGACACACAGAATTATAGGATGGGTGAGAGGCAGTTCTTGCCTTGTTCTGTGCCTAGGTAGATTACACAAATATACCTGGTGGCAAAAGATTAGTAGGCAAGTTCATTGTTGAGAGTGAGGAAGAGATTCTGATTTGGCAAAGATCAGAACAGGAACTGTGGGAGAATGAGGGGCATACCTGAATGAGGAAATATGCTGACCCCAGCACACAAGGCTGCTGCTCTCCCACAGCACCCACATCCCTAATGAGGGCACAGAGAAGTCAGACTCACTAGGGCGAATACTTGATCAGCTTGGCACCATTGAATTAATGGACAATGGAGCTGGATGAGGAATGGAGTGAAGAGCATAGGGAGAGAACACATGGAAGAAAAACCCAATCCTGGGTTCCTCATCTCAGTGAGGGCTGTTACCAAGTGCCCACCGCTGGAGTCAGGAACTGGGGTATTCAGGCACCTGGGTGGCTCAGTCGGTTAAGCATCTGCCTTTGGTTCAGGTCAAGCCCCGCATCAGGCTCTCTGCTCAGCGGAGAGCCTGCTTCTCCCTCTCCCTCTGCTGCTCTCCCTCTTTGTGCACCACCTCTGTGTGTCAAATTAATTAATTAATTAATTAATTAATTTTAAAAAAGAAAGAAACTGGAGTATCCTTGTCAATTCTGCCTCAACCTCAATCCATCACCAAGATACATAGGTCCATAGCCTACTCTCTCTTTGGTCCACCTACTTCTTTTTTTTAATTAAGATTTTATTTATTTATTTGAGAGAGAGAGAGAGAGAACAAGCACAAGCAGGCAGAGGGGCAGAGGGAGAAGAAGAAGCATGCTCCCCGCTGAGCAGAGAGCCTGACTGGGATCATGACCTGAGCCAAAGGCAGACGCTCAACTGACTGAACCACTCAGGCATCCCAGTCCATCCACGTCTTTTCATCTTCCCTGGTCCCTCTGTTCTGCTCCCCCCAGAACTCTGGTAATTCCATGATTATAGGACAGATCTTTGCATCAGAGTCTTTTTACTGTTGGGGAAAAGCTCAAATAGCTTTTAGGGCCAGACAATGAATGAGTGAAACCGCCAGGGACTCTGGCACACTGGAAAGTCCTTTGCCATCTAATAGGGAAGGAAAATGCTGCCATGAGGAAACATGAGCTTGGTATTTTGATAGGTCTTTCTACATTTTTAAGAGAAGCTTAAAATAGTTTTATAACAAAAATTCCTGATTTTTAAATGTAAGCCAACTATTCGAATTTAAAATAAAACTGTTCAGAAAAGCTTTTTTTTTTCTTTTCTTCTTTTAATTTTTATTGTATCTATATGACATGATGGGTGTTAGCTGAAACTATTGTGGTCATCATTTCACAATATTTGTAAATCAAACCATCATTCTGTATGCCTTAAACTTATACAGTGATGTATGGCAATTATATCTCAATAAAACTGTTGTTGAGATGTTTCAGAGTGAAGTGTGCTGATGTCTGCACCTTACTTTGAAATGCATCAAAAGATTCACCCTTGGGTGAATAGACGGATGGATAGATATATGATAAGGCAATTATGGCAAAAATGTTAATTGGAGCACCTTGGTGATGCATATATACAACTCTTTCAACTTTTCTGTATGCTTGAAATTTTCAAAATGTAAGGAAAAATAATTTTTAAAATTTTTCAAATTTTGTTATAAACATATAATGTATTATTAGCCCCAGGGGTACAGGTCTGTGAATCACCAGGTTTACACACTTCACAGCACTCACCATAGCACATAACCTTCCCCAATGTCCTTAACCTCACCACCCTCTCCTGACCCCCCAGCCCCTAGCAACCCTCAGTTTGTTTTGTGAGATTAAGAGTCTCTTATGGTTTGTCTCCCTCTGGATCCCATCTTGTTTCATTTATTCTTTTCCTACCCCCAAACCCCCCACGTTGCATCTCCACTTCCTCATATCAGGGAGATCATGTCATAGTTGTCTTTCTCCAATTGACCTAGGAAAAATAATTTTTTAAAAAATATTTTATTTATTTATTTGACAGAGATCACAAGTAGGCAGAGAGGCAGGCAAAGAGAGAGGAGGAAGCAGGCTCCCTGCTAAGCAGAGAGCCGGATGCCCGGCTCTATCCCAGGAGCCTGAGATCATGACCTGAGCCGAAGGCAGAGGCTTTAACCAATTGAGCCACCCAGGCGCCCCGAAAAATAATTTTTTAATGGAAAAATAATTGCGAATCTATGAACCACTACTTTGTGACTTTCGTTACATATTTTACTTTATGAAAGGTAGAGGTAAATGAGTTTATAATATAAAGGCATAGAACAGTCCCTAGAATATTTAATAAATATTAGATAATTAATATTGCCATCATTTGGAACAGAGGAAATGGATACAGATTAGAAGGGCTGGACCTAAACGAATTTCATTGAGTGCAGAGGGACCAGAGTTCCATGCTGTTACTGTGTGAGCTTATACCTGGAATTTCCATCTCTGTGCCTCACGTTCTCACTTTTAAGCTTATAAGAACTGAACTCTAGGCTCTCTTGCAGTTCTGAAGTTCCGATTGAGCGTCTCCCTTTCCTGTTTCTGCCTATAGGTGTCTCCATTACCCTCCTTTTTCCCTTTAATGCCTTTCTAAAAACTACAATTCCCAGGAGCACGTACAGGCGTCGACGTCGCGCCGTTCTTACTCGTCGCTCGCGCTCTTTATACCTACTTCCGCCCACGAACCACTTCCTTTTTTTTCCCGGGGCGCGCGGCGGCAAGATGGCGGTGCAGATTTCGAAGAAGAGGAAGGTGAGACCCTGGGGCCCTGGTTCGGGGAACTAGCGCCGCGCAGGTCGGGGTTTGTGGAGACGCCGTCGTGAGACCCGCAGCTCCACGCCCTGCTTCGAGAAGCGGCCTGGGCCGCGTGGCATTCCCGCGGGCCGCGGATGGCGGTGGATTGAACGCGGGGCCCGAGCCTGGCGAGCTCAGTTTGGCGGCGGAAGGGAGTGATTGATTGCTGCGGCTTCTAGGCGATTAGCAGAGATGAACACCGGGTGTCCCTCCTGCCCGGGACAAAGCGCTTGTGAGCATTCCTTGGTCAGCAAATGGCTTCAGTAAACATGTGGTCCTTTGAGAGGTTGAGCCGTTTCCCCTCAGGTCTCACTTTGAGTTTGGGAAGGGGAGGTAGCAGCGTACTCATGCTTGCTTCGAGTTGGGGTGCGGCTTTCTGACCCCAGAGAGCTCGCTTGGGAAGGCTGCTGACGGTTTCTTGCTCCATCTGTACCCCAAGGAAACTGATGGGCTAATGGAGGGAGGAGACCTGGAAAGAGCACTTCATCGGATTTCCACTTTTCGCTTTTCCGTGGGCGAGGACGGGGTAAAATCTATATGCTATAGAAATAGGCAACTAACTTGTCATTTTGTGTGGACGTGATAACGTGTAAATTCACACCTTTACTCGAATTAGGACTTGCCGGATTTGTAAGACACGCGCACTTCATGGCAAGATAACCTGGCTGGCAGTCTTCAGGTGGTCCAAGTTGTGTACGATTGAAACTGCTTAAGTCAGTCTATTTTCGTTAGTTACAAAGGCAGCATCTCTGCCTTAATGAATGAATGAGTTGTGGATGTGCCATTTGAGGACCGCTTTTTTGTTTAGCATGTGTACATACGTACAAACAAGTCTTAAAAACCCTTCAATGAAGAGAGGATGACGAGTCTGACTGGAGGTATTATCTTTGCCAGGTGGCCCCTACTCCTTGCTGCGTTCTGTGGCGGTTTTAAGGGCCCGTGGGTTAAAGTAACTTCCAGAGGACGACCTAGAGGCATTTGTCTGAGAAGGGTTGCTACATGAGTGTTGGAACAGGGGTAATAGGGTGATGATGGTTTGTTTTTTCAAGGTGTTGAATGTTGATGAGAGTTGCACTGGCAGAAAGACTAGGCGGGAAAATGACCCTGCGTCCAAGTTCTAATTGTGAATTTTCCCTTTCGGTTAGTTTGTCGCTGATGGCATCTTCAAAGCTGAACTGAATGAGTTCCTCACTCGGGAGCTGGCTGAAGATGGCTACTCCGGGGTTGAGGTCCGAGTTACACCAACCAGGACAGAAATCATCATCTTGGCCACCAGGTGAAAACTCATTTTCTTGGCTATCACCTGTAATTGCTGTATATATTAGGATGGTGTATTCTGTAAACTTACAGAGACAATCAGTGCACTGGCCTTAGCAAATGTAAGTTTTCTTTTTTAAGATTTTTATTTGTTTATTTGAGAGAGCATAAGTGGGGGTGAGGGGACAGATGGGGGTGGAGGGACTGAGGGAGAAGCGGATGCCCCATGGAGCAGGGAGCCCGATGCTGGGCTCTATCCCAGGGCCCTGGGATCATGACCTGAGCCACCAGGCTGCCCGCAGATATAAATTTTCTTAACTATTTTAAATTTAACTCTAGTTCTTGTCATCCAAAATTTGTATTTTGTATGTTAGGTGAATGGCACTTTACTACATTTATGTAAAATTTAAAGCCATGTTTGGAATTTTGTAAGAGCTATAAATTGTCTTTTTTTTTTTCCCTCAGGACACAGAATGTTCTTGGTGAGAAGGGCCGGCGGATCCGAGAATTAACTGCTGTGGTTCAGAAGAGGTTTGGTTTCCCCGAGGGCAGTGTAGAGGTGAATGATTGTGCCTTGTGCCAGAGATTACTGTGGATTGATTGGTATTTTGTTCAAGTTCTCTTAATAAGCAGTGGACTTCCTTTTATAGTCCTTTTCTGCACATTTCTGGTGGTGAAGGGATTTTTTGCTTTCAACTTGGGAATAGTAATGGTACATATGGTGCATTGGCTGCCTCATCAGTTGGTGTTGCTGTAGAAGGAGCTAGGGGTGGAAGGACAATAAGGAAAGATTCAGACTATGTCACAAAGTGTAGGCTACATGTGGGTAGTGGAAGTGTTTTAGTACTTGAGGGATGCCACAGTGGTATATGCTTGTATGATGAATGAAGTTTTTTTTATTGAAAACTGGGGGGAAAATTAACAGGTTTAAGGGTGTGCCTTGTTTCTTTCTTACAGCTTTATGCTGAAAAGGTGGCTACAAGAGGCCTGTGTGCTATTGCCCAGGCAGAGTCTCTGCGTTACAAACTCCTAGGAGGCCTGGCTGTGCGGAGGTGAGTGGCCTGAAACTTTTAATGATTATGTTTTAAAGAATGGTCAGCGCCGTAAAGGGAGTACTTCCTTGGTGCTTTGGGAGTAGAACAAAAACAACTCCAGGGAGGGGAGGTTAGAATTCCTGTTGAAGTTAGCTTCCTTAAGTGTGGGGATTATAAAGAAATAAGACGTAGTCCTGAGGAGAAGAGTATCTGCAAGCAGTATGTAGGTAGTGATGTGAGCAGGGGTGGACTAGAAAGGGCATGAGGTAGCTAGATGGGGTCTGGAGCTGGGCCTACTGTTGAGATCTCAGTAGGAGTTCTTTGTGCAATTTCACTGTTGTGAAGTAATTGGAATGCTTTGTCTCGGTGTATGAAATTTAGTTGGCATTTCCTGCAGAGCCCTGGGAGGTTTTTCAGCAGGGGAAGGACATGAGAGCAGTGCTTTAGGAAGGTTGACCTGGTGGGGAGGTGGGTGGCAGGAAAGGCTATAGGTAGGGACATAGAAGAAAGACTGCCTGTTTGCCTTGAATTGCCTGCTACACCACTTAGAATGATGGTCCTCAAAAGCTTGGTTCCTGAGCCAGCATCACTGCCATCATCAGAGGACTTGTTAGAAATAAAAATTTGCAGTCTCCACCCACTAAAATGGAAAGTGGAGGTGCGGCCCAGCCACTTGATCCAGGTGGTTTTTGTATGCACTGAAGTTTAGTTTATTTTAAGATTTTATTTATTTATTTGATAGAGAGCACAAGTAGGCAGAGTGGCCAGGAGAGGGAGAAACAGGCTCCCTGCTCAGCAGGGCTCAGTTGCAGGACCCCGGGACCATGACCTATGACCTGAGCTTACTGAGCCACCCAGGCACCTTTTTCTTTTTCTTTTCTTTTCTTTTCTTTTTTTTTTTTTTTTTTTTGAGGTTTTATTTATGTGTGCATTGAAGTTTAACTTGGAAGTTCTGAGACCTGAGCCGCTTACTGAACTTCTGGCCCTTAGATCTCCTATTCGCAAATGGGGGTCATTATATCTACTATTTCTTTTTGTGGTGATTAAATAAGATGATGCAAAAGAGCTGGAGCCTAGAGTGGTGGGTCCTCCTTTACCTTCCCTGTTGAAAGTGGCCACTAGCTCTTAGTATAGTATGTCCTAGGGTATACAATAATGAGTTGAGTGGGGAATGATATTTTTTTTTTAAAGATTTTATTTATTTATTTGACAGAGATCACAAGTAGGAAGAGAAGCAGGCAGAGAGAGAGGAGGAAGCAGGCTCCCTGCTGAGCAGAGAGCCCCATGCGGGGCTCGATCCCAGGCCTCTGGGATCATGACCTGAGCTGAAGGCAGAGGCTTAACCCACTGGGCCACCCAGGCGCCCCGGGAATGATATTTTAAGGCTTATTGTCAATTTTACAGGACTTAGAAATATCTTTTTCCAGTGCTCGGTCAAGAGAGCTAGGAGCCTACTGTAGTAGAGTTCCTAATGAATGTGAATTCTGGAGGTTGAGGAATATATTGTAAACCATAAAGGAGCCACTCAGTGACTGGAGTACTTCTGGGTTCTTACTGATTGCCATCCTGATTGTGAAATGTTGTGCTTGCAAAGGAGTGGACATCCTACACCTGAGTTTTACCACCCCCACTATTTAATTGCCAGTTTAGGGGCACATAGGTGGCTCGATCGGTTAAGTGTCCAACTTTTGGTTTTGGTTCAGGTTATGATCTAAGGGTAATGAGGTTGAGATCCATGTCCAGTTCTGTACTAAGTGTGGGGCCTGCTTAAGATCCTTGCCTTCTCTCCCAAATAAAAAAGTCACTTCTTGAGTCCACAGTTGCTCGTTTAATTGGCCTGGTGTGAGGACTCGACTTCACAGGTGTTTTTGTTTTATTTTAATCTTGTTGAGGTGACTCTAATGTGGATCCAAGGCTGGGAAGCACTTGGTTAGAAGGAACTGGCTTATATTCCCTAAGGAATCCGCTTAAGATGAGGTGCGATAGGACTGAAAGAGAATTGACAGGCTCTGGTCAAGTTCATTCCATATTAAAGGAACATGGAAAATAGTGCATACTAGTGAGTCTTGTGTTCATGCTCTTTTTAACATGGTGTAGGATAGGATGGAGCAGTCTTGTCTTCTGTGATAACATGTGGATATCTGTCTTGTTCTCCCAAAGGGCCTGCTATGGTGTGCTGCGGTTCATCATGGAGAGTGGGGCCAAAGGCTGTGAGGTCGTGGTATCTGGGAAACTCCGAGGACAGAGGGCTAAATCCATGAAGTTTGTGGATGGCCTGATGATTCACAGTGGGGACCCTGTTAACTACTACGTTGACACTGCTGTGCGCCATGTGCTGCTCAGACAGGGTGAGCAGCTGGGAGTGCTGGAGGCAAAGAGCCTTCAGCATATGCTTGTGGTTTTTTTGTGCATACTTCAGTGCTGGGAAATTCATTTTGGAGAAGTGGAGCATGTTTATACTCCACTTGGGTTTATTGATGAGCTTACACAGCTCATACATCCAGAACTGTATCGCTGAGATCGGTCGGATCTGAGAGTTGGTTTGCTCTTGTCTCAGCCACCTGTGTACCCTTCAGTGATGACACGATGACGAGTCAGAAAGGTCACATCCTGCTCTTGGTCCTTGTCAGTGCCACGTTCTGTGGTGCTGTGCATGTGTTCCTTTTGCAAAAGTGTCCTGTTCATTGATTGATTAGAGGCATTTGTCTGAGAAGGGACCAGACTCGGGTACTTGAGGACCCTACTATTGTCTTCCTTCTGCCCTATCCTATGGTGGGACTGGGGCAACCACAGCTACAGGCTAATTATGGCATCTTCTAGGTGTGCTGGGCATCAAAGTGAAGATCATGCTTCCCTGGGACCCAAGTGGTAAGATTGGCCCTAAGAAGCCCCTGCCGGATCATGTGAGCATTGTGGAACCCAAAGATGAGATACTGCCCACCACCCCCATCTCCGAACAGAAGGGTGGGAAGCCAGAGCCTCCTGCTATGCCACAGCCAGTACCCACAGCGTAACAGGTGTGTCTCTAGGGGCCTTTTGGGGTGGAGCAGGACCCTCTTCTCTTGTCTTCCTGCTACTAGTGTGTCCCATACTGCGCTAAGCACTAATACATAAACGTCGGACTGTACTTTATTGACGCTTCACAATGCAGGCTGGAGCGAGGGGTCCATTTAACCAGGGATTCTGTAGGGAGGGGTATACCCTGGTCTCCTAAGAAGTTCCTATGTTTACCACTGAGTTTGAAACAAGATGTTTCCTCTTATTTGCTTAAAATGAAGCACTCTTGTTAGTTACCTGTTCTTCAGCAGCCCCTTAAGGAGTTGAAACAGTAACACCAAGCCTCTTCTAAGCCTAGCACCTTTTGTTTGTTTCTGGGTGTTCTGTGTGTGTGTATGTATTCTTCACGCACATCCTAAGTGGGAAATGAAAGAACCCAGTATTCAGGTGAAAATTCTGTTCTTACTGTTGTGCTTTATTTGGTTTCAGGGTCTCTCCGGCAGCTGGATCTGGAGACTGGATTTCAATCCGTGAAGACCTTTAATAAAATCTTTGAGAAAGATACATGGCGTGAATAGACTGTATGTCCTCTTTTTGGTCTGAGAATTTTTTTGCCCCAAGGAAACATTACTTGATTGATTATTCAGGGCTGTCTGGCTCACTTTCCCTGCAATCCTTGGTTTCAGCTGTGCTTGTGAGGCAGGAGCTGCAGCAGGAGGACCCAAACAGACTAACCAGAATAACATCCTATAAATCTGGTGAAAGTGAAGGCTGATTGCTAAGAGGACAGCACCTCAATTAATTGACCTTCAGTTGGCATTATAGGTTTAGAAGAGGGATGTGTGTGTGTGTATAATTTTTTTTTTTTTAAGGATCTTATCCATTTATTTGACAGATCACAAGTAGGCAGACAGAGTGGGGGAAGCAGGCTCCCTGCTGAGCAGAGAGCCTGATGCGGGGCTCCATCCAAGGACCCTGGGATCATGACCTGAGCTTCAGGTGAAACTAGTGTGGAACAAAGTGGCATGGAAATCCTACATGACTATATGGGGATTAAGTTCCATTGGGAGCACAATGACCGATGTGTCTGTGTCCCCACTCCTACCAGAACCTTTGATGTTTATACTGTCTGGACCGTAACCTCTTAACTGTTTTTGTCAATGGTAATGGAACTGAAACCACATACCTACCATTAGTAGAGACACTTCCCTTTAGAAGTCTCTAGCCTCTGGCATAGCTGATGTGTTAACCATTTACAGTGTTCTAGGAAGCGTGGACTATGTGTATTATAGTTACTGTATTAGGAAGCAGAGCCAAGTACACAAAAATGTAAATGTTCCTTATTTCCCCATGCTTCCCTTCACCTTGAGGTGACAGTGTTTCAGGCTAATTAAAGTTTTCTTGGAAGGGCTGAGGGTGAGGTGGTTTTGAGTAGAGAAGCTGGTGTTGGTTCCTCAGTATTGAACATGTGTAAAGTGAGATTCGAGTGCCTTGAATAAATGATTCTCTGCCCACCCCAAACCTAATGCAATACAGGCAGCTACCATAAGGTTTTATATATCCCTTCTGGGTAAAATGAATGGTGTTTTGCAATTTTACTGAAAAGGTGTTTGAACTAGGCTGCTTAATTTATTTCTGGACTTCTGTAGTTCAGTTGTGAGGGGATTTTCTGTTGGGAAAGTAGTTCAGCTAGTATAAGCATCCAGAATACTGGGTGTTGGAAACCGGTGAAGGCAGTTCTGGTCATGTAAGACCTCAATTTCTGGTACTAGCACAGGTGTTTGTGTATCAGGTTATATGATTGTTTAAATTCCTAACTCAATCAACTTAAAACTGGAAGTTGGTCTGTTGGGATTCAGAAGTGCTGTTAATGTCCCCACCAGGGGGTGCTGTAGCACGACGGAGGCTCCAAAGCACGAGCTTGGGGAAGGTAAGTAAAAACTTACTGAATTGCATGGACCTGCAGAATACTAAGCTGGTTAGTGCACACATGTAAAGTTCGAGTTTTCAACATGAACACCCCCGGATAGCCATTACTCAGGTAAAGAAAGGAGAGGCTTTGGGGTATTTTTTTTTTAACCATTTCAAAAAACCATGTGAAATAAATGCATAACTTAGGTAAGCACTAACTACAGCCCATGAAGAAATGCAGGTTGCCTTAAAGGATGTTACCACCCCCCTTGGACTTAAGTGAATTTTTCCACTGCCTCCTGTCCTTTTAAAGTTCAAAATTCCAGGTGTGAATATCTGACTGGCTAGTCCTGTGTACTGTCCAGCTGCCTGAGGTGGGGAGAAAGATAGCCCCTTTGGTTTCCATAGAAGAGGTGGGGCCCAGACTTGCACAGTGCACAGAACCCACTGGTGGAAATCTGGCTGATGGCAACATGGAAACAAATGACATCCTTTCATGGACTTGTCACCAAAAGTTTGCTGTCAAGCTCTAAAGAGTTAGGTCTAGTCATTAGGATTCCTGGCACCAGGACAGGGGCTTCAAGCAGAAACTGGTAGATTAACTTGTCCATCAGGCAAAGAATAGCTGCTGGAATGAGAGAACTTGGAAATAGGCCCACGGGGCAAGCAAGGGTCCAGAGCCAATGGCTAGCACTGTTAAGATGGAGAACCAGGAGAAGTACAGAAACTGGTGGCATCAGAGGACAAGGGGCAGAGGGTGTCTTGGACATGGGGGTCTGCCTCTAGACAGAATCTTCCTTCTGGAGCCCACAGTAGGGTGATCATGTGGGATCTGCTCCTCACCTCCAGTCAGCCAACCGTCTAGCTGGGAAATTAGCCAAAGGCTATGGGAATGTTCAAGCTTGGTAGGATGGAGGATGCCTTTCTCTACAGAGTGCTTTGAAAAGGAGACTTCAGAGGTGGTGGGGAGAAGCGAGGCTTTGCATTCCGACCTGGGTTCAAATGTGACAGCAGCACTGATCTACTGAGGGTGAATCTTTCCAGTCCTCAGTATCTCACAGGGCTGTTGGAAGAAGACCTAACCGTCAATACCTGTCTGTAGTGTTTATCATCGAGTGTGTTATCTCTGGAGACAGTTTTAAGAGCCCAGGCCTTCCAGCCAGACTCTGGGCTCAAAACCAGGTTCACAACTTAGCAGTATGAGCATGGGGACATCAGAGAGTTAACATCTCTGAGCCTCTGCTCATCTGCCTGTGATTTCATAGCATAGTGCCTGACCCATCGGAGGTCCTCAGTAAATGTGAGATGTTGTTACTGTTGAGTACTTAAGCATATCCTCTTGGGAATGAATAGCTTAACTTCATGGTATTGGGTTCTACCCATCCTAATTGTAAGGGCTCTGACCATAGAAACTGTGCTTTCTACTTCTGGGGTGAAGTGGGCATTGCTGGTCAGGTCTCACTGCCACATTTTACAGGTGGTGAATTTGGCCTTTTACCATGCCATGTTCCACCTAGTGAATGTTTCTGAGCTCCAGTGTTGGCTATGTATAAATGTAGCTGCTTCATGTTAGGGCTTGCCAACACCAGGGCAGGAAAGCATTCAGGTATCTTTGAAGATCAACATTTTCAACCTCTAAAGACAGTTTTTCTTACTATTTTTTTTTTTCTTCTTCAGGAACATGAGATTTTGATGTTATTTTATCTATGAAACAAACCATTTCCCTATTGTTATTGATCGGAACTACATGTTTTTTTTTTAAGATTTTATTTATGTATTTGACAGATCACAAGTAGGCAGAGAGGCAGGCAGAGAGGAGGAGCAGTCTCCCCATCCAGCAGAGAGCCCCATGTGGGACTTGATCCCAGGACCCTGAGATCATGACCTGAGCTGAAGGCAGAGGCTTAACCCACTGAGCCACCCAGGTGCCCCTACATGTGTAACTTGATAAGCAACATGACCTTGGTGAGAAGATAATTGTTACATGCCCAATCTTGCTGTAAACACTTCATTAATCTTAACATCCCTGTAATGGGCCAGTTCCATTACTAACTTCATTTTATAGCAGCTTTAACCCATATCATACATCTTAGGGGAATGTGTGATTTCTCTTGGGCTTTGGAAAATATTCAGAGTATCTCAAGATCCCTATTTCTGGTTTGAGAGCAAATAGGGAGCCCTCAGTTGGGAAAAGCTTATCTGATTCTAAACCCTCATTTTTACTAATTAGAGTCCCAGTGGCTCTGAAATTCAAATGAGACCACGCCTTTGCTGCTCATTCCTGTGTTGTACTAGCAGCGCAGCCATACAAGAGCAGCTGGGGCTTTGTCCACTGATTGGGGAGTGCTGCTGCTATGGGTTCATCCCACCTTCCACCTTGGCTGGCCAGGGACTGCCCTCATGATTGGCCTGCTCCTGCTGGTCCTTTGTGTGGTGAGCCAGAGGAGCTGGACCTTTTGAATCCCAAACTGCCGAGAGAGGATAGGGCTCCCCTGGCCTTTAATTAAGAATATTTTTGCTTTTTAGGGGGAGGAGAGGGAGAGCACAGACCCAGCAAGAGGGCCTCTTTCCCTTCAGGGATCAGAGACCAGAGGTAATGGGTCTTTGCTCAATGGTTTTCCCTTAGTACAACAGGAAAAATAGGCATCACTATTTACCATTTGAGTCTAATAGACATCCTACCTTTTTTTTTTTTAAGATTTTATTTATTTATTTGACAGACACAGCAAGAGAGGGAACACAAACAGGGGGAGTGGGAGATGGAGAAGCAGGCTTCCTGCCGAGCAGGTAGCCTGATGTGGGCCTCGATCCCAGGACCCTGGGATCATGACCTGAGCCAAAGGTAGACGCTTAATGACTGAGCCACCCAGGCGCCCCAAGACACCCTACCTTTTAAGTCACTTTACAGATAATTTACGTAAGGAAGAATAAGGGGAAAGTGGAAAACCATTTTATAAATTTTACAAGTATTCAACGAAGTATTTAAAATTACTAAAATTTGGGGACACCTGGGTGGCTCAGTCTGTTAAGCGACTGCCTTCTGCTTAGGTCATGATCCCAGGGTTCTGGGATCGAGGCCCACATCAGGCTTACCTGCTCAGCAGGGAGCCTGCTTCTCCCTCTCCTGCTCCCCCTGCTTGTGGCACTTTCTCTGTGTCAAATAAATAAATAAAATCTTAAAAAATACTAAAATTTTAGCAAGCAGTAACAGCACCATTCTGAATATATTAAAAAACATTAAATTATACCCTCCAAATGGGTGGGTTTTATGGGATGTGAATTACATCTCAATAGAACTGTGATTCATATAGTCATGAAAATAAATACTTGTGTATATAATTCATATATATATATATGAATTAAAACAGCAAGCAGTTTCATATTTTCCTTGCCTGGAAGACATATATGCCCCCAAAGCACACCATCCCTTGAATGCAGTTAAATGCTCATCAGCCACCATGTGTGAAGCTGGCATGTACGCATCTTAATAACTACTGATCCCAGATTCCAAATCAATCTCTAGTAGGCTCTAGCTTACTGCTTCTGGGTTTTTGGTTTTGTTTAGTTTTGCACTTGCATTGTCAACATGGAATACTTTAAAAATTTTTTGATGGCTCATAATGTTGAAGAGGGGACAGTCATTTTCTTTGCTCCATAATTTTAAAACATTTTTAATTTTCAGTGTATAAGGATCAATTTGACCAATCTAATGAATTTTTAAAAATATCTACAGTATCTGTTTCCCTACAGTCACCTTAGTACACAACTGCCTCAGCATGTAACAAACTATATCAAGTAAATGTGGGGGCATAGGCATCCTAAAAGATGAATACTATACAAAACAGAATGGTACAGGTCTTTGTCAAAAGATATTATGTGGGGGCGCCTGGGTGGCTCAGTGGGTTAAGCCTCTGCCTTCGGCTCAGTTCATGATCTCAGGGTCCTGGGACCGAGCCCTGCATTGGGCTCTCTGCTCAGCAGGGAGCCTGCTTCCTCCTCTCTCTCTCTGTCTGCTTCTCTGCATATTTGTGATCTCCATCTGTCAAATAAATAAAATCTTAAAAAAAAATTCACGTAGGAAAGATTTTGTTTATATGAGCAATTTCCCCATCCTCAGAGACTAGAGTACTACCATGTGTCTCTGCATTCATTTTCTGATTTTCATTTTCTGATTTCATTCATTTTCTGATTAAGTGTGAAAGATCCTCTGTCAGTTTGCTTCTCTTTTGTCATTATGGGTGGAAAATGAAAAACCCTGAATTCTTAGCCAATGTCTCTGGACTTCTTGTACCTTCTTGAAAGATGATCTGTAGTACTTAAGGGAAGTTCAGTATGGAAACTGAAGAACGATGTGATGGCAATACCATCCTTCCATTTTATCATCGTGATCTTGTTTGGTAATCACTGATGAGTAACATGAAATAATTTGTAGGATGATGAAATAGCAAAGCTTTTCAAGATACAGGAAAAATAAATTCATCATGATCTCATAATGTATTTAGATTTATAAAAGAATCTAATGAATCCATATGAGTTTTATGTCTTTGGAAGGTAAATAAATTTCTCATTGTTTTTTAGAAGCCCGCTAAGAATAACAGTCATAAAACATTGATCCTTACAAATAGAACTTCTTAAAAATGAAACTCAAAAACTAAATTTGGGTCCAGTGGCTTCTGATGGCATACAGAGAGTTAAGGGTGTTCTCAGCTGGGGAGAGTATAGCAAACCCCTGTGGCTAAGGAGTCATATACTCAGAACTTGTGGTCTGGTTTCTTGTTGTGTAGTGATGGTCCCTCTCATTCAGCAGGCCGCCCAGTTGCGGGGAGGAGCAGTGGGCTAGAAACCAGGGAGGCCCTCCATATATGGTCTTGGTCAAACCCATCGTCCTAGGAAATTAGGACACATGGGTGTGTACCTTTGTATTGTGTTCTGTGAGCCTCACTCACCAGGGAGATGAACCATGTCTCCCCCTCATCCAGCTGGAGGCCCCTAAGGGCAGGGACAAAATCACATGAGGCTGGGATTTCCCAGGGTGGAGATGATGTACAGTAGTCCCCTGAACCCTTTACCCGTGGCTTCACTTTCTGCAATTTCAGTTACCTGAGATCAACCGCATTCTGGAAGCAGACGATCCTCCTTGTGACTTAGGTCAGATCAGTAGCAGCCTAATGCTACATCATGATGTCTGTGTCATTCACTTCATTTCATCTCATCCTGTAGGCATTTTATCAACTCACATCATTGCAAGAAGGGTAAGTATAGTACAAAAAGGTATTTTGAGGGAGCCCACATTCACATAACTTTTATTATAGTATGTTATAATTTTTATAATTTTAATCTATTATTACTGTGCCTAATT
Source organism: Enhydra lutris kenyoni (assembly GCF_002288905.1). NCBI lineage: Eukaryota > Metazoa > Chordata > Mammalia > Carnivora > Mustelidae > Enhydra > Enhydra lutris. The sequence continues at coordinate 13,966,176 of NW_019154152.1, forward strand.
TATAAATTAAACTTTATCCTATGTATGTATGTATATATAGGAAAAACAGTGTGTGTGCAGGGTTTGCTCCCGTCTGTGATTTCAGGCATATGCTGGGGTTCTTGGGATGTATCCCCCACAGATAAGAGAGGACTGCCATATTTTCTACTTCTAAATAACTCATGTGCCACCCTCAACATTGTTTTCTCAGATTAGCTTTCTCAGATCAGCAGAGCCTTGGTGAGGCCTCATGGAGAGAGCAGGCTTTGGAGGTAGCTGGACCCAGGGTGGAATCCTGGCTCTGCCACCACTCAGCAGACCAGTGACGTTAGTAGGCAAATCACTTCGCAGCTCTGAGTCTCTGTTTCCTCATTGGTAAGTGGGGCAATAGTATCTACCTTACCTACCTTCTATAAAATAGAAATCCAGGAAACTGGTATAGCATACTGAGGTGGGGGTGAGGTGGGCTCCTGTTCTGGGCATTGGGGGATAGAAAAATCAAGCTGACACCTTTCCTGCCTCAAGAAGCATTCTATGGGTATGTCAGGGAAGACTAGAGATGTCATATATAAAGGCCTGGCCATATACCTGGTGGGAAAAGGGGCAGATAGATAAGGAAGGGCATAAGGAGAGAATAGTCAGCTCTGGAGTGGAGGGTGTTGGATCTGCCCAGGCAGAGAGAATAGGAAAGGGCATTGGTACTTGGATGGGATAGAATGAATGGTCATTGTTGAGGAAATGGGGTGGTCTATTTGGCATACAGGAAGTGCCCAGCCCAGGTGAGGTGCCCATGTTCTCAAATCTTATCCTGAATTTGCCCCTGCCTTTTCCATTCAGGCTCTTGTTTAGGTGGTCAAACAATACAGCACCTTTTTTGCTTTGTCTTGGGTGTTATCCCTGCGGTGGGGATAGGCAGGCTCTGAGGGTCTGCGCCTCCCCACCACACCCCTCCCCTCCTCTACCCTCCCCTCTGCCATTATCAGCTGTGTCCAGATGGTCACAGGCTCCCTAATCTGAGATAATCAGAGGGTAGCAGCTGAGCTGGGACCCAGGCCTTTGTCCTGGGCTGTGATGGGCCAGCCCCAGCTGGAGAGACCCCACAGATAGGGCCCTGGGGCTTCGGAAGACAGGGAGGGGCATGGGGCTGGCCCTGTGCTGGAGGGGATGCAAGGAGCAGATGATAGCTCTTCAAAAGGCAGTCTGAGTGCACATGATGGCGAGCTGCAGATGGGACCTGGCCAGCTCCTCTGGGCCTCAGAAACACAAGCATAGGACCTGAACCTGCTGGGTCTCTGCCTCACAGAATATGTGACATCTTTTGTCCCCTCTTTCCTCTGAGCTCATCCCTCCTCCTCTAGCAGTTTTATGTTGCTGCCCATAGAGCCTTAGGCCACCCAGGTGCTTATGATGGCATGAGGGGCGCAGCCCTGGTGATGTTGGGTCTCTCACAGGTCCAGGTGCAGAGCTGGGATGGCTGGGTTCTCAGGCCTGGGGCTCTGGTTCCTACTACCCTAGGCCTGCAGTTGCTTCGAGCCTTGGCCTCAGGGCTGCTCAGTGTCCCACAACAGTTTTCTGTTTTCTCTGCTTCTTTGAGGAGGTGGGGAGCCCTACATTGGCCCTGTCTTCTAGCAGTGAGACTGGCTTGTAATCCCTTTTTTTAAAGCTTTGTCCTAGAGTCTGAAACCCAGAGCTGAAGCTTCTCCCTTCCTCATGGTTTTATAATTCCATTGTTTCTGGTTCTTGGACATGTTTGCTCACTTAAAAGCCTAAGCCTCTGTCTTTTCAGTTGTTTGACTTTTAATTTTATCTAACTAAGTTATCACTTAGTATTTGAATTGGAGAGGGTGTAGAGGGTGGTTTAGAAAGAGAAACATCCTGACTAGAAGTGCTTCATGGATTCTGAAGCTTCATGAAATCTTATGAGTTATGGACTCTGCCAGTTACTAAGTATATGATCTTGGGCAAGTCTCCTCATCTTTTAAGGCAGTTAGTTCCTTTTCTGTAAAATACAAATCTTAATAACTAGCTCATTAAAAGTTTTTAAAAAATGCCAGTAACTTAATTTAAGGATAGTGATTACCTCTGGGAGGAATGTGGGAAGGAATGGGTTTGGGAATGGAGGTATCTACAAAGGCATTTGTAACAATCTCTTTTTTTCTTTCTTTCTTTTTTAAAAAGATTTTATTTATTTGACAGAGAGAGAGATCACAAGTGGGCGGAGCAACAGGCAGAGAGAGAGGGGGAAGCAGGCTCCATGCTGAGCAGAGAGCCCAATGCAGGGCTCAATCCCAGGACCCTGAGACCATGACCCAAGCCAAAGGCAGAGGCTTAACCCACTGAGCCACCTAGGCACCTTTTTTTTTTTTTAAACTTTCTTTCAACCAGCCACCCCATCCCTCCCACCTTCCTCCCCTCCAGCAACCTGCAGGTTTGTTTCCTGAGATTAAGAGTCTCTTATGGTTTATCTTCCTCTCTGGTTTCCTTGTTTCATTTCTCCCTCCTTACCCTTATGATCCTCTGTCTTGTTTCTCAAATTCCTCTTATCAATGGGATCATATGATAATTGTCTTTCTCTGACTAACTTATTTTGCTTAGCATAATACCCTCTAGTTCAATCCACATCGTTGCAAATGGCAAGATTTCAACTTTTTTTTAAGATTTTATTTATTTATTTGACAGACAGAGATCACAAGTAAGCAGAGAGGCAGGCAGAGAGAGAGGAAGGGAAGCAGACTCCCTGCTTTGCAGAGAGCCCGATGCAGGGCTTGATCCCAGTACCCTGGGATCATGACCTGAGCCGAAGGCAAAGGCTTTAACCCACTGAGCCACCCAGGCACCCCAAGATTTCAATTTTTGATGGCTGCATAATATTCCATTGTATATATATACCACATCTTCTTTATCCATTTGTCTGTTGATGGACACCTAGGCTCTTTCCATAGTTTGGCTATTGTGGACTGTAACAATCTATTTCTTTTTTTTTTAATACGCATTAATAACCTGTATCATGGTGTTGCTGTGAGAATTTTATTTTTTATTTTTTTTAAATTTTTTTGTCAGAGACAGTGAGCACAGGCAGACAAAGAGGCAGGCAGAGGGAGAAGCAGGCTCCCTGCCGAGCAAGGAGCCCGATGTGGGACTCAATCCCATGACGCCGGGATCATGACCTGAGCCGAAGGCAGCCGCTTAACCAACTGAGCCACTCAGTCGTCCCAACAATCTATTTCTTAAGCTAGATGGTAGAAACACAGATATTTATTTTATTGTAATTCTTAAACTGTACAAAAATATATATTTACTTTTTATGCATGAAATATTTCATAATTTTAAAAACATGTCCACACTGCCATTTTGAAAGTAAATAAGGTAACATATGAAGGTGCTTTGTAAAGAGTCAAAGCAGGGAGCAGATACTGGGCATTACTTTTCCACACAAAGCAGGCTTGAGCTGGAACAGAGACCCAACCTTTGAAGGAGGTTTTATTTCTACAAGAAAGGGGGGCAATAAATTAAGGGTTATTTACATGGAGGTGCCATGAGGGGAGCAGTGGTGAGCCTGCTTCCTGGCTCAGGCTTTTCAAGTCTGAGTCACCTGCCCAGGCTCTGAATGATGGTGATACAGCCATGGGAGCTGGTACAGCGTTGTAGGGATGGCTGGGCTTCTACCTGCCCATTGCTGGGGTCAAAGGTGAAGACCTTGTCGGTGCTCTCCCCGAGATCATCCCGCCCACCAAGGATGTGGACCTTCCCGTCACACACAGTCACACCACAGCTCTCCTGGATAGACAAACAGAAAGATAATCAGCTATGGGGTCCAGTGTGGGGCTCCCTCTATCCCTAACGGGCCAGGCCAGGCAATAAAACCTTGACCCACAGAATACGAGCAGGCAGTCTGCATGGCAGAAAGGCAAGAACTAGGTGGATCTGAGTTCAATCTCTGGCATAACCCTTACTAAATGGCCTTAGACAAGTCACTTAAGCTCTCTGGGCCTCAGTTTCCTCCCCTACAAAGAAGAATAATCGTACCTTCTTCATAAGGTTGCCATGACAGTTAATGGTATTAAGCATGTGAAGCATTTTACATAGTGCCAGGAAGACAGTAAGCACTCCAGGAGCAGTGACAGCCATCACCATCACTGCCACCACTACTGCCCTGAGATCTCAGACTCAGAGAAGCCAGAAATCTCAAGCTCTTAGAATCACTGAAGGTCAGAACTGGCAGGGACCACCAATCCAACCATACCCCTATGTAGTTTCTTTGGAGTTTCGGGGAAGGGTACAAGAGATAGGGGAGGCCAGGAATGCAGGGGCCAGAGCCTCCAGGGCCGGGACCTCCCTGCTCTGATATAACTAGGGCAGGGGAACTTACCAAGTCTCTTCTCTACCTTGATCTCCCTGCAACAGGCTCCCAGCTGGTGGCCTTCAGGACAAGAGACTACAGGGTCATTTAGACCAAGACCCTCATCCAAGGCTAAAGCACTTGGAACTGGGGTTCCATGCTCTACCTTAGCATGGCTTACCTGGCAGCCTTGGGCAAGGCCTCAGTCTCTCCAAGGCTGGTCTCTTCATCTGTGGAACACAAGGCTGATCATCCTAATGAGGACAAAGCTAAGAAACTATGTCTAATTGCCTAGCATGGAGTCAGACAGACTCACAACCTCTGAGTTCCACATTCTTAGACCCAGGACTTTGCTCTCCTGAATGGAACCAATACTAAGGCTGTGCCTGGGAGCCTCTACTTACCACAGGGCTGGGGAGGACAGCTGCCTCCCCCCAGACATCTGTGCCAGGGTCATAGGTGAAGATTTTGCTCATGAGGCCCCCCACCACATAGATGGTGCCCTCAAGGGAGACAGCCTCGAGACACCGCTGTGAGAAAGGTGCTGGAGATCGCAGGCTCCACCGGTCCTCCTTGGGGTCAAAGCACTGCACCTGAGGGGCAGGAGAGGCTGTAGTGAACCCTCACCACCTCCCCGCCAACAACTGCCCTGCTGTGCAATCCTCCCACCTCCCCAGCAGGGGGACTCATTCAGCACCTTTGCTTCTATCTACCAGATCTGAGCTAGCATATGGGGGTGGAGGGGAGGGCAGAGGAGGCCCACCATCTCTGCCCTCAAGTGTGCTCAGTCTGGTTCTACATTCTGGCCCCCGCCCTGGACTCCTTTTGTCCAAAGCCTCTTCATCTTTCGGGGTCCAGAAAAGGTCTGCATCCCAGGAGGTGGGAGTACCATCTGCACTAGTGCTATAGAAGGTCCTCAGAGAGCAGGTCCAGCCTAGAGAGATGCATTTCTTATTGCGTACACTGTCAGCCCTCTTCTCTCCCCCTGTGCTCTGAGCTCATGACAAGATTCCAGCTGGGATGTCTTGCAGCCCCCATTCCTACAGCTGTCCACAGGCTTCCCAGGCCCACCACTGTTCACACCTTCCAGAGTTTCTGAGGGCTTCTACTACCTGCATGTTCACCTTTATTCTGTTTCCTCACTTGTTTACTTGGAGACTCCTGGAATGGCCTATCAGCGCTGCACCAAAGGGCAGTTCCCCCAGCCAGTCCCAGGAAGGGGTGTGTGTGTTGGAGGGACAGAGGGAGGGGTGTGGAATAAGGAGCGATGAGGGATCCTATTTAGGGAAAGATTCAAATCCCAGGACAACAGACTTGTGAGGCCATCGAGGGAGGGAGGAAGCTGCTATGAAGATTAATTTTCATTCACAGAAAGCCTAAATATCCAAGAACAGAAAATTTGGTTTCTAGACTATGGTTCATCCACTCCATAATCTATTACACATTGAAATGACGGCTGTGAAGAGTTTCTCAGCATGTGGAAAATGCTTACTTTTAAATGAGAATAAAAAGCAGAATGCAAAATTTACTAATAGTAAGAACACACAACTAAAAGAAACACAAAAGTAGATTCAGAAGAAGCCTGAAAGGCAGTGCACCAAAATATTAATAGTAGTTATCCTTTGGTGGTGGGATCATGTGTGATTTTTTTTTTTTTCTATTTCTCTGTGCTTTCTAAGTTTTCAATAGTGTGTGGGGTTTTTTGTTTGTTTGTTTGTTTGTTTTGTTTGGAATGAAGGGAAAACATTTTAATTGACCCCACCCTTGCCCTAACTTAATTTTTAAAATCTATGAAACCCATATGGCACCAGCTCAAATATTCGGGTCTGGACCCACTGTGTGACCTTGGGGTCATGTCTCTGAACTCACTTCCTTGCTGAAACCCAGGGGGTCAACTCCTCAGGGCTGTTGGGAGTGAGAAAACAGACAAGGACATGAAAGTGCCAACACTGTGCCCAGCACACAGCAGGCCTCCGGCACCCTGTCCATGCCCACCTTGTTGGTGCTGACACCGTCCTGGCCGGCACCCCCGATCACGTAGATCCTGCCCTCGCAGGACACCACTGCCGCCGAGCTCACCGCCTCGGGGAGCGGCGCCGCGGCCGCCCAGCTGTTGGAGAAGGGGTCGTAGCGTTCTACACTGCGCAGGCGCCGAAGACCATCGAAGCCGCCTACTACGAACAGCTGCAGATGAGGACAAGCAAGGGTGGGATGCTGGAGATGCCTCCTGAAGGATCAGGGCCTTCTCTGTGTCTCAGCCCACTAACTCCTCTATGCACGGAGAAACTATCACCGGACCCACAGGAGGTACATCCCAGCACTGCCAGCGCCTGGGCAGCCTCCCTTAGCGGGCTTCTTCTATTAACTGGGGGTAATGATATCCGCCTCCGGGATGGGTATTAGACCTGTCAAATATCCGACACCAAGCTGATGCTTAATAATAGCTAATAATTTATTGAGAGTGTATCACCTTACTTAAGTGATCCTAAGAAGCATTTTTATTTTCTGAATTCAGGACCTAGCTTACAAAGATAGATTTGTTTTTTTAAGTGGCCGGTCAAAATTCACACCTAGTCTGGCCCCACAGCCCACACTTTGACCCCTGACTACTAGGCTGTGCTGTTAGCGTAGTTAGTATTATTAGTAGCATTATCATGTAACTTCAGGCAAGTATCTTTTCTTTTTGGTGGTTGAAATCCCATCTTTCAGAGAGACTGTCTTATAGGATCTTCCCCCAGGAAGTCCATTGATCTGTGCCTTGAGCCACAGGGCAGCAGCTGCTGTGTCCCTACCTGCCCCTGCATGACTGCCATCTTGTGCCTCCACCTGCCCTTGACCAGCGAGGCCACCTTGATCCAGGTGTGCAGAGGGGTGCTAAACATCCACACATCACGGCTGTTGATGTGGCCTCCTGGGGAAAGAGAAGCAGCTGTTGACTCCAGACCCTCTTGGGGTCAACAGCACCTCTAAAGACCTAGAAACAAGGGCCCCCAGATCCAAAGGAAGAGTTAAGGGTAGACAATGTACTTTGAACAAATGGTGGGAAGGTGTGAATTAGGACAAGGGGTGGGGAGTTTTAAAGGGAAAGGCCTGAGAGATTTAGGGAGAAGGAGATGATCTTTACTGGGTGCCTTATGGTGGTATGCCAGGCTCTGTACTCTGGGAAGCAAAGAGGGGGCCACTTAGAATTCAGCTGGAGAGAAAAGTAAACAGTGTGCCCAAAACAAGCATCAGCAACGGGCTGGGGGCAGAGGGAAAGCAGAGCCACCTGCACTGGGATGAGAAAAGGTAGAGAGTGATTCAGTAACCCTGCCTCATTCCTGCCCTTACCTTCATGATTTCATGTCTGTTCTCACCCTTTCAGGTGTTAAGATTATTGTACCCAGTTTACAGACAGGAAACTCAGATGTGGCTTAGAGACCAGGAAGGCCCTGCTGAAGGCCCCATAGCCTTTCACTCTAGTCCTTCCAATAACCAGAACCAGAACTTCTAGTCTCCCAAGTTGAGCACTGGTATGCCCTGTGGGGTTAGGCCCTGGAATGCAGACTGTGGACTCTTCCCTGTTCCTCCCGGAGTTACTGACCAGTGACTCACCTCTTAGAAGCAGCCTTCCCGGGGACAACCCTGACTGCATCCCTCAGCCTGAGCCCATGACTCCAAGCCCCAGCTCTGTTTTTAGCCTTTGCCTCTGTGTATTCCCACCAGCACCCAGCAGAGGCCCTACATGGTGTTCACCATGTAGGCCATCTGCAGCTTTGGATAAATTGTCCAGTAATAAGTGTGGCCTGGATGGTTCCTGAGTCCTTTCTGGCTCATTCTGCTGCTCCTTATCCTTCCCAAACACTGATAGCTCCCTACAACAAGCGCAGTCTACCTCGGCCTGGAGTCAAAGCCTCCCTGATCCCACTTGACTCCCTTTCCTGCCTCATCTACAATACCTCTCTCCCTTCCTCTCCCAGACGCATTCAACCTGCACTTTGGAGACCTGAGCACCTGGGGTTCCTTTCTTCACATTCCTGTCTTCATGCCTTTGCCTATGCTTTTTCCTCCAGATTTTCAAGGTCCAGGTGAAAAGTCTGATGGTCAAGTGAAGTCTCTATCTACCCATCTCCAGGAGAGCAGGGCCTGTTTTATTCTCTCTCTAGGGCCTGACCCTCAGGGAGGCACAATCCACTGGTACCAAATCGATCCGTGTTCTTCCTAACTTTAACCATTTTTGAGATAATGGGAAAATTCTTAACCTCCCTGTAAAATGGGGTTGTAGCAGAAATTGAGTAACTTATGTAAGCTGTGTAGCATAATGTTCTGTACATAGTTGGCTAGAGAAAGAGAAGTAATTAATAGTAATACGAATTGGAGTGGACATTGCTGAATGGCAGTCGGGGTCCTACCAATGACTGGCCCTGCAGGACTCCACACCAGCTCAGCCAATAGCTGTAGGTTATCAGGGAAAATCCCACCCCCACTTCGCGGTTGGAGAAAAAGGGAGAGGCGTGAAGAGGAAAAGAGCCAATCCTGTGGGGGCTCCCGCTGCGGCCCTGCCCTCACCGGAAACATAGACGTCATTGCGGAGAGCACAGGCAGCGAACTCTGAGCGTGTGTAGCCTGGGAGGCTGGGCAGTGGGGTCCAGCGCCGGCTCTCTGGATGGTAGGCATCGGTGAAGGGCAGCTTCAGGAGCCCCTTGCGGTCGCAACCGCCGATGACCACGATCACTTCAGCTAGGTCCATGAATCTGGCGTGGGGATAAGCCCAATGCCCGTTGACCCACACCCAAGTTTTGGCCCTCTCTCATCTTCTCTTTGACCACACTGTACCATCCTGCTGCTCTTCCATGCCCTTATGCCTTTTTGCACTCCCTGCCCGCCTGTCCCATGCTGGACTCTGCCACCTCCTTCCCTAGTATTGATGGGAAGACAAGTCACCAATCCTTAATCCCAGTCTACCAACATCTAAATTACAGGGAAAGGATCATTACAGAGTCCTTACCTAGAAAAGTCACCTCGTTTAATCCTTATGATAGTTTAATTAGGCAGGGGTTTTCCTCCTTTTGCAGAATGGGAAACTGATGCTCATAGACTTTGGCTTGCCATGAGTCATGGAGCCAATAAGTGAGAAAGCTGGAATTCAAGCCCAGGTTGGCTGCCACTAACCCATTCTCTTTACCCTTTTCTGCCCTTCATCCCCACCTAATTCTGCTGCCTCCCTCCTACTATAACCATTTCCTAAACCCATTCCCTAATCACTAATTCCATTGGACTAGCATACACACCCCTTCAGTAAAACATTCTCCCCTCCCACTAACCAACCCCTCAGGCTTCTGACTCCACCAGAATTTCCAAACCAAGCCACCAGCTTCCTATCTTATTCCTTTGACAAATATTGAGCACCTTCTTTGTAGCACGCCCTGAGCTTAAGTGTTGGAGACACAGTGTGTTAAGACAGAGGCATCCTGTCTTCTATCCCCTGGAGGATGACAGCCTGTCTTGGACTACTTCACCCAAAGTCTGGCCTGGCATTCCAGGGGTGGGAGAGTAAGTCTCTTTCATTTTTTACCAGGCCCTATTTTTAGGATAAAGGGTATTTCCAATTACGGGACACCCAGCACAAGATCTGCACAGGAGCAGCACTCAGAATTATGGATGGATGGGCAAGAGGAAAGATGTATGCAAGGTGTGAGATCCCTGCGTCTCCCCCACTGGGCTGTGAATTCTCCAAGGGCAGAATTCCTAATACCAAGCCCATGAAATTTGTACTGAATGAATGAGCAAAGCCCATTCCAGAGGCACGATAAAGTGATTGAATTAAAGGATGCCACAAGTATGAATGGTTGCAGAATTGGGGATGAGGGCGGGTGGAAGGCGAGGGGGCAAGGAGCCCTACCTCCGCGGCCGGGCCCGCAGCGCGCCGGCCTCGTGGCCCAGGATGAAGCAGGCGCGGGCCTCGAGCAGCAGCGGGCGGCACTCGCGGCTGGCCTGCAGCAGCTCGTCGGCCTCCACCTTCTCCACGAAGTAGGCGGGCGCCAACAGGGGCAGACGCACGTGCTCCAGCAGGCGCCGCAGCTGCCCACGGCGGGCCGGCGCGTCGTGACGCACCCAGCGCATGGCCGCCTCGAACACGGCCTCCTCCCGCGCCACGCCCAGCGCCGGGTCGGCCAGCAGCGCCGCTACTTCGTCGGGCGCCAGCTCCAGGAAGTCGGCGTGGCGAGCCACTTCGACGAAAGCCTGGCGCAGCACGTGGCCACAGCGCTCGGCCAGCGAGGCAAGCGAGAAGGCGGCGGCCACGCGGCGCAGCGCCAGACTGTTGGCGGCGCGCAGACGGCCCTCCAGGAAGCTGGCGCAGGCCTCGCGCAGGCCCGCCACGCCCAGCCGCTCAGCCAGCGCCAGCACGGCCGCCGCCTCATCCTCAGCGCGCAGGCGCACGCCCGCGCCGTACACGTAGTCGAGCACCACTGCCAGCGCAGCCGCCGCGTCCGGCCCCGCCTCCGAGGCCACGGGCGCCAGGGGCACCACGGCCAGACCGCGCTCCGGTTGCCCGGCTGCGAACAGGCTGCGGAAGTAGGCACTGCCCGCGCTGAGCGCCGCGCGGTGGCACGGGAAGTCGCAGCCACCGGCGCGCAGCACCACGTCTGTGAGAGTGCCGCTCCGCCGGTACGCGTTGAGAGTCTGTAGAACGCGCTGTGCGTGGCAGGACCCCGCGCACGGCGCCAGGGAGCCGGGTTCAGACTCCTCCAGCGCTGGGCCCTCCAGCATCCTGCCAGGTAAAGAACACAAACAGCGTCGGAATACTCCTGGTGGGTTGGGAGAGAGGGCAGGAGGCCCTTCATCCGTTGGTTCCGTCGTTTGTTTCCTGGTTTACCCAAGCCGGCATGTGTGAATGTGACGCACGTGCTTTCATTTACGCAGCTGCTCTTCCTTCCATCCCTTCATCTGAGTCCTAATGGCGGCAGTGACCTCGTCCCTGCCTACTAGAGGACTAGGCCCTGCCTTAGCTATATCACCTCCTTCCTCACCCACTTCAGCCATATTACTCTTTCTATTCTTCAGACTCGTTAAATTGTCGTCACTATCAGCAGGAGACAGATGGCAAGCTCTCAAATGGGATAATTTGAGGATAGTCTAATAAGGGAACGATTTACAAACACGTAGATAGTGTTTAGGACCTCCCAGAATGGGTAAAGCAGTGCCCGTGGCCGCCAACAGCAGGGAGACTTTAGCTCTCTAAGGTCCTGAACGGGAGGACTGGGAGCTTACAGGAACCTGCACAAAATACCTGTATAGGAAGGGTCCCCTGACAGGAGCTGCAGAAGGGATTCAGGCTACCCCACAGAGACCTAGTGTGGTGTGGGGAGGAATAACTATGCTCCCTCTTGTCACCCTATTCTGTCTCCTGATCCCCTTAGATGTTCTGCACTGACCAAACCCTGATTTTTAAAAAATTATTTATTTATTTATTTATTTATTTATTAGAGAGTGTGTGCCATGAAGGAGCTGGGGGAGGGACAGAGGGAGAGGGATAAGCAGACTCCCCGCTGAGTGTGGAGCCCGACACTGGGCAGGATCCCAGGATCCCAAGATCATGACCTGAGCTGAAGTCAGACGCTTAACGACCAAGCCACCCAAGTGCACCCAATTATTCTATTTAATATCAGCTTCTCCTACAGCAGGTGCTCAGTTAATATCTGTTTAAGCAGAGTGAGTATCTGACAAGTATTTAGAGCCTTTTCTGTGCCAGGTAATGAGCAGGACAGGCAGAGACCCTGCTCTCCTGGATCTCACAGCTTGGTGGGGGTCTCATGGGGTACTGTGGGAGCCGATAGAAGGGGCACTAGTCCCTGTTGGAGGGGAGTCAGGGAAGGTAGCCCTGAGGAGGAATCTTCAGACTGAGAAGCATAGGGAGAATAAGCCAGGAGAAGGGAAGGGAGTGCAGGGAGGACGTCTCCATTTAGAGAACAATCTTTGCTAAGGCCCAGAGGGAAGGAGGGCGGGAGACTAGAACCCAGTCTGAGAGCGAAGTTAGCCCTCTCTCTAGTGAGTTCTCTCTGTGTTCTCAAGGAAGCACTGGGCCAGGGGGATAGAAGGAGCTGGCTCTAAGGACTAATCCAGGTTCTATACCTGCCTCTGTCACTAACTCACTGGGCAAGTCACTCTCCTTCAGTTTTCCCCTCTGAAATGGGATCGCGATGCCCACCTCACAGCATTGTTGCAACGTTTGCTTATGAAGTGGACTATGAAAAGTGCTAGGTACATAGCACAGACTCAGCTAACACAAGAGGAAGGGAGCACACCAGGTGTGCTGGCTTTTATGTACATAATTTTGTTGGATCCTCACAACCTTTAGATGCCCCCGCCCTTTGTTAATTTTGTCCTAAGGAAAGAAGCACACAGGAAACTGGCCCTTCAGAGGTTGCTCTGAGGATCAAAGGAGGGGTGTTTGTGAAAGCACTCTACAGACTGGGACACGGTACTGGGCTGGTTATGATTTGATCATTATGAATATGCAGTCTCTGCTTGCACACCTCCCGGGACAGGGAGCTCACTTCTTTATGTGGCAACTTACTCTAGGGGAGCATAGCTCGGCCCTCTACCTCTTGCCTCTCCCTCCATCTCCTGATCCCAAGTGCTCTGCCTCCTCTGAGACTGCTTTGCCCTGGAGGTCAGATCTGGCTTTCACTGCTCGTGCCCCGGTTATCCTGGGTGGTGGCTTCCCATGTCAGGATTATAGAAATGAGCTCCCTGGTGGGCAGGGTCCCAGGAAGCTAACTATGCCCAAGTAGAAGGGCTGGGCCCTGAACCCACCTGGCACCAGACTCTGCATGCCTAGGTACTCAGCCATACTTGCTAGGGTGAGGGCATCTCCTAAGCAGCAGCCCAGGACCAGCTGAGGGAGGTGAGAGAGGTCACCTAGAGCATGCTGCCCCCGGTCCATTCTGTGCTGGCTGCTTTCCAAGAAAGCAGCCAGCCCCTGAGCTGAGATCCAGGAGGGCAGGTCTCTTTGGGGGTGAGGAGGGGCCTCTTCCTGCAGCACAAGGGGCTGGCTGTGGGGGGCACAGGGAGTCATCTGGGAAGTGCACCAGTACTTTTTCATTTTTTCTACTGCTATCTGCTGTGCCAGGCACTGTGGCCACACTGGGACCTCGGACAGTTTCCATCCTGGGGATTCCCAGTCTGGGGGCCGGACGACCCAGTTGCAATGTGGACAGTAGGGATTCCCAGGCCAGGCTCCACTGGACATTCTCCCGTCCTAGCTAAGAATCTACGTACCTCCAGCCAAGAGTCCTGATGCAAACTAAGAGGTCCTGCCCCTAGAAGTTGGCATGCCCCCTTGTTACTTGTTCACACCCACACCCAGTCACATGCACACAAACACACACATACTCAGCCTTGTAGACGCCACACAGCCCTGCCGGTTCAGGGGCCAAGTCCCCGGATGTACCTGGCACTTACCTGGCCATGGCCTCACACAGGTGCTCTACAGCTGCTGCTCTTCTCCTGACCACTCCTGTATGTCCCGCTGCTGCACCCTGGCAGTCCGGGCTCTGGTGTCCTTGCCGCTCTGCCTGGACTCCTGCTCCAGCTCAGCCGCAGGAGGACAAAGGGGCTGGACGCCAGGGGGGAGGGGGGAGGAGAGGAGGGGGAGGAGGGGACGCTGGGCTTTTGTTCCATTCTTGGGCCAGCCCCGGGAGGGAGGGAGGGAAGGAAGGAGGCGGAAAGTAAGCATGGCATTGACTGTGCATGCATCTCGGGGATCCTTGTACCTGGTTTGGAGGTGATCTGGCCCTGGCCATGCCCCTGAATAAATGCATGGATGTGAAGGTGTGTGTGGGGCCTGCCCTAAGCAGTCAGGGTGTTTCTGGGGGGTTGTGAGGGTGCCCTGTATGTGAGTGTTCCAGGGCCCCTGTATGTGAGTGTGGGAGCACACAGGGACGTGGTGGGTGTGACTGTGTGGTTGCAGGTGTGACTCACACCATGGCTGGGTAGCTTAGGGCTCTCAGATTCCCTCCTGCCTCTGTGAGACTCTGCCTGTGTTCCTCTTTGACAGCAGACATTGTCTTAGTAGGACTTCATGTGTCTGGTTCTCTGTCCGGTGTGTCCCTCTTTGTGTCTATGTGATCCTGTGTGTGATCACATAGGTCTGTCTGTGCAGGACAGGGGGCTGTGTCTTGTGGCCCGTGCGTGTCCTACGTCTGTGGCATGGTATGAGTTGAGGTGGTTTTCAGCAATGGACCCATGTTGGAGGGGACTCAGTGAGGGGGGCCGTGGTGGTATGGAGCAGGCCTGGTTGGGGTAGATGAGAGGAGGCAGCTCTGGGCCGGCCTGGCCTCCAGGAGCCAGAGGAGGTCACCCCATATGCTGGTCTCCACAAAGGGCCACAGGGCCTGGTGTTTGAGAGGCCGGTAAGATTTGCCTTCATGGAGGAGGACAGCAGTTGGGAGGAGGTTACTCTGATGAGAGCCTAGATAGACCTGGGGCACTTGGGGTCTGGTCCTGGAACTGCTATGCCCCGCCACGGAGCCCTAGGCAGATCACTGCCCATCCCTTGGCCCAGCTCTTCATCTTGGCAGGAGGGAGACGCGCAGTTCCTGCCCTGCCATATCTTATTGGGTTGTTGTGACCCTCAAGGGGAGGTTTGTCAGTGAAAGCTGTGTGCTGTGTGGAGTCCGTGAGGCCTGGGTGCTGCAGGAACGTGGCCTGGCCAGCTTGGATGGGCTGAGTTTGTGGAAGGAGCTGTGGTCGGGTCACTGTGATGCTGGCCAAGTGTGTGTCCTGAGGCCTAGGGGCAGCGTCTGTTTCGTGTACCCCACGCCGGGGAATGGTATATCTGCTTTCTCCCTAAAGAAGGAGTGTGTGTTGCTGGGCGTCAAAGGACAAGAGAGATTTGGGCCCTTTTATATCTGTACCTGGGAAGAAGGGCCCTGGAGCAGGTGGAGGGCAGGCTCTGCCTGGTGGGGGCCGCACCCCTGAGGTCCAAGGCAGGAGGGAAGAAATGGGAAGGGAAGGGGTCCCATCTCTGGTTTTCCTGCAAACAAGGCAGGCAGTCCGTCCTCCGTAGACAAGTGGAGAATGTGGGGGATGGCATCAGGAAGGTGGGGTTCTCAGTAACTTTTCAGGTCAAGCGATATTGATCCCTGAAGGATCAGGGATGTCTCAGATAGCCCAAGTGTGGCCATGAGCCTGGGATAGCCTGGCCAGGAGCACTGATGGGACAGGGAAAGGCTGGAATGAAAGGTCAAATCCACTTTCCTGGGTGGGTCTGCCAGAGGCTGGAGCAGTTACTGAGGCATTGTGGGTGGAGCAGTGTGCCCCATCCCTGATCCAGCCATTCAGGATTCCCCTTACACTTCATGCCCAGGGAGAAGGGGGAGTTGACCTCTGTCCCAGGAAGGGATGCACTTGGCAGATGTTCAGTAGGAGGAAAGGAGGGTGAATCCCCTCACAGTTCCTAGAGGGCAGTCCTAGAGGTTAATGCGGGGTCCCAGTCTGAATTCCACATTTGGGAGGGGTTTCTTTTCCTTTCTTCCAAGAAGGTGCCAGAATTGCTCAGACCGCAAGAATTCTATCCAGAAGACCCGTATTTGGAGAAGAGATAAATCTCTTGGAAGCACCTCAGAAAGCCTCCATGTGGCTGTGAGGGGACCTGCTAGTTCCGCCACCCAGCCCTATATCAGACCCAGGAAACCTCCCCATCTGCCTTGCCATTCTGGCTGGTTACAGAGGCCATGCATCCACTCTGGGGCCAGAGCTCAGGCGGGCTTCTGGCTTTGCCCATACTAAGCTGTGTGACTTTGGATGGTCACTTTACCACTCCAGGACCGTCTCCCCCCACCACAATATGGGGATTCTAGAACCCAACCCCAAGGCTGTTCATGAAGTCACGGTGTCCTGGTGATGCTGGGTAGGGGTCCAAACACCCTGCGCTCTTCCATTCATTTCTGAGAATGCTTCCTCCTCAAATCATTGGCCTCAAACTGAATCCCAAACCCAGCAAACCCTATCCCTTCCCTCCCACAGACCATTCAGAGACGACACATGTCAAGATGGCAGCTTTAATCATATTGGCCAAGGCCCTCAGGCTTGCTCCGCGATAGACCTCCTTGGGCACATGCCCACCGTTGGCCATGCCTAGAACACTCTTCCCACGTGACCACTGCCCTGTGGCCACTGATGCGGAAACCTGAGGTTGTGTCAGTCTGTGGATCTCTTGGGTCTCTGTGCCTCTCTGCCCTAGAGACCTGCTGGAAACTTAGGTCAGGGTTTGTAAAAGTAGCCTTAAGCCTACTCTTCTGGCCATCTCTAGCTGCTCCTGGGGACTTGGCTTGGTCCTTCTCCCAGGGCAGGGCCAGTGGTGGTATGAGTCCGGTTGGGGAGGAGTTTCTCCACCACTGCAGCAGGCTTTCCTCCTGGGCTGAAAATCCTTGTGCTTTTGAGACTGACATGAAGAACAGAGCTGCTGGGGGCAGAGGCCTAGCCCAGGCCCTCAAGGCAGGAGACATGCAGAAGTCAGTTGCCTCTGAGCATAGACATGTGGACATCCACATTCTCAGCTGCCACAGGGGCTAGGGCATAGCCCAGTGACTCAGCAACCTTCCAGATCAGGATATAAGGGAAGGCCTCCAGGGGAGGGCCAGGCCCCAGGCCCCAAACTTTCCAGAAGGAGCCCCAGGCCTGCAGGGGCATCTGCGAGGTTGGAGTCCTGACCCAGGTGGGCCTCAGGAGAGAAGGGAGCCTCCTCCAGGGGAGGCCATGGCTGACAGAGGGCTGGAGCCAATGAGGAGGCAGTGGAGCCAGCTCCCAGGGCACTCCCCATGCAGACATGCTTCTGCCAGCTCTTATGGGTTCCCTGATCTCCACGTTAGGTTCAGGCTGGGACAGACAGGGTTTCAGCTAACGCCCACTCCGGTCCATGAGAGTCTTGGTGTGGCTGCCACTCCTTCGGTGATCCGCAGGGGTGGAAGCACTGGTGGTGTATGTGTCGTAACTGTGGTCTGAGCATCCAGAGAGCTCATCGGAGACCTCCATGCCGTCGCTGATCTCTGTGGGGCCAGAGGGAGGCAGAACGGGAGTGGGGAGAGTGGGGTCAATGAGGATGGCTGGCAGATGCAGTGGGACGAGTACCCCGCAGCAAGCCCTTGTCAGGCACTTGGAGGCTGATGAGATCACTGGGCTTGGGTCTGCTGCTGAGTTGGCTTTCAAGGCCCTCCTTGGACTCTGCAGACACTCAGTCTCCTCTCCTCTGCTGTTCCGCCTTCCAGCCCCAGAAAACCATCTGTCCCCTCCTGACCTTTGTGCCCATGAGTTTATTCTACTCAGGGCCTTTGTACACATTGGCCCCTCTCCTGAGAGTGACCTCCCTGTCAGTACCTCCTTTTCTTAAAATCTGGTTCAGTTGTTCTCATCTCTGTTACTACCACCTCCTAAAAGCCTTCCCTGAGCCCCCTCAAGCTGGAATGGAGCCTCCTCACGGTCCCCCCAGCTCCTGTTTCCCCCGCCCCATCACCTCCTCTGTTGTCCCTACCTGTGACCCCACTAGCCGGAGTACATGCAGTACAGGGGGAAGGTCTGGGCATCTGTGTCTTGCTGTCTGGTACAGCACTGGGCATAGAACAGAGGCTCAGAAAAGGTCTGCTGAGTAGAGCTGAGCCCACCCTGAGGGGAGGGGAGGCTGAGGGTCTCTGTAAAGGACTTTTCAGCCTGGAGTGGGCAGGGTGGGGGAGGACTGTGGCTGGCCTGAGTCTGCCCTCAGAAGGTGCTCAATGAATGGCCTTTGGCACTGAAGGATGGGGGGCCTGGAGGTGCAGAACCTGCCCGGTCTAGGGGCTGGCCTGTTTTTTCTGTTCGTTCTCCCTGCCCCTTCTGAATTCTCTGGGCCAGGCTGTAGGAGCCTGGGCACCCCAGTGGGTGCCTTTGGCCCCTCATCCCAGGAGCTCTCCAGTGTGGCTGGAGGGCTGCGGGCCACGAGGGGAGGCATTCCAACCCAGCCTTAGTGCTCAGGGAAGCTCCTTTTGAGCCAAGGCAGGAGAATACAAGTGCCCCATAGGCAAGAATCTGGGACTCCTAGGCACCTAACACAGTGACGAGTTCATCTGTTGAAGGAATGAATAAATAAAGGGGTGAATGAATGAGTGGATGTTCACACAGTCCCGGGAACCAGCCCCCAAATCAGTCACCCCCACTGGGGTGTCATTCATTCAGACAGTGGTTACCGAGCATCTCTGGGCCAGGCGTGGTTCTGACTGTCAAGCGCGCTGTGAGGGAATGCCAGTCCCTTTTACAGAGGAGTCTGACGCCAGCATGCTCTCGTCCACCTGTCTAGTTGGGGACAGAGCTGGGATTTGAACCCCAGCCCATCTGGCTTCTAAATATTCCTCAAATCTCTCCTCTGTGTTCCCACGTTCAGTCTCTCCCGAGTTACTGGTTTCTTTGCCTCCAGCTTCCCCCTCTTGTCCACCATCCATACTTGTTATAGGTGGAATTGTGTTCTCTCCCAAAATCATAGGTTGAAGTCCTAACCCCCAGTACTGCCAGAATGTGACTTTGAGAATAAGGTTGTTGCAGATGGTAATTGGTTAAGATGAAGTCATTAAGGTGGGCCCCAGTCCAGTCTGCCTGGTGTCCTTATAAAGAGGGGAGATTTGGACACATAGATGCTTACTGGGAGAACACCATGTCAACACAAAGAGGACCACCCACAAGTCAAGGAGAGAAGGACCAGATCCTTCTCCCATGGCCCTCATAATTAAGCGACCCTGCCAACACCTTGATTTTGGACTTCCAGCCTCCAGAACGGAGACAATAAATTTCTGTTGGTTAAGCCACCCAGCTTGTGGTGCTTGTTACGGCCCTACTGTATCAAGGACAGACATGCCCATGACCCCGCTGTGCTTTCAGGGTGAGGCCCGAGTGATTCCCTAGTACCACGCTGGGGTAAGCGACCATGAGGCCACCCCTCATGCCATATGGAATGGTGGATAGTTCTTGGTACCCCAGTAAGCCATAGCCCCTCACTACCTCTGAACATCAGCTGTTCCTGCCTGAGTACCCTTCCTTTCCTCTGCTCAGTCATCCTTCACCTCCAACCTACCACCCAGGCTCCTCCTGTGCGTCCTTCCTATTCCAGCTAGGTCACCCTGCAAAGTGGGCCCTGAGACCCTCACTGCCCCAGAGAGCTCTGACCACTCTCCTCTGTACCCCACTCTGGCTCAGCATGCCCGTTAGAGCTCTAGTGGCACCCAGTTTTCTATGTATTTATTTATACAGCTCCCTCTTCCATCAGACTGGAATGTCAATGGGGGCTGGCAGCCAGCAAGAGTGAAAAATCAGTATTTACGGCATATAAACCAGCAGAGGGAGGTGAGCCATAAAAGCAGCCCCCCCCCCCACCCCCACTGCATGTCACCCTGCCCACCACCCGTGGGGCTGACAGCCACGGGGTCTGGAGCTGATGACCACGAGGAGGGGTGTGCACTTCTCTCTGTGTCTGTGAAGCCAGGAGCACAGATGTGTGTCCATGCTGTGTTCCTGCCTATATGTGTCACGTGCAGGTGTGTGTGCACGTCGGGGGCTGGAGGTAACCCAGCCCATGGCCTGCCTCAACTTGTAGGGCTGCCTACCTGAGAAGATGAGCTTCTCCTTCATGATGCTGACGTCCCGGCTGGTCCGATGCACTGCAGCACTCAGCATGATCTGCTCAGGGTTGTAGCTCCGTATGCCGCCCAGGCGCCACCTGCAGAGATGGCCCACGGGCACAGGTCCTTTCCCACCCTTCCCTGGAGCAGGGTCCTGTCCAGTCCCAGTGCCTATCTGGATTTGGCCTGAGAGACCAGCAAGACTCTTGTCTGACTACAGATGGGGAAACAGAGGCCCAGATGAGGGCAGAGCTATAGGGCTTGAATCGGAGTCTACTGACTCTCAGCCAGGGCTCTCCAGCCTCCCCCTTGTCCCCGGAACCCAAGATCAGGTCCCCTTGCCCCGAAGATGTTTTGTTTGGGGCTGGGGAGTTGTGTGTCAGGTGCCCACATTTGCACACAGACTCTGAATGGGACAAATTGGGGGAGAGCTTAGCAGGCATGACTCTGACACCCATCTGTGGGGTACACACCAATCTCAGGGAGTCCCAGATGCTGTATCCTCCAGCTCCCTCATTAGGGCCAGGCTAGTGAAGCCAGAGGGGAAGTGAGGGAGGGAGGGGAGGCTGTGGGGGCCTTGTCTTCACAGGTTCAGAGGCAAGGGTGTCTGGGCCATAGGCTGCTCTGCTCCAGCAGCCCTGGAGGAGGGGCCTCTTCCCTCGTGGGGAGGCGGGAATAAAAGGAGGCTGGTGGGCAAGAGATGGGGCTGTGCGGGGCATGCAGGGGCCAGGCCGAGCCGGGGATGTGGGGTCCTGTGCCCAGCCCAGGGCAGGTATTGCCTCAACAGGTCTTGCCCTGCAGTTCCTCTCAACCAGCCCCAAATCCCTGGTGTCCAAACTTAAGACTTTTCCTACGGACTAGACCGAAAGATTCACTGGACCCCCACCCCCACTCCCACCAAGAGAAGCGGGGGTCAGCTTGGAAACAAGAACCCAACCCCCCAGGCACTGAGTCCTGCTGGGGTGGGAGGGGGAGCCCAGATTCCATGAGAAATCAGGTGTTTCCAGATGGGGTCAGCACAGCAGAAATGGACAGACAGATGGACAGGCAGGTGGGTGAATTAAAAGAGCAGACAGACAGGGGAAAGCAAGAAGCAGAGGGGAAGGCAGCCTGTGGGCTGGCTGGGCTGGCTGCCCTACATGTCCTTGAGGGCAGCGACTGGGTCTCTCATTTGTCACAGTGTCCCTGGTGCCAACCTTAGTACCTGCTGTGTGACAGGTGCCCAGGGTATCTGTTGAGTGTATGAGTGGAGGAAGGGGGCCTGCAGGGAATGGCCTCCCTCAGGGTCCCCTCCTCTGTCAGTCCACTCCTGACCCCCATGAAGACCGTGTCATGGCCCTGGCTGGACACTGAGCGGGCCTGGCCTGTCCATCTCAGCACTTGGCCCACCTCGGCTGCCCCCTAGCACCCTGGGGCTCCGACAGTGAAGGCCTGGCTCCTTGCTAGAGGCCCAGCACAGCAGCAGCACATGGGGGCGTCTGCTGATGGAGAGGATGAAGGAAGGACCAGTACATGTCCCTTCGCTGGGCAACGTCCCTCAGCCAGGGAGCAGTTTGGGAAGCTGTCACCAGGAGGGCCAAGGCTTTGGACCAAGGTGGGGGCTTGGATCCCCCGGACCTAGGACTCATGTTGGAAATTCATAGTAAGCCCAGGAGGAAGGAGTCATGCCAGGGTCTCTGCAGCCAGGTACATCTAGGACAGGAAGCTCAACCACTGTGGGGTTCCCCTAGGGGAAAGCAGGAAGGCTGTGTGTATAAGGCGGGAGGAGTCAGGTAGGAGGCAGAAATGGGGAGTGAGAGAGATTAGAGACACACAGAAAGATAAGCAACGGATTCAAGAGGCAAAGCCCAAGGGGAGACACCGAGAGATGGGAAGGGAGAGACAGAACTTGGTAGGGTTTGCTCAGGGCAGTAGTGAAGGTCCCTGCAAGTGCCAGCCTTGGGAGGGGTGGCCAGGCACAGTCCCTCCCCGGAGGGAGCTGCTTTGGTGCTGAGAGAGGCCAGGTCAGCCACCTGCTAGGAAGCACTGGCTTCCTTCCATCCACAGAAACATCAAGGGGGACCAGAGGGAGGCTGTGCACACATGGTGAGATGGGGAGAGGAGTGCAGGGGACAGCAGGAGGCATCAGGCTACCAGGGGAGGATTCTGGGAGGGTGGCCCACCAGGGACCCTGACCCAGGCATAGGCTTGGTGCACAGCAGGTTTTTGGATGGAACTGGAGAAGGGGATGGTGAGGAGGAGGGAGAAAGAGGAGCAGGAGAGGAAGACCACACCAGAATTACCTGATCAAGTGATAGCTGTGAGAGGCCAGAGTGCAGCAGAGAGGGGGGTGGGGAGAGAGAGGAGGGACATGCGCCGGATCAGAGCGGTGAGTGACAGAGAAAGAACGTCAGTCAGGAATAAAACAGCCAGTTGTTTGTGGCTGGATCGGGCCCCTGCCTGGCCCTAAGCCCTCCCCCGGACTAAGGACTAACCCCACTTCCCGACAGCACCGCCCACCGCCGTCCCGCTGCCACCCTGACAGGCAGGAGGTCTCCAGCATGGCACACCTGAGTGCTGAGTGTTGGTGACAGCCCAGACCCTGGGGAACAGGTGAGGACACAGCCGGAGAGGATCCCAACCCGCCAGAGTCCACAGAGCAGGTCGTGGCCGAGGCTGGCTCTGGGCTCCCAGCTGGGTGCTCATTCCAGAAGCCACCCGTGCTGGCTGAGGAGAAGGGGCTGGGGGGCCCCGCTGGACAGTCCTACCTGAACAGGCTGCCCAGGCAGGGCTTCTCCTGACCGCGGGCTCGGGAGGAGGGTTACCTCGCTGGGGCAGGGGCTGGGTCTGTGGGGCATGCAAGGGGGTCAGAGCCCACTCACTTCTGGAGCACGAAGATGCCGATGATGAGCGTGAAGGAGATCAGGTCCGCGGTTACCCACATGAGACAGTACTCATCGGGGGGCTGTGGACAGATGGCCCGTGGCCAGTTTTCAGTCCTGGCTGGTTCATACCAGACCTCCAGACTGAGGGTCCGTGGGGAGGACAACCCCATGTCACCATCAGGGAAGGGCTACGGAGGATCTAGAGGGGGCTTTGGGGCTTGGGGCCTTGAGATAGTATTTTGTAGGTGTGGGCTCTGAGCACTGTGGGTCTGTGTGTGTGTAGCATAAGAGACACAGTGGTCAGGGTGAAGGGGGCATGTGTTAATAAGCTTGGAGTGTTTGTGTGTTTAAGGGGGTTCCGAGTGGAAGGGGAGTACATGGAAGGCAGACAGCTAAATGTGGAGGTGTAAATGACGAGCCGCTCTGCAGGGGTGTGTGTGGAGAGGTGTACGGCATCTGTGCGGGTGTAAGAGTACGTGTGTCACCGTAGGGTGTGGAGTGCAGGGGCTCCCCCTCCGGGGGCCAGGGTGGGCGAAGCCTCCAGTGCGGCCAGGCCTCCTGGGCCCTCGAGCTCAGGTAAACTGGAGGAGGGACGGGGCTGTGCCTGGAGTCCTTGCTGTTGGTCAGCTCCTGTGACCTGAAAATGCGAGTGTCCTCATTGCTGCTGCTGCTGCTAGTAAGTCACTTCACCTTGTCCTGAGCAGAGCCCTTGGAGGTTTGTAAGGACAGTGGGCAGGTGGGTGGACACATCGTCCATAACCTAGATTCGGTTCAGTAAGCCTGACACTGTCTCAGCCATAACGAGACCCTTGGACTGGCTATCACGTCCTCAGGGAGGTGGCAGTGGAGCACAGTGGGGAGGTCAGGGGTGCCCCGAGCCCCCAGTAGCAGAGCTGGAACTGGAGCTCAGGCCTGTCAGGAGAGCTTCGCTCAGCCAGATAAAAATTGGTTTTATTTGCTGTACTCTCAGAACAGCATTTAATGTTCCCTATCCTTGTTCTGTTGTTACTTTTTCTAATGCCTTCCCTTCCTTTAAAACACAACATAATCAATCCCCAAAACCCAAGCCCCAAGTAGTAATTTACTTCTCTAGGGCCGTTGAATGATGTTGTTCTCCCCATGGGCTGGGCCTAGGTTCTTCCCACCCCCTAGCGCCTCCTTGCAGACCCCAGAGGTTGTGAAAATCCTCCTCCCATGCTGCTCCCCCTTGAGACCTCACCAGAGAGCCCCAAGCGTGGAGCCTGCCCCCACCTCATGCCCCAGGCTCTCTTGACACACCGCCAGGGACCCGCTGACCCCCCCCCACTATTCCCCAACTTACCATGATCCAGAGTGGGGAAGGCACCTGGGACAGGGTGTGGGAGTTGTCGGATGTGACGGAGGGGACCCCCGCGCACCACAGCAGGGAGAAGAGCCAGGGCGCGTTGACCGTGTAGAGGTTCACACTCAGGTTCCAGGACGCGTAGTCCCTGTGGGGCAGGCAGACAGAGGCGGTCAGCCCTCCAAGGGGGGCTTCCGGGCCTAGCGTGGGACCCCTTTATGAACCCACTGTCCTCATAGCTGTCCCCGAGAAAGGAGTCTCCATCCCCAGAGGACCAAGCTCAGACAACACCCAGACCTGTCTGATACTCTCGAGCTCTACTCTCCGAACCACTAGCCCCAGCGCATCTGACCCCCACCCCTACCGCGTGAGCTGGGGTGAGCACCTGAGCTCCTGGCGGGACACCTGAGTGTAGCGCAGGTTCAGCCTCTGGATGTGGCCTCTCCACAGGCTGGCGGCCGCCTCCTTGGAGCCTGATGTCTGCTGGAAACCAGGAGCCACCTTCCGCACGAAGGGCCTCTGCCAGTTGGGCAGCCACATGACCTGCAGGCGGGAGCAGGCGGCCTCACTTGGGGTTACAGCGTCTACCCCTCCTAAAGCCCCTGGGAGGGTTCAAGGCGATGGGACGCGGCCCATGGGTGAGGCTCACGTGTAATAAGCATCTACAGGGGACAACGTGGTCTGGCCAAGCCTGTGAAACTGCTCTCCCCTCCGGACCCCTGTCACAAGACTGATAATCCACGTCACTCTGCAGCTTGCCACCAGTCCCGTGTGCTACCATGAAGTGGTTTCTGATTTCTCTGATCTCTGAGTGTGAGGCCGCAAGGATGCGGAAATAGCAGTGTTCCAGAGAGCCTGCTCCTGCCCGCTGTCCACTCTGAAGGCCTTCCTTTTTTCCCTCTGGGCCCTGGGCTGACCTGTCAGGACGGCAAGGGGTGTGCTCCCCCTTCTTGCCCCGGCGGAAGTGGAGGTCCGGGCGGGCGGCGCGGAGGCGGGGGCCTCACCTGGTGCTGGGGGAAGCCAGAGCGCAACAGGGCATCCAGCGTGGCATTGAGGAAGCTGCTGCGGTAGGGGTGCTCGCGAGGCGGTTCTTGCAGGTTGAGCAGCAGAGTGGCATTGCCCTTGGCCAGCTCCAGGAGCTCCGCGAAGCTGCAGATGGACTGGTTCTGTGCCTCCCTGTGGTCGGAGGGTGAGAGGGAGCTGGCCGTCCAGAAGGGGTCCGTCTGGCAGAGACAGGGGTACACACGGCTACATCACCAGCACCCCCAGCACCGAGAGGCTGCTGGGGCACGGGGTCAGGCGACCTGCTGGCTGGGGCCCTGTGGGGGGTCTAGGAGACCCCAACCCTAGCTTATCCACGCCACCCCGGTTTTCTGGAAGTCATTTGCTTGGGACTTCTCCCAGACGCCTGCACATTCTCCTTTAGTAGCATTTCATAGGAACCAGTCTCCCTCTGGAGTTTGACAAAGTCACAGTTTTTACCTGTTAACTCTCATCATTGCCATCAACTTTTTCTGACGGGGAAGATAGAACCAGAACAAGCAGTAACGACCACGCCACATGGCACCCGGGCTCCAGCGGCGGGAGCTCAAGCAGGTCTCTAACTGGCCTGGCTGTGAGTCCCTGCTGCTAGGGGACTAGCGGTCCTCTGAGTTGCTGGCCACCTCCGGCCCCCTCATTCCGTGGGGTCCCGTCTGTGTGGTCCATGCCTAGGGCTGGGACAGGTAGAGCCACACCTTCAGGAACCATTGGCCAGCGTTGAGCCTCTGCAGGATGGTCCAGTTGAGCATGGAGGCGGGCCTGCGGGCGAGCTCCGGGAACTCCTGCTCCACGTTGGTGGTTCGACGTAGGGTGTTGTCGTGCATGAGGAAGGGCACGCCATCCAGGCTGCGGGAAGGTGGGACCCCCACGTCACTGTCCACCCAGGCCCCTCACCTGCCTGCCAGTGATCCCTCCCCAACCCCCACACACTCCTTCCCACCCACATACACCAGCCACCATGGGACCCAAGCGGGCTTTGCTACTTTCTGGGCCTCAGGCTCCCTCTGTGCACAGGGTGGATGGGGTGAGTCCCTCTGACTTTCTGTGAGGGTTAGAGTGGGGTAGCAGAAAGGTGCTACCTCATTTGATAATGGGGAAACTGAGGCTGGGAAAAGGCAATTATCTAGCTTAAGCCCACTAGCCCGGGAAGTGGTAGAACTTGATGAGAACCCAATCCATGTGATGCCATAATAGGACAGGACAAATGCAGGCCCCCTGGACACATTCCCCCCTACCGCCCTCCTCCTCTACCCCACTGGGGCTGCCAGCAGCCCATGTGGTATCTTAGAAGAGGTATGCATGGCCCCCTTCCTCAGGGCATCTTACCACCACCTGCTGTAAAGTGATGAACACACAGTTCTGTGGTGTCTACACTCGGAGCCTCACACGTGTGGTGCCCTCACTCACTGCACCACCTGTGTAAACTGTACGTGGTAGCCCCCACTTTCCCCTTCTCAGAGCTCCTCTGTTGTGAGATGGCTATGAATTCTTCTCAACCTTTGTACTAATAGGTGCTTTTACAATCTCCATGTTGAGAACATAGAAATCATTTTATGTGGTCTTTGAACATCACAGTGACTATCTAGCTCTGTGTGTGCTTATCTCCCTTACCCGTGTTCAAGCTCGGTCTTGCTGAGCCACATACAGCTGGCCTCTCCTTTGACTGCATCTGTGGTGGGACTCTAGATCCCACTCCCCTACCTCTGCTTGAACCATGAGCGCCTATCTATCTCCCTATTTTGTATCCTGGCATTTGGCACAAACAGGGTGTGGGCACTCAGTGGCTTATCCAAGCCTCTGCCCTCCCATCTCTGAAGCTCTGGGACCTGAGGTTCAGCAGAGTCCCAAATGTGGATGCAGCAGGGATGATGGGGGACTGTGGTCCTCCCAACAGCCACACCTACCTGATGGTGACGTCAGCCTGTAACCCATACAGCTTCTGCTCCAGGGCCTTCCGGAAGGACATCAGCGTGTGCTCTGGGGCCAGCTGGGCAGGAGAGGAGAGCCAAAATTTAGCTGATACACACCTCCCCAGCTGATGCAGAACCTTCTGTGTTGGGAGGCTGGAGTAAGCCTGCTTCTAGTTCCCGTTCATCCAGGCAGTAGCTGCGGGACCCTGGGTACCCATGCAGCTTCTCCGAGGCTCCATTTCCTCATCTGTTAAATTGTGCCTGCCTCACAGGTTTTGTTGGTGGGGGAGGAGGCAGGGGTGGTTAGTGTTGATGTACATAAATGTGGGGGTGTGATGGTTCTTATACAGCTCTCTGCCTTGTGGCAGTCTTGGGCTGGAGCTGCAAGCCATGTTTCCTCCTGGTTACTCCCGGGGTCTGGGTGGAGATCCCAGAGGGAGAGGAGGGGGTACTCAGGATGGCAGTTTCCACGGGGTGCCCAGTTTTTGCATCTGTACAGACATGACAAGACCATCTCCTAGATGGTTACATGGATTATAAGCCCCCAACATGTTGCCTGATATGCAGTAAGTGCTTAATAAGGGACTACTATTAATCCTGTAGCATATACATCAGAAGATTCTGGTTCTCGCCCTGGCCCTGCCATAGCTTTGTGACCATTGGTGCAACTCTTTCTCCTAGGGACTTCAGTTTCCCCGTTTTCCCCTTGGGGGTGATATTCAGTGTTCTCTGAATTCACTTGTCCTTCAAGTTGGGAGTCAGAGTTCCAAGTCTCCCTCCCTAGTCTGTTTGGTCTGAAGACCCTGTCATACCCTGTGTCACCACTGGGGGTCACAACCATACCAAGGATTGGACTAGGAGCCAGAGCAGTGCAGGCTGGAAGGGGAAGGGAGGTCTGGCAGTGAAGGGATGGGCCGATCTCATTCCCACCGAGACACACTTGTGTCCTTCTTCTCTCCCTCTGTCCATGCTGCTCCCACATGTAACACATCCCCTTCCTCTGGGAGGCAGCCTGGTACAGCAAGGGCTGTGGGGCTGAGAAGGAATGATTCCACTTCCCTCTCACCTCACCTCTGCACCTTGGCTTCTCTAGCTGTAAAACAGGCTAATGTTATCGAGCTCATAGGAGAGAAGAGAGACAGCAGCAGTCTCTATAACTGAGCTCCTTTCTTCCTCTTTCCTTGGGGCAGAGCAGCTCTGGAGGACAGGGCTCCCTTCTCCCAGTCAGATGGGCTGTGTGAGGCCCCACCCGGAGGCAGCACAGGTCCTCCGAGGCATCAGAAACAGGCATGGACTTGGTGGAGTTCCTGCCCCTCCCGCCTCTAAATGCCCTGTGGCCAGGCCTCTCACAGGTGACCCTGTGAGGGGTGCCAGCGCTCCCCTGTGGGCTGCAGCTGCAGAAGGTAGACTGTGAGGAGACAAAAAGGAGCACAGCAGGGGCAACAAATAACCCCAGGGAGCAGAGGCAGTGAGGGGGAAGGGCAGAGGCTTTGTAAACTCAGGTCTCCCTGGGGTAGGTGTTGGCCCCTGGAGAAAGAGCTGTGGAAACTTAGCCCTCCCTGGCCAGCCTGGGGACCCCAAAAGGGCTCCAAGGAGCACACCTGTGTGAATCTTTCAGGGTGAATCTTCATCCCTACATGCCTCAGGCCTAAGCCCAGCTGGAATTCTGCTGTCAGGAATGTGTATGTGGGGGTGGCTGTCACAAACGGGTCCATACACCCAAGGGCACACAGATGCCCTCTCGGAGACGGCAGTGTGCACTCCGGCTTGTCACACCCAGATGCATGGGTCCAGAAGCAGTGACACACTCGGGTGTAGGCCCCAGCACACATGCAGGCACAGTGACACATGGGGCCCTGTCAGACGCGTGTGCCGGCCATTCTGCAGCCGCCTTGGGGATGCGATCAGCCAGAGGCACAATGTGGGAAATTCTACAGGAGAAATGACTCCATTTCTTTGACATATAAACGGGGTGGGGGGGATCACCATATACTAGAAGATACTGGGAAGACGTGTCAGCCAGATGCGCCATGTGGACCCCGTGTGGATCCTGATTGTTAACACCTCCGCTGTAAAAAGGAGCTTTTGAGTCAACAAAGGAAAGCTAAACATGGGTGCAGTATAAGATAATATTAAAGAATTACTATTAATTCGGTTGAGTGTAACAGCAGCATTGTAGTTGTCATTATATTAAAACAACAACAACAACAGTCCTTGTGGATTAGAGATCCATCCTGAAGTATGTATAGGCAAAACAATATGCTGTCTGGGTAGCTGAGATTTGCTTTAAAATATTACAGCAGAGGGGTGCCTGGCTGGCTCAGTCTGTGGAGCATGAAGCCTTCTTTTTAAAAAGATTTTATTAATTTATTCTTGAGAGATGGAGCGAGAACACAGGGTGTGAGGTGGGAGGAGCAGAGGGAGAGGAAGAGGGAGAGAATCCCAAGGGAGGGAATCCCGAGGGAAGAGCATAGCCTGACCTGGGGCTTGATCCCACAACCCATGAGATCATGACCTGACCCAAAACCAAGAATCCCATGCTCAACTGACGGAGCCACCCAGGTGTCCTGAGCTTGCAGCTCAGGGTCACGAGTTCAAAACCAGCATTGGGTATAGAGATTGCTTAAATAAATATACTTTAAAAAAAAATCTTAAAATAGGGGTGCCCTGGGTGGTGCAGTCAGTTGAGTATCCAACTCTTGGTTTCAGCCCGTGTGGTGATCTTGGGGTCGTGGGATCGAGCCCTGCATCTCGTCAATGCTCAGTGTGGCGTCTGCTTGGGATTGTCTCTCCCTCTCCCTCTGTCCCTCCTACTTGTGTTCTCTAAAATAAATCTTTTTAAAAATCTTTAAAATATTGCAGAAAAGAAAAAAGGGAGATAGAGAAAACGAGAGTGGCAAGAGAACTGAGAAGTGTTGAATGTGGTCTTGGAGTCATTATACTATTCTTCTTTCTAGGATTCCTTATACCATTCTTGCAACTTCTATAAATAATAGAAATTTTTCCTATTAAAAAAAATAATCCATGCTGGGGCCACCCGGCTCCTTCCCTTTGGCTGAGCACCACCCCTTCAGGGCATGAGCTTGTCCCCGGACCTCTAGAGCAGGTGGGTGGGTGATCTGGGTCCTGGACGGAGGAGGGGCTGTAATCTTGGGCTCCACCCACCTGAGGGGGCTGTGCTTCTAAGCTCTGCTCATGATCCTTTGTAGCATAAGTCTCAGAGGGGACTGGTGAGACACCCAGGCAACATGGGGCAAAACTGGACCCCAACCCCAGATCCCTCTGACTCCACAGCCATGGCCTTTCCAGCTAGTTTCCTACAGGTGCTGGGACCAGCAAGGGATATATGTTGGGAGGACTCCAGGGTCCAGTTTGGGCACAGGTGTTTGAATCTTACCTAGAAAATGGGCACAGTAACACTCACCACAGGTAGTGAGGAAGAACCTAAGGGTGATTCACAGCCCTATTGGATTCAACACCTCCTTTTAAAAGTTACTTTGTGAGGCCACCTTGACTACCCTGAAATTCAGTAACATCATGGAACTCTGAATCACTGCAAAAACCAAGAAAAAGCTCTCATGACGTCCTCGAGCGCTCCCTGGGGGTGGGAAGTGGTACTGCTTCTGTTAAGAACCACAAGTTCAGGGTGTTCTTGAAGGAACCCCTGGTCCAGAGAAGGGAGAGGGCCTGCCCCAGAAAGCAGGAATGTCTCCCTCTTACTGTCTGTGCACCAGGCTCATAGCCGGGCCCTTCACGTGTGCTAAGTCCTACTTCACATGGCCCAGACACTCTCCATTAGTCTAGGACACAAGATGAGGAAATGGGCACAGAGCAGATAGGGACTGATCCAGGCTCCCACAGCTGCCAAAAGGCCAGGGAAGCACACCTCTGAACCCGTCCTCTCAAGTGGAATGTCTACTGTGGGGTCACAGGGCTTGGACTTTGACTTCTTCCTCTCTCCAGTTCAACCCTGTTCAGCTACATTCCGATTAGCAATGGGCTCTGAGCTGCACCCATCCCCTCCGCCCCCCACAGCCTGGAAGGTGTTCCTTCTGGCTCTTGTAACCCAGGGTCCTGCTGTTCTCCCCACACCCAGCACTCTCTCTCTTGGGCCTTCCCAACCCACAACCTGGCCAGGTCTGGCCTGGCCTGAAGCCTTCCTGTGTCTCCCCAGGGCACTCAGGATAAAAGTTAAATATTTTTAGCAAGATATCTTCAGGATGCTTCAGGATTCAGTCCCATCTAAGCTCCCCAGCTTTTCCACCAGTTCTCCCACATACCCTCTGGAAGGGATTACTATAGTTGCTACACTATGCTTATTCTGTCCCTTTCCCTACAAGGAGCTAGTCTTGGCCTGTCTCCCCAGAATGGCAGCTCCTCCCCCCAACTCTGTTAGGACCCTCAGGTGGCACTCACCATGGGGGCGCCGCGGTGGCCGATGAGGGCAGGCTTGGGGCCCAGGTCCTTTTTCTCCATGATGCAGGGAGAGGAGATGGTGAGAGGTGCCAGGTACAAGGCAAACACAATGGCGAAGAAGGTACAGAGAATGGCCATCTGGGAGGCTGCAGACACAGGCTGTGAGTGAGGCTGTCTGGTGAGCCGTGTGGCTCCCAGGAGGCCCAACCACAAACTGTGGGCAGGTCGGAGGCAGGGGGGATGTTGGACCTCTCTTCTCTCTACCTGTCAGGATCCAGACACTCTGTGGAGACCCTGCACCATGGGCAGCTGCCATTGGGAAGGTGAGCTTGACTTCTAACTCCCACATAGGCATGCAGAAGAGAACTGCAGGGCCTACTGGGGCTGCAGTCTTTGGTGGAATGTGTGGGCCACTCTGAACCAGAACCCCCCCCCCCCCACGCCAAGAGCGACACATTGTCCCCAGGCCACCTAGGTGAGGGCAGGTAGTCATACTTACAGGTCCGTTCTGCCCGGGCAAACTGTCCTGCCACGATCCAGGAGAGTGCAGTGATGGCGGCCAGGGCCCCGACGTGCAGGAATGGTGCTGTGCCCTTGTGTATGGGAAGGGGCAAGAGGGACCATTGGCTTGCAGCCATGTCCATTCCCTCTGGTCACCAGCATCCTGATAGCCTGTCTCTATCCATGGGGCAGGCAACTCTGTCTCCATTTTTCAGTGGAAGACACTCAGGGTGCAGAAACCCCGAGCTGTAGCCTCCTTCCTGCTCTGACTTACTCTGTGACCCAGACCGCTCCCTACTCCCTCTGGGCCTTTGGAGAGATGTGAGCCATGAAAAGGCACTGCCTTGTTTGGAAGGTTCTGAGGAAGCGGCTGCCCAGCACCTCCCCCCCCACTCACCTGCAGGGAGATGAGCAGCACCTCCCATTCGTCCTCCCACAGCTGGGCCACGGCTGACATGGCTACCACTGTGGACACCAGGATGACCACCAGCCCTATCTGGAAGGGGAAGAGTCACCAGACAGAGGGTCAGAACAGGTGTGCCTGGACAGCCAGAGTGTCCCCAGTGTGTCTGAGAGGGGAGGAGAGGCAGCAGGAGAGGCTGAGAGACACAAGGAGGAATGGAGAGTGCAAGAGAGACCCGCAAAGCAGGGAGGCAGGGAAGTGGAGAAGAGGCATGACTGTAAGAGAGCCAGAGCCGGCCAGCCAGAAGCGACAGTGAGGGACAGAGGCAGGAGGAGGCCTGTGGACCTCAAGTGAACAGGAGGGAGGCTGGAGAGGAGAGAAGGTGGGAGGAAGTCGGGGGGAGGTGGAGGCGCAGCCCAGTGTTCAGCCCCATTGAGGGTGTGAGGAGGGAAGATATTTGGCCAGTGGGGACATCTGGGCTCAGCCGGTCACTCTCCTGGCCCAGCCAGCAGCTCTTGGGGTGAAGGGTGACTTGTGAGGCGGGGTGCAGCCCCACCGGCCCCACTGCCAAGGCTTGCTCCCAGCCCCCGCCTCTGAGCTTCTGGCCTCTGGCGGGGGGGGGGGGGGGGGGGGGGGGGGGCTGCCCTCTGATCTGCCTCCTGGAGGAAGCAAGGAGTGTGACTCCAAGGGAAGACAACACAGGACCTCCACAGGACAGAGAGCTCTGGGGACAGATGAATATGGAACATCTCATGCAAAGCCAGATGCTCCCCCAAAACTAAGCGCAGCCCAGTTTCTAACTACTCCCGCCCGCCCCCCACTGCGCACAGCCACCTTTGCCTCACTGCCAAGCCTGGCACCTAAAGCTCAAGTCACACCTCTTCCCCAAATCCCCCAACCCCCTCTCCATAATGCGCTAGTCAAGGCCCCACCCTGCCCTACAGCTGCTGTCTCCCACTGTCCCCCTTCCTGCAGCACCTTCCTCCAGGCAGCAGCCTTCTGAGAGCCCTCCACCAACTGAACGAGCCCGGATGGCAAGGGCAGAGACAGCGGTGGATCCATCTCTGTCCCCTGCCAGGCAGGGAAGATTCATTCCTCCTGGGATTAAGTTTTCCTTTGGAGGTTTGGCACTGCAGCCCATCAGCCTGGAGATGAACGTTCCCATAAGCGGCAGTGATGAGGCTGAGATGGGTGGAGGGCTATAACGTACTGGCCTGGGGGACACGGGAAGAGGGGAGGCACAGGTAGACAGAGGGCCTGTGTGCCCAGGGCCAGGGGAGGGACGTCCTGCTTTCCTTGTGTTTATTCTTCTAATGTCCTGGGTGAGGTCATGATCACCCTGATTTTATGCACAGGGAAACCACTCAGCACAGCTGGCGTGCTGTGTAGTTCTGAGGGGCAGATCCAGAAGCAAACCCCATCCTGCCTGTCCCAGAGGTTGTGCTTTTTCTGGGGTGTCACACTGCCGTGGAGGGAGGCGGAGCGGTATGCTCGCCATCCCTGAGAATCCCTGCTCCACACACAGGCTCTCTGCCCTCCCCCGCCCCGCGCCGCCGCCCCCTCCAGGCCAGCCCTGCGCACCGCAAAGGTCTCTGGAGGGTTGCTTCTGACAGTCTTACTGCATTTAACTGCTAGTGGAAAGGCTTGCAGTAACGCTGATTTCCCATAATCCTAGCACAATTAAAATTGTTATTCTCTCCGAGTCTTGTCATTGCTGTCGTGGCAACCATTATGCTTAGAGGCGTTAATGCGGTGTTCGGTGTCTGTGGGGTCTCCCCCACCCCGCTGTCTCCCGAAGCCACAATAATAGTACTGATGCCCAACATGACCATTGTTCCTCACATCTGACTGGAAAGGATAGAGTTCATGCAGAAGGCCCAGGGATGGCCCGCTAGGCTCCTGTGAAAGCGGTCTTCGGTCTTCTGCACAGGTGGGACCGTGGTTTGAGAGGACAGCAGAAGGGACAGAGACACAGGCAGCCTGTCCAAGCAGCAAGGGGCTGGAAGCCAGGCTTGCAGAGGGGTCACAGGGCAGCCTCCCAGGTGCAGCTGGACGCTGGGCTCTGCAGTCCCCATGGCAGGCCAGGGTTCGGGGCCCTGCACGTCCCATCCTTCAGTCAGACCCCAACTCTGCAGCCCTACGGGGAGAGGCTAGCCTCCCGAAGCACATCTCCTGAGCTGTGCAATGGGAAGAGAGAGTGCCCACCTGAAAGGGGTGTGGGGACAAGGGACAGAAAGCAGGTGGCGTGCCGGTAAGCACAGTGGTCGGCACCCAGAGAGTAAATGCTTGCTAAGTGTTAGTGGTAGCATTTGGAAAAGCGGGCATTATAACAAATGAGCAAGATTATTACCGAGAGTAACCGACATACTGTGTGGAAAGTGTCAGACACACAGAATGAGCGCCGAGGACACAAGGCCATGGCTACCGTGAGGAGCAACACCTAGCACAAGCGTGCCTTCCTTAACAGCGGCTGGACAGGGAGGGGGCCGGACACCAGGAAGAATTGGGGGACCCCGGCTTGGTTGGTCAGGGGGTGTGGGGGAGGCTGGGCCCAGCTCCCTTGGTAATTGGTGGTGTGGCTGCACGGTGCCCCACCCTCTTCCCTGGGCTGCAGCTTGAGTCACTGGCAGACACCTCCTCCAGGCAGCCCCTAGGCTGGGGGCTGCTGCCACTGGGGTAGAGGAGTCAGACAAGGCCACAGATGGGGCATGGCAGTGTCGGGACGGGGAACAGCCTGGGAAGGTGGAGCTGTGGTCAAAGCCCCTTGCAGCAGTGGCCTCAGAGCCAATTCTGGAGTGGAGGGTGGGGTGGAAACAGGGCATCTCAGGGAAAGGACCTCCTGTTTACTGGAAGGCCCCAAGCACACTTCGACCATCTTATCTTCTGGGCCCCTGGACTTGGCTCCTGGTTCTGGGAAACAGAAACCTTGGGAGGACTGGGGAGGAAGGGGGAAGGTCCCCAAATGGACACCCAGATCTGCTCGCAGTACCCTGCCTGCCCCAAATGGCTCCCTCTCTGCACCATTCCGGGCCCTCTGCTCTGCAGCCAGCCCTACTCACGACCTGGGGAACGAGAGAGGCTCAAAATAAAGCTAACGATTAAAACATCAAACTGTCAGAGGTAAAGCAAGATGATATTGGCATGAGACCAGAGAGAGAAGTGGAAGTAAATAAAAAGCTCAGAAAGATCTTTTCTTTTCTTTCTTTTTTTTTTTTTAAGTAGGCTCTATGCCCAGTGTGGGACCCAGCGCAGGCCCTGAACTCATGACCCTGAGATCAAGACCTGAGCTGAGATCAAGAGTCAGATGCTTTACTGACTGAGCCACGCAGGCGCCCCCAGATCTAAATACATTAAAAAATTAGTCTAATATAAAAGTGTCATCTCCAGTTAGAAGGAAGGAATGGATTATTGAACAGAGAGGACCTGGGAAGCCATCTAAAAAAGAACAAAGATCACACTATATCCTTAAATAACTTCCAGAAAGATAAAATAGGTGAATGTTTAAAAAAAAAAAAAAATAGAAACCTACAGTTACCAAGTGATACCAGCAGAGACATTTTTTTCTGGAAAGACTTTTCTAACTCTGACACAAAACCCGGAAGACATCAAACAGATGATATATTCACACACTGAAGAATAAAAAAGTTCTTATGGCAATAATACAAGCCCAGTGAAAAGATGAATCAAGAAGAATTATTTGCAGTTCATCAGCCAAAGGGCTAATTTTCTGGATCTATAGAGCAGTCCTACAAATCAAAAAGCAAAAAGCAAATCCCATCGCTAAAAGGACAAGAGAGGAAGAGCCAGTTCATGGAAAAGGAAAGGTGAGTGACTCCAAATGCATGTTCAAATGAGCGGCATCTTCACCTGTCAGGTTGGCCAAAGCCAAGAAAGAAATTGGTGAACGCTTTATGGCGAGGGTGTTTTCTAAGCCCCGACTGTGGGGCGTGGATCTGTGGCACAGGGCAACGAGGCTCTGTTGCAAGAACTCTCCGCCCAGCTCACTGCCACACCATGCTGGTGAGGAAAGGAGGGTGTGGGAAACCAGGGAGGAGCTGGTGGGCAGGCGTGAGGGGTGGCACCGATGGCAACGCTCTCAGTGCACGAAGGGCAAGGAGCTCTGGTTTGGCCAAGGTGCAGAAGAGAGGGAGCAGGCTGCTTAGGGGAAAGGAGGAGGATAACAGGAAATATACATGTATATTTGCACATGGTTAAAGTATCTCTAGGGAGATAGGGAGATCTGCATTGCATACTTTTTAGCTCCTTTTTAATTTTGAACCATGTCAATGTATTAGATGGTCAAACATTGGTTAAAACAAACAAGGAGAGGATTCTTTAGAATTTTAGAATCAAGGGACAGAATCTTCGAAGCAGAACAGAATTTCTGACCCCTGCTTGAATACTCCCAGCCCCCCAGGGACCCCTCCCTCCCGGTGCGGCAGGTTCAGCTGCGGATCAGTTCTGCCTAGAAAGACCTTGCTCATGCTGAGATCTCACGGGAGGGGGCTGAGGGGAGAGGAAGGCAGGACTGGCACCCCAGGAGCTGGCCGTTGTGCTCACGAAGGATCTGAACCTTCCAGCCCCAGGGGATGACTCCCTGTACTGATCTGCTCCCCAGGGCTGGCTCCGGGCCTCTCCACCAGGATCAAGCAGGTGTGACCTGGCCTGCTGAGAAGGGGACTTGAGCTAGAGGAGGTGACCCCGGTGGGTGCCGGGCCCCCCGTGGAGTGCCAGCTGGAGCAGTTCTTTCAAGTGTCAGCTGCCCAGCCGGAAGAAGAAAGTGCCCCCATGAGGGGACTTCAGAAGCCCAGAGGAGACCTTAGGAGAGAGTGACAGGTGGGAGGAAGCGGGAAGGGCTGCCGGCCAGTCTTCAGGCCTCTCAGAGTTCAGTTGCCAGGTCTGACTCCCCAGCACCTGACCTCAGAGGTCCCCTGGATGGCCACTGGCACCTTCCCCTCCGCCCAGTCCAGCTTCTGGCTCTGTCCTCTTGTTCTTGCTCCGTGTCCCTCTTCTAGCAGGAAGTGAGCCCCTCCCCTGGTCACTCTGCACCCCTCTCATGGACTCATGGTTACCTCTGTACATTTCTGCCCCGTCCTAAATGGCATGCTCACTCTGAGCCAGGCTCTGGGAAAAAAGAAATGTCCAGCCTCCCTCTAAGGCCCATGTGCTCTGGGGAAGGAGAGGCTCTCTTGCTTGGCTTTTACCACACCCCATGCCCACTGAGTTCCCAGGAAGGGCAGACCTCAGCCATGTACCTTCAGCACCAGGCGTGCAATGAACGGCCTGAGTGCTGAGGCCCGGCATGTATGTATGGGCCCAGTCCTCAGTGGGGCTTGGAGGCCACAGAGATGGGCAAATTCGATCTGGCCTGCAGGGGGCTCCCAGACTGGGGAGGGTTGGGGTGGGGAAGCCAGGCAAAAGTGGACAGCACAGATGCTCAGGACTGTGGTGGGGGGCGCCTGCCAGTGCTGGGGGATCTTAAGCAGCCTGTAGGTGGGGGAGGCAAACCAAGGAAGGAAAGAGAAAGGGAGGCAAGGGCAGAAAGGTAAGTAGAGAAGAGGCTGTCATGCTGGGAAGGCGTGGGCTGTCTCATGCAGCGCAAGCTGAGGTGACTGTCCCACACAGCAGCTGGGAGGTGTGAGCGGGGCCCACGTCCTGCAGGGCCTTAGTGCTAGTTGGGGCAGTGAGATCACCGAGGGAGCAAGGGGAGTGGTGGGAAGGGCTCTGAGGGGGGAGTCCCATCACCGGGCCGAGTTTTACACTGGGGGCTCAGTGAAGAATGAGGGAGCTGGGCCTGTGACCTGTGCTGGCCAGTCCACAGCTACTGAGCTAGGATTTTATTAAGTGGGAGACCCTGGGCAAGTTTCTTAACCTCGCTGTACCTCAGTTTTCCCAACTGCAAGATGCGATGATAACATTACCTATATCATAGGGCTACTGGAAGGGTTAAATGAGTTAACCGAGGCCAGCCTGTGGGAACTCTGGTAGCCACTGGAACAAGCGTCAAGTCCGAGGAGCAAGGATGGCGCGTCCAAGCTCTTCCTCTTCTGCGTCAGCCGTTAGCCCCGTCTCCCTTCCCCCAGCCCCCCAACAGAGGCAGCCCTTACCTTGTGCAGCCAATGGAGGTTCATCTGCTGCCCCACAGCGATGTGACATAGTGCCAGGACCTGAAGAGGGGGCCCCCAGAGGGACAGTCAGAGCCCATTTGTGACCCAAAGGTTTCTATGAGTTCCCAGACACCTTGCCGCCTGCTGCCACTCTCAGCCTGGCTCGGAACCATCTACCAACCCTCCCTGTAGGCTTGGGAGTGCCCAGCTTAGCCCAAGCCTGGCCACCTCCCAGATTATTTTAGGCCTCTAGGCTCCTCCTCCTCTACAATTTCTCCCTTGACAGTTCACTAGGCCCTGCTGCCCTTGGGCTGCCCAGTGAATGTTTTGGGAGTTCAAGGCCCCAGGATTCTGAAGCAGACTTGAGCCTAGTCCCCCGAGAGCTTCTAGTTCAGCCTAGGGACTGACATGAGTCTGAGGGAGTAGAGAATTGGGAGCAGGAACCAAAGCAGAAGCTTCTGGAAGAGACAGTCTGCAGTGGGCCCTAGCAGCAAGATGGCTTTCACTGGGTCAGGAGGAAAACATTCCAGGATGGGGCAAAAGCCAGATGACCTCCCACCTTGAGACCAAGTCCCAGCGGTGCAGGAGACTACAAGGCCCTGGGAAAAGCCAGCTCCCCCCTTCGACCAGGGTGGCTCACCCTCCCCCTGGGAGCAGGCCCGCCTGCCTTCTGGGCAGCCGCACGTACCAGGAGGCCCGCGATGTAGGTGAAGGCGGCAGCGGTGGTCACGAGGATGGGCACTGACCAGTCGCTCCAGTAGCCCATGCGGTTGTAGAGGTACCTGCCGGGAGGGGGAGGGTCAGACTTGCACCAGGGAGCCAGGAGGTTCCCGGGAGGCCAGCGGGCCATCCACTCTCGTGGCCAGGGTCAGCGACCAGGCTGGGACCGCTCCATGACACCGTCACAGTTTCCGTGCTCACTGGTCAGGCCAGTGAACACCCGGGCAGGCCCAGAGGCATAAAGAAGAAAACAACAATTCACCATCATTCTACTGCCCAGAAGGAACCATCACCAAGACTCTGTAGACTTCTCTTCAATGGGTTTCCCCTGATTTTATATATTTGTAAAACAGCAAAGCCAGGACCCTGTCATGCCTAGCACATGTGCTCAGCTTGGGTTTTGGAGGGAGGTCAAGGGTTCCAATCCCCACTCTGCCTCTCTCTGCAGGACCCTGCAGGGTTCCTTGGGGACAGGCTTCCCCAAGGTGAAGGTGCCACTGACTGTGACACTGATCTCAGTTTCAATGCTAAAATATTAAAATTTGGGGGTCCTAGGATTGCTCAGATATCATCGTCCCTGACTTCTTGGAGCCTTTGTTTCTTCTTCTATAGGATGGAGAGAACAAAGTGCCCTTCACCAGGCTTCCTGAGCACGAAGTGAGGCAAGGCACGTGGTATGTACTCAATCAATTCTCTTCTCATTATTCACCCAAGAATTTACTGATGTCAGTAAAAACTCTGAGGAAGCGTGACTTTCGAACAGCCTTGTGGTCTGCTGAATTAATGTGCCATATGTAGCCAACCTTCTACTAATGAAAACAGTTTCCAATGATTCACTCTTATAAATGAACACACACACACAATTTTTTTTTGCACATAGCTTTCTGTATTATTATTTTCTTATGATAGGCTCCTACAAATAGAATTATAGGGCCAAATGGAATGTCCTTTTTAAAGCTTCTGGTAGGTGCTGCTTAGTTGCTCTCCAGAAAGACTGAACCACCCGCATCCTCCCTGGAGCTGGGGACACTGAGGCTCAGAGAAGGCGCCATTCACTGAGGGTAATCAGAGAACGTGAGCCGGCAGCAGGCAGTCTCTGGCTTGCTTCCATCTTGGGCCTGGGAGAGGACACCATGAGGACACGCTGGGGGCACCTGCCTTCCCCAGCAACCCCCCCCATCTTCAGATTCTAGAGGAAAACCTACTGCTTACACCACTGAGTGTACTCTTCTCACCATACAGCTGGGGAAACCGAGGCCCAAAGACGGGCAGGACCTGCTCCTTGGGAAGGACTCCTGAAAGAGGTTTTGGTGGCACTTGTCTCTCACTTTTGGCAGGGAGCCCTCCTGGAGAGCAATAGCCCACAGGGTTGCTCCCCGGCTCTTGACATCCCACCCTGACCACCTGCTTCTTGCTCACATCCTCTCACTGCGTGAATGATCCCCAGATACTGTCGATACCTGGAGGGCCGGGCCAGGGTCTCCTGGATCCCAGCACTGACTCTAAGAAACCACTGTGACAGGTGAGGGAGCTGTGGGTCTCCAGGCCTTCCCTAAGTCCCAGGCAGGCCTTCCCCCTACAGTCTCCCCCTACACCCATCCTCTGCTTGAACTGCCCAGTAACAGGGCACTTACTCCCTGGGCAGAGTGAGGAACTTCTGTGGACAGTGTGACGCAAGTCCCTGTCCCAGATCTGCCCACATCTTGCTGTGTGACTCTGGAAAGTTTACTTAACCTCTCTAAGCTTCAGTCCCCTCAGATGGTCCCCAAACTCTTTTGGCACTAACTGGCTTTGCAGCTGTGGGTGAGTGCTGCCCTCTCAGGGCCTCAGTTTCCCCATCCATACACGACGGGGGTGGACCCAATGATCTCCCAGGCAGCAACCCTCCAGTTCAGGAGAACTGTCCAGGGTCTGCCGTGGAGGGCCAGCAGGCAATGTTTCCAGCCATGCACTACACAGCCTATGCTCTGGATACCTGGGAGGGTGAATAATTGATCGATGGCATTTAATAAAGGCCAGAGGCCACCTCTGGGACCCAGGCTTATCTTGCCAGGCTGCAGGGGGACAGCAGCACATCCTTTATTGTGCTCATTAATGATAGGGCCACAGCCTCATGCCATGCAGAGGAGAGTTGATCCCCAGACTCCATTAATGGCTCATTAATAGGATCAGCCTAGAATCCTAGCACCACAGCCCATCAGAAGCTCAGAGCCCTAGAAATCCCACATTCTAACCTCATGGCCGCCTTCCAGCTGGAGCTCCGGCCTCCCAGGAAGTGGCCCTGAGGGGTCATGGAGCTCTGAGCCCTCCCATGGCCACGGTCTCGTTCCATCCTCAGAAAGACCTGATGAGGGGGGAGTTAATCCATCTTACGGGAGAGGAAACTGAGCTTAAGAGGGGCTCGGCTGAGTGTGCTCATGGTCATAATGAACTGAGTTTGAGCTGAATATCCAGCAGGAAGGTAAAGACAGCAGGGGATGGCGAGCGAGGAGGCCTGGCTTCCAAGCCCCGTCTCTGCTCCCGGTACCTGCGTGACCTGGGGCCTTGGTTTCCACACCTGTCTGTAGGGGAGTCCCCCGCTAGAACCCAGGGAACCTGCTCCCCTTCTCGTGCCTTCCACTGTCTGACAAAGGCAGGCCACGGAGCGGGTGAGGAAGAAGCAGGTGTCCTTGTGTATCCAGGTACGAGCTTCAGAAGGCCCTGCCTTTGGACCTGAGGCTCATGCCCATAAAGGTTGCTGAGCTATCCTGGAACCCTAGCATCTGCCAGCCCAGCCCAAGGTCCTGCACAGGGATTTCAGATGCCTGGGATCTGGGATCATTTCCCCTGCTGAGGCCCTGGTCTTTTTCTGGGCCTTGGTGTTCTTATCTATGATGAGGTCCAGAGGCCCCAGATCCTGGCTGAGCCCTGCCCTAGTCTTCTGTTCTTGTTTCCCATGAGAGCACACCAGGAAGGAAGCTGTGTTCTCCCCAGCTGGTCTCTGCTCCTGTAGACCTTTGTGCCCTCCAGAGGACTCTGTCCCCAAAACCACACAGAGAGCTCTGAGGGCTAGCCTGGGAGACAGGTTCAAACCAGAGGCCCCCAGTTCCAGCCCAGGGCCCCGGCACTGTGTCCCTGTCCTCCCTGCCCCCACTCACCAGTTGAATTCATCGTAGTCATTGTGGGCCTCCCACCAGAAGTACAGCCAGGTGAGTGTGAGGCCGAAGGTGAAGGTGAGGAGCAGGAACCAGAGGCGTTCCCACTGGAAGAGAGAACAAGGAGAGGGTAAAATGAGGTCAGGGGCTGGCCCCTTGGGCCACCTCCCACCTAGAATGTTCCTCCCGCCTCCCTCTTTATGGCTACACTTGCCAGGCAGAGACTACTAGTCTCTTCGTCCTCATGGGGACCCAAGGCTCAGAGCGGGAAGCGACCTGCCCAATACCACAGCACCCAAAGCCACAAAATGGTAGGGAGCTAGGATCAGAGTCAGGGGTCTGCCCCAGGGATCTTCTCTGCCCCTTTGGCTGAGGCTTTTCCAGGGAGCATTTCTGCCCATTCTGCCCATTTCCAGGAGCAGTATGTGCATTCTGGCGATGGCCCCCAGGAGCAAAGGCCATGTCTGCCCTAAGCCTTTGCACTGGCGTGGTCCTCTGCACTCTGTGAAGTCACATCCCTCACCTTCCCTTCCCACATACACCTGCAGTGCAGGTGTTCCTTCCCACCTCTGTTCCATGCTCCCCATAGATGCACGGAGGCCCAGAGAAGTGAAGTGATTTGTCCTAGTCACACAGCAAGCCAGCAGAGACATAAAGACCAGCGCCCCAGTCTCTGGACTTGAAGCACAGGGTTCTGCACCCCCCCCCCGCCCCGTACCAGGTGCTGGCCCTTCAGACCTGGGCCATGTAGCCCCCTGTCTCCTGCAGGGATGGGGGTGAGGCCCCGACACTGCTGCTTCCGGAGAGGTCTGTAGGCACTTCCAGCTGGGCCCTCAGGTTTACCCCTGCTTTCGTCTGTCCCCTTATCTCAGAAGCACAACCAGCTGGGAACATCCTGCTCTCCGGGAAACTGCTGAGGTCATCAGAACAATCCAGCAGCAGGTGACAGGAAGTCAGTGCAGAAGAGAAAGAACCAAGACCACCCCCACCTTGAGGGGCTGCAGGGCTCTGGTAGCCGAGGCGTCTCTCGCCTGGCCACCAACCAGAACTCCTGCGGGCTCCCTGCGGCTCCTCTAGGCTTTTTTGAGCCTTCTAGCCCAGAGGCATGGCTCTAGCCATGGTATAACCTCTTGAGGGCTTCTCACTGCTTAGCCAAGCAGGGAGGCCCTTCGGGGGATATTCCGCCTACCTCCCTAGCTGCATCCCCTTCCTCTACCAGTTCTCTCACCTTGGCTTACTTGCCTGACATTCCCATCCACCTTTCAAGTCAGCACACACGTCAGCTCCTCTGAAGTCTTCCTGGATTCCACCACCACCACCACACTGCTCCCTCCCGTGACATCAGAGCCCCTGTCTTTAAACTCATGCCCTGTGCACCGCAATCTGCTCCTGGGACCAGGTCTCCCAATCAACCACAGGGTCTGCAAGGATACATGCCCTTAAAATTTATGACTGCAGGTAGGAACACGTACAAGAGGAGGGAAAGATCGTTCACTGCCTAGGA
The DNA here is from genome assembly GCF_002288905.1 of Enhydra lutris kenyoni. Lineage (NCBI taxonomy): Eukaryota > Metazoa > Chordata > Mammalia > Carnivora > Mustelidae > Enhydra > Enhydra lutris. The sequence goes on from NW_019154152.1 coordinate 14,010,038, forward strand.
TGCCTCCATCCTGTGCCACCAAGAGGCACCACCGTGGAGCGGCTGTGTGTACAGTGTCTGGCGCCAGACTCCTTGTCTCCCAAGCTGTATCGGTGCAGGCATAACCCCTCTGTGCCTCAGTTTATTCGTGTGTGTGGCAAGGACAGTGAGAGTACATACGCCATGGGGTCGATACGAGGATTAAATGAGATAATAGGAGCCAAGTGCTCAGAACCAGGCCCACAAGCCTTCAGTGCTCCAGCAGCGTCTTCAAGCACGCTCTGCCTCCCGGGCATACAGGAGAGGCCCTCGAACCCGGAGGGGCTGTGACACTCCACTCCTAGCACCCACTCCACGCCTTGCCCCGGGCAAGAGGGTCTGAGTTTGGGGGACAGTGAAAGCAGCCTCCTCCACTCGCTGTCACATGCAGAACTCGGGCTGCCTTGCTTCGCCCTACTTTGTACATAAACAGAGCCGTGGAGGTCATAGCTCCCTGAAAGTGGGGGGGTGGTGGCTTCTCAGACGGGTGGCCACTTGTGTCTGTCCCGCCCAGACAGAGAGCAGCACGAGCCCTGGCTCCAGGCCCATGAGGCTCAGCCTTGCTCAGGAATAGAGAAACCCCAGATGGGAACAGGGCAAGCCATGGGTCTTCCTGGAGCACTGGAACCCTGACAGCTGCCCATGAACAGCTGGCACGCTTCCAGGGAACAGAGAAGGGCCAGGCTTCAGCCATGGGGGCTGAGGGCTATGGAGTGCCCCGCTGGAGCCAGCACCCCAGCCTGGCAGGCCTAGCATCCCCTGGGCCTCGACTTTCTCAGAGTTCTTCTTGCTGTCTCCAGTCCTCATTTGCTCACAAATATGAATTCATTTGCCACCGCTACCCCCCACCCCCATTTCCTGCAGAGTGCAGCTGGCTGGTCCCAGGCCAGCTTAAACATCGGTCTTCCAAGACGGAGCCACCTCTGGTCATGACCCAGCTCAAGAGTCTCACAGACTTCAGCTGTCCTCTGTGTCCGCACCTGGGCCTTAGAGGCCACGCACCAAATCGCCCCCAGTTCCTCACACAGGCTCTCACAGGCCTCATCCATGATTCTGCACAAGCCATACCCTTCATTTAGAAGGCAAGCCCTCTCTGGTTCACGGGGCGACTTTCCTCCTCCCCGTAGCCTTCCCTGTCCCAGCAGGGAGAACCTCCTCTCCACAGAGTTTCCAGAACCCTGGCCCCCATGTCTGTTCAGGCAGAGACCCCGCAGCTCTGTAACTGCCTCTGTGGGTCTTCTCTGCTCCACCGTAAGCGCCTTCGAGATCTGGGTGGTCTTCACATTCCCAGGGTGGGGTGGGAGCGTAAGAAAGATTTGATAAGGAAACGATAGCTGAGAAAGACCCTTTCTCCCACTCTGGCATGAGGACACCCACCCAGGAGAGGTTTCACTGGGGGCTAACCACCCACCCCCCACAGAGGGGCCCGTGGGCTTCTGTGCAGCCCAGCTGCCAGTGTGGGGGGGGCCATCTGTCCACAGAGATCGTCCACCACAGCAGGGGCAAGGCCGCTGAACCTGTGGTCCATAGACAAGGTTCTGAGGGGGCTCTGGGTGAGGGGTGAGCCTCAGCCGATGATGGGTCCTATCCCAGGCGAGCAACCTGAATTCAGGGACTGTGGCAGGTTAGAGAACCCACTCCAGGGGCTGGGAAGGGGGCTTAGGGTGAGGTTCAATGCAGGACCCGGGGCAATTCCGACAGATGGCCAGGGAGACCACAGAGGTTGGGGGGCCCACAGCAGACAGGAGCCCTCTGCACTGAGGACCACTGTCCCACTTGGCCAGATCCTGACAGCAGGGCAGGGAGGACAGAGCAAGACTGAGGCACTGCCCTGCCCTGGGCCTGGACAGGGTCCCGGATGAGAAAACTTGAGATGGCAGGTGGGTGAGATGCCCAGGGCATGGTGGAGATGGGGGCCAGGCCTAAGCAACAAGGAGCTAGGAACCCCATTACCAGAACCAGGCATGAGCTGGGGTTGGGGGCCACCTAGAGATGAAAATCTTGGGAGCTGGAAGGTGGGGGCTCCAAGGCCACAAGGAGCCCGTAGATGGGGATGGAGAGGCCCAACCCCAGTGGGGAGGCAGCAGGTCACTGTAAGAACAATCAGAGGAAAAATCTGGATGGTGGGGGCTGGAAGAAAGGGGAAGGGAAGGCCACGAACTGGCGGAGGAAGAGGCGGGCAGCAGCTCCACCAACAAAGGGGCACCAGACAGCAGCACAGGTCCCTTGTTGGGGCTACGACAGGAGAGAGGCCTGGGCCTCCTCCCGGGAGGAGCGCGCTCTGGGGTCACGGCCAGCTGTGAGGGATGGTGGACCCGCTGGCCCTCCCTCACCTCTCCCAGTCTGCACAGGGCTTAGGGGTCTCTATCTGTGGGTTTTTATCCCCATCCAAGAGCAAATGAAGACCCCAAGCCTCAGCGAAGGGCCAGCACATACAGCTGAGTGAGCAGTGGACCCCATCACTAAGAAGGGGCACTCATGATGCTTACCATCAGTGTATATTTTTATCATGGCCCTTTCCCAGCAGATCCTGGACATGGCCCTGGAGGAGGGCAGCCTTTTGCTAATTTCACCAAGGCTCAAATATGCATGAGTAGAGGGGAGTCAGAGGTTGAGCGACATACCCAAGGTCACCTAGTAGGGGAAGCTGGAGGTGGGATTGAACCCAGGCGTCCTGATGGAGGCAGTCCTCTGAGGGTCCCCTTTGAGAGCTAGCCCTGCACAGCTCTCCCCCAAATCCACCCTTGCCGGCTGGGACCCGGTATAGTTGCCCAGTGTGGGTCACTGCCATTCCTCGCTCCCCTCTCCCTGGGCACCACACTGGGCCAAATCTCCTTCTCCTTCAGGGAGCGCCCCCATCCCTCCAGCCCTTGAAGACATTTTCCTGAGCAATTCTGCACAGACTCTCGGTACCCACCAACTTGGCCTTCAATCCTATTCTGAAATTTGGAGATGGAAAGAGCCTGGGCTCGGGAGGCAGATGGACCACTCTCTGCCTCTTGGGCAAGTGAAACCCTCTGGGCCTCAGTTTCCTCATCTGCAAAATGGGAAAATAACCCCCTACCTTGCAGGTCTGATATTGAGTGAGACGGTATATGTCAGTGGCACAGGGGAGGTACATAAAAGGGTACCATTCCCTGGGCTGTGGACTCCTTTAGGGCAGGGATGGCTGAACTAGGTCTGTGTGACCTGGGCCCACAGAGCACAGGTGGTGTTCGGACCTTGTGTGAAGAACAGAAGAAGGTGCCAGCATGACTGACCCAGAGAGGCTTCGGGCCAGTAGCGGACAAGGTCATCACCAACCCAGACGTAGCCTCAGGCTGAGGCCGCGGGCCTCCAGGAACCAAGGGAAGGAGGTCCTGTGATACGCAGCCGCCTTCCTTCAGAACCTTCTAGCCGCTGGAGCAGAACAAAGGTCAGGTAGTCCCTGAACTGACCGGGCACAAGGGGAAGCGGAGAGCAGCTGGGAAGGGGCCAGGCCCTGGCTGTGAGCTCACTAGGCTGCTCCATCCCTGAGCTGGCAGCAGTGGGAGAAAGAACCGCAGAGGCCCCAGCCTCAGAGGCCAGGGCATCCAGCCCCGTGCCCCCTGCCTCATCTCCTCTCATGCTTGTCCCCCGCTGCCCCCCAGGAAGGCCAGTCCCTCCATCCTGCACCAAGCCACAGTATGCCAATTTCCCAGAGGCCACTTCTCCTCCTCGCTGCCTCCTGCTGATGGTCACGTCTTCTCCTCACCCCTCTCTGTGTCTGTCCCGCCCACCCCAGAGCCTTCTGCCTTCAGAGAAAAACATGCAGTGCCGAAAGAGCTTGTAAGCAGCAGGGTCTCACGCAGCCACAAAGCCCGGGCTGCAGCCACATCCCCTACACGGGAAGTGTGGGCCCAGGCCCTGCAGCCCCCTGCTGGCCCCACGCTGCAGCCCCGAGCCAGGATGCACCCCCTCAAGCAACCCCCCCACTCCCCACCACCCAGGGTCCAGAAGCCAGCCTTGGCTTGCCCACAGACTTCAGTGTCACAGGACGGCAGAGCCAGCACTGGGTGCTGGCCTCTTGTTCCCCAGCTGTCACCACCACCCCCGCTTTCCCCGGGCAGAGACTGCCTCTGAGCCTCCAGGAGAGGTGCTCGCCCTGTGTCTCTTCCTGCAGCTCCAAGGCTGGGCGCTCTCCCTCTGAACTGAACGTCCTTCCTTCAGAGCCAGCAGCCGGATAGGGACATGCTGCCTCTGGGAGCCCAGCAACACTGGTTTCGGACCCCAGACTGGCCACCAGGAGAAGACAAGCGTTTATTCTCTTGAGCACCAGCGCCTGCACCGTAAAATGAGGCCAGCAGGTTGGCAAGGCGGCACAGACCCGCAAGGACCTGCAGTCCCTCTGTCCCTCCCTGAGGTGCCACTGACCTCTGCCCCCTCCGCGGCCTCCCTGAAGCTGGCTCTCTGATAACACACAGAACAAGTCCGGCCAAGGGGCAAGAAATATTGGGGTCAGATGACCCGGGGGTGGGGGGAATGCAAGCAAGAGCCACTGGACTATACTTCTCAGCCCTCCTCCCCACAAGCCTCAGGGCTGTGTGCCACGAGCTTAGGACCAAGCCTCAGCTTCCTCCTCTGTTCACAGGGATGACATCACCTCCACGTCATGGGACGGCTGCCAGGCCCGCATGTGATTACAGATGTAAGCAGTAAGTTGCCAAATCCACGGTCGTTCCTTTAATTATCATTTCACATCTGACAGCCCTTTAATTACATGAAGACAGTGATCAAGACCCCCCCCCCCCCCTGCCACCGCCCCCTGCTCTACACCAGATTTTTTCCGGCTGCTGAGGACAGCCAGTAGCTCACCTGCCCCCAGCCCAGGGTGGGTGCCAGGGTCGGTCGGGTGCACGGATGCCCCGTGCCCACTCCCAGCCCCACAGTGCCAGCTGCGGGAGGACAGAGCCCTGCGTGAGCTCTTCACAGGGTGGGGGCAGGGTGCTCCTGAGACCCCCCTGCCCGCTCCATCTCCTTTCATCCTCTCTTCTCTCAGCTCTGCAAAGCAGGCGCTAGAGCTGGAGGAAAGCAGGGCTTGGAGAGGGGAAGTGAGTTGCCCAAGGCCACAAAGGGCAACCCTAAGAGTGAAGCCAGAATTCACACCCAGGTCTGAGTGCCTTTAGCATCTCCAACTATCCCAGAGCAGTGGTAAGTAGGACAGGTAATTATCCTTGTCTGACCAAGGAGGAAGTTGGCTCAGAGGGGCAAGGCCTGGCCCAAGTTCACCAAGTGAGTCATAGGCAGTGCCAGGCCAGGAACCCTGGAATTTCAGTTAGAAAAGAGTTCAGAGACCATCTCGCCTCATCCTCTACAGACCCCATTCTGAAATGGAAAAACTGAGACCTGAAGAAGGGGAATAGCCTGGAAGCAAGGACACAAGATCAAGACATGGTAAATCAGTACGGAAAGGATGGCGCATTCAACAGATGGTGTTGGGACATCTGGACATCCGTTTGGTAAAAAAATTAGACCCCTACCTCACACTCCATACCAAACCAAATCCCAGCATCTCCCCCTCTGTGTCCTTGCCACCACTCTCTTCTAGTCACCCTAGACACGCGTGCTGAGTCCTGCACAGTGGGAGGTGAATGAGGTCTGGAATCCCGTTGGACCCCCACAGATGACCGAGCAGACAGCAGGCAGCTCCAGTCCTAGGAACCACTGTGGCGAATAGGACTGCTCAGGAGAGCACAGCCAATTACAGGAGGGGGGAACAGTCTGGAGGGCTTCCTGGAGGAGATGCCTGCAATAAAGTTGGAAGGAAAGGGCTTGCTGAGATGACAGGTCAGGGGGCCTGGATTGGGGCAGAGGGAGGGAGTAGAAGTATGATGGCGCAGAGCTCAGCAGCTTTTATTTGGGGGAACTGGCTTCCTTTCCTATGGGCGTATAAAAGCTTTCTCTATGTCAGAGTATTTGCTTGCATCTATACTGTATATTTTCTCTTATTTGATCATTTTACTTTATTATGTTTTTTTAAAAAAGATTTTATTTATTTATTTGACACAGAGAGACAGCAAGAGAGGGAACACAAACAGGGAGAGTGGGAGAGGGAGAAGCAAGCTTCTCACTGAGCAGGGAGCCTAATGTGGGGCTTGATCCAGGACCCTGGGATCATGACCTGAATCGAAGGCACACACTTAACGACTGAGTCATCCAGGCGCCCTGACTTTATTATGACTTTTGCATAAAAATTTAAATTTTGGGGGTGCCTGGGTGGCTCAGTCAGTTAAGTGTCTAACTTCAGCTCAGGTCATGATCTCAGGGTCCGGGGATTGATCCCTGCATGGGGCTCCACGCTCAGTGGAGTCTGCTTGTCCCTCTGCCCCTCCTCCCCAACTTGTGCTCTCTCACAACACATGCTCTCTCAAATAAATAAAATTTAAAAAAAATTTAAAAAATTTTTATGTAGTCAAATCTACCCCTTTTCCTTTATAGGTTTTGTCTTTGGTATTGTGTTTAAGAAAGGTAGCTCTGCGGGGCGCCTGGGTGGCTCAGTGGTTAAAGCCTCTGCCTTCGGCTCAGGTCGTGATCTCAGGGTCCTGGGATCGAGTCCCTCATCGGGCTCTCTGCTCAGCGGGGAGCCTGCCTCCTCCTCCTGTTCTCTCTCTGCCTGCCTCTCTGCCTACTTGGGATCTGTCAAATAAATAAATTAAAAAAAAAAAAAAAGAAAAAGAAAGGTCTCTGGGGTGCCTGGGTGGCTCAGTGGGTTAAGCCTTTGCCTTTGGCTCAGGTCATGATCTCAGGGTCCTGGGATTGAGCCCCACATCAGGCTCTCTGCTCAGCGGGGAGCCTGCTTCCCCCTCTATCTCTGCCTGCTGCTCTGCCTACTTGTGACCTTTCTCTCTGTGTCAAATAAATAAATAAAATCTTAAAAAAGAAAGAAAGAAAGAAAGCTTAAGTCTATATATCTGACTTGTATTTTATACTGGTAATTTCTTGGCTTCGTTGTTTACATTCAAATCTGTAATCTGCCCAGCTCTCTGTCCGTCTCTGTCTACGGCTCCACGTGGACGTATGCGTGCACAGAGAGAGGCTGGAAAGCCATTTCTCTCAAGTGTTAAGATTAGAATTCCTTCTACTTTACATCTTTCCAAGTCGTTTGAATTTTTCAACCAATGTGTACTTCCTAAATAGAAAAGAGGAGTTTAAAAATAGAAAAAAAATACAATTTAATCCATCTGGAATGTATTTGGGTGTGAGGTAAGAGGCAGGGATCTAATTTTACTTCCACCAAATGGATGCCTCAGCTGTCCCTGCACGGTCTGTGAAGTCTGGCATCATTTCTGTGCTCATGATGTGCGCGCGCTGCTTCTAGGCTTTCTAGTCTGTCCCAGAGCAGCCCGTTCTCCATGGGTGGGCGCTGCCTGGCGCTGCCTGGCTGAGCTCTGCACCCTGTGCCGCCCCTGGGGTCCCCACTCTGATTTAAGGTCCTCGGCACCACATGGCCCTGCAGAGCCAGGAGAGAGGTTGAGGGGTGCCTACCCATGGAGTCTGCCCTCTTGCAGGCTAGGTCTCGGGCATGCCAGCTCTTCCAGTCATTGGCCTGTTTCACCCATGCCACGTGCCAAATAGGGGGACTGATGTACCAGAAAAGCCTGGGAGATGTCAGCTGGGAAGGGTGTGGAAGGCCCTGGCAGGATTACTCTGGCCCTGACCCAGGAGATCTGCGGGGAGCAGGTGGCCTGGGGAGGTTTATAGCATTAGGGCCAAAGCAGGGAAAGGGATTAGAGTCCCCACCCACAGCCAGCTCCTGACAGCCTAAGGGGCCGGATTGATTTTTCTGGGCTACCGAGAGCCAGGCAATTAGGCCTCTGACTGCCCTTGCTTCTGCTGGGGACCGCTGAGAGCGGCTCATTAGGCGGGAGATGGAACCAGGCCCAGTCTGCAGCATCCCGCCTCCCCGCACACATCCTGTGGGCTACACCAGCCCACGGGGAGATGGGAGTGGGAGCGCTGGGGGACCTTAGGAGGGGTTACCCCAGGCTCTTAGAGGGCCCTGCCAGGGTTGCAGAGTGCTGGGTGCCAGCGCTCCCTATCATCTCCCACCCTGCTTGGGCTCCCTAAGCAGACACTCAAGGTGGTCACAGAATGTTAGCCGCTTCCCTTGGAGTGCATACGGGCCAAGCCGCCACACTGCCGGGCACCCTGGGCACTGGCCGGGAAAGAGCTGGGTGGAGTGTAGGGGTTCCTGAAGGCCAAGACGGGTGTGGCTTTATTGCTGCAATAAGGAGGATAACACAGGTCTTATCCCCACTCTATTTGTTTTATTATTTTATTATTATTATTTTTTAAAGATTTTATTTATTTATTTGATAGAGATCACAAGTAGGCAGAGATGCAGTCAGAGAAAGGAAGAAGCAGGCTCCCTGCTAAGCAGAGAGCCCGATGCGGGCTGGGATCATGGAGGACCTGGGATTAGGTCAGGACCCTGGGATCATGACCTGAGCTGAAGGCAGAGGCTTTAACCCACTGAGCCACCCAGGTGCCCCTATTTTATTTTTTTAAATCTCCATTTTAGGGATTTAGGGATCAGAAGGCACCCCTCTGACCTGCTGGGCCCCTTTTTGCCAAAGCACCAGGAAAGGGAACAGGGAAGTTTATAGGGTGAACACGTTTTCACCAAGGTTGGGACAGCGGTCTCCCTTGTACAAGATGTGAGGTGCACTGGTACCCCCTTGGGGCATATGACTCTGCACCTCCATCTAACCCATAAGCAAGCTGAGGCCCAGAGAGAGTCTGACCTTGCCTAGAGTCCCACACTAAGTCGCTGATAGAGGCAGGGTGGAGTTCAGGCCACAGGTCCCTGGCCAGGGATGCCCAAGCACTTTCAGCCAACTGCAGTGACACCGTGGAGCCTATGGCAAAGGCGGCTTTATCCAGGGAGCCCACCTTGATTCCCGAGTGGGACACACTCTCCCCTGGAAGCCCACCTGATGGGGCTAGGACAGTGAGGTGGGGACCCAGCTGAGGAAGTCTCCACCCCCGGGGCTCCTGCACACTGCCGGCAGGGTCCAGTCTCTGCTCCCAGGGTGGCCTGGGAGGTCCCGTGGCGAAACCCACACCCTCATCTGCCAACAACAGCCAGGAGCACCAGAAGGCAGTATGCACCTGTCTACAAGTGTATGCTCGCCCCCTCCCAGACCACCCAATCCCCAAGAGCTCATAGGACGCCTTGTCCTGGGTGTAGTCAGCAGGACTGCAGGCTTGGTCCCTAACTGGCTTCCTCACTACTCTTCCATTCCCCAACTCTGTGATCCTGCTGGCCCTGCTCCAAGACCTGGGCCCTGCTCCCACAACACTGAGTCCCTTAGGACACACAGAAAGTCACATTCCATGGGGGCAGCCCAGGCTGGAGGTGCTACGGGAGCCCAGGGAAGTGGGCCTGGTTCTTTTTATGTTTAAGGGAATAACTCTTAGAGGAGTAAGCATTTGCCACAAGCCTCGCAAGGTAAAGAGAGAAGGGGCATTGCAAGCGACAGGGCAGCCTGAGTACAGGCCCAGTGCTATGAAGAGGTGAGGCCATCCTGGGAGGGGTTGGGTATGGGGGGGAAATGATGGACTTCCCCCAGCAGGGGTCTTCCTGTGTGGCTGCAGGGGCTCTGGTCATAGGAGCTAGGCCACTGGGGGTGGGGAGACTTTGTTGTGTCCCACCCCCCCTGTGCTCTTCCTGGACTCTGTGGGGACCACTCTCCCCCCCACAACCCCCCACCCGCCCCCGGGAAACAGCATGCTTTCCCATTTCCATCTCTGGTCTCTGGAATAGCCTCACCCGGCTAGACTAGAAATCAGGTGATGGGAGGCATCATACAGGACTCCCTCAATCTCTTCCACAGATAGCTTTTTGATTACACCTTCCAAGCGTCTCTAGAATTCCTTCCTTTGCCAGGAGCCTACATATGCCTCCCCCAGGTGAGGCCTCAGCCCTGCTATCTGGCTCCCTGCTCCCCCACCTCCCCTCCAGCGTCTCCACGCACTCTCCACAACAGAACCAGACTGGTCCTCACCCAGCCCGAGTCTGGCTGTGCTCCCTCTGCCCGGGATGGGAAGCAGGCTCCCCAGCACAGCCTCAGGCTGCCACCACCTAGCGCCTAGCAACGACCTCCCTCCTCACACAGAGCCACACGGAGGCCAGATTGCTCTCAGTTCCCAAGCACAAGAAGCTCTGGCACCCACAGCACCCCGTGCCTCGAACACTTCCCCATCCGGCTAGACAGGACTAACTCTCAGACAGCAGCTCAGGCCAGCTCTCCTGTCTGGGGTTTTCTTGGGCCTCAGCAGTGAGCACGCTGGGTGGCCTGGCTGTGTTGGTTCTTGTTGAGGAAATAGGAATTGGAATTGGTGCGTCCCAGACAAGATTGCTGGTATGGAGCCCAAGGTGTGGGGGCACAGGCCTGGGGAGGCAAGCAGAGGGCCGCGCATGCCTGGCCTCCAACCCTGTGGCTTGAACAGATCACTTATCCTTCCTAGAGCCCTCTCTGGCAGACAGAGGGGTCAAACGAGCTTAAAACAGCCTTCGAAAGGCAAATGCACACAGAAATACAAGAGAGATGACAGCTGATGTCCGTCTCCTTCCTCATCTTGAGCTGGGAAGCTTCCCCAGGTGATTGACCTGAATGCCCCTCGCTACATGAGAAGCTGGTTTGGACACTGTGTTGTCTCCCCCAGACATGCAGTCTTCACGGAGCCCTGGGGGACAGCCTGAGAACTGTCTTCTGTCCTACCCGGTCCTTAATTGGCAGTATTAGAGTAATGAGTCACAGACAACAACCAATTAATTATCTCCAGTTATAAAAAGCTTCACTTCCCCTTCCTAGCTGTCGAGTGAGCCAGCCTCCTGCTGCTGGCTCCTCTGCTCCCTAGGGGCTGGGGGCAGAAGAGGGCATTTCACCTCTCCCGTTGGGTCCTCAGTTTCCCGTTCCCTTATGTGTCCAGTGTGTGTCCTGGGCCTGGGGGACAGTGAGAGCAAAGGCTCGGGGGAGGTGGGACTGCATCAGGCTGGGGGGACAGGAAGGAGGCTGCCCCCAGGATCCATTCCAGTAGGGCGGGGCCCCTGTTCATCCCAGAACCTTGGAGGGCTCGAAGTCTGGCATTCAAGCCACGCCCACTCTTGCCCCACTTGTAGGGCTCCTGGTCCCATGCTCTTCCTCCCTCTGGCAACTTCCCAAATCCTCCTCCTGCCCCTCCTTTCTTCCCCTTCTGGCAAGTTCTCGCTTAATCACATACGCAAAACCTGCTGTCCTCCCCTCCAGCCTTCATCTTCCTGTGGTTCCTCTCATAAATCTATCCTGGACTCCAAGTGTGACGTGGCTTGAAGCCTCAAATTCTCCATCAGCATCACAGTAAAATCCACCCCACAGCAGACCTAACAGGGCAACTCATGTAAGCTCTTGCCCCCCTGCATACAATAGGTACTCAATAAATGTTAACCGTTACTCTTGGGCTTTATTTCCCAGCCTGAGCAAGGCCATGATGAAAGGCTCCTGTGACTCACCACCAGTCTGTCGCCCCATTTCACAGATGGGGATCAGAGAGGTCTGGCTTCAGAGAAGAAATTGATTCAGGGCTTGTCTGAGTTGGGAGGTGCTAGGGAGGCTCCCTCAAGAGGACTTGAGAGGAGGCAGTGCCTGGGCAGGGGGAGGAGAGGGGTCCCCAAGGTCTTCACCAAGGGAAGGTGGGGATGAGAAGAGGCATAAGCAAAGGTGGAGCCCCTGCCCCTTTTGGGGGCCTTTCCTCCACTGCCTTGGCAATGCCCCTTCACACCCAGCCTGTGCCCCCAGAGCTCACTCCCGGGCCTGTTGGTTCAGCAAAGCTTACGGAACACCTGCTCAGCCCCAGCCCTGACTCTGAAACACCAGGTCACTATTCCCCTCCCTGTGTCGGGCCAGAGAGCCCAGTGCCCATCATGGTCTCCACCCGGGCATCTAAGGAGGGACTGGGAAGAAAGGGGATGGGGGGAGAGAGAGAGAAAAGGATGAGCAGGCTGAAGCTGGAACCCAGGAAGTGGGCGGGGAAGCGGAATGAGGTGGGTGACAGGGAAGGAGGAGGAGGCTCATCTCAGCTGGGAGCTTCGGTGGGTCGCCTGAGGGGAGCTCACCCCAGTCTGCAGATGTCCTAACACCCAAAGCTGCCACAAAACCCCCTCGCAGCCAAGCTGGCCTGGGGCCTCCCGTAGCCCCTCCCACCCTTGCTCCATCCTTGGCACCCCACATCCTTGGCACCCCAGATGCTGGCATTTGCAGACACAGCCCCGCTTGGGCTCCCAGTCAGCTCAAAACCGGCCTCAGCCAACCACTTCCTCCACCCTGGGCCCCGTGCTGGCCGCAGCAAGGCCCTATCACTTCCTGACTCTGAAGTCTGGGATAGGCCTGCCCTGGGCCCACAGAGGGCTGTGAGATGTCCTGGGGGCTCTGCCTTCCTCCAGCAGCTACTCTGATGAGGATGATGGCCAAGTTGCTCACTGCTGGGGAGCTCAGCCGTCCTCCTCCCTAAGCGTCACTGCCCCAGGTCCAGATCACAGCTCTGCCCCCTCACTGGCATCCCTGGCTTCTGCTTCCTTGTGCACAACGGTGGCGATGACATCTAGCTCCAGGGCTTGGTGGGAGAATTGAGAGAGGCCGTGTCAGAGCTCAGCACTGTACCCGGAACAGACACCTGGGGCCAGTCGCCCACTGAACTCCTGCCTTTCCCGACTCGGGGAGGACCTGCTGCTGGCCCCTGTCCCTGGGACCTGCCCAGTGGCCTGGAGCAGGCCCTTGCCTCTGTTTGGCATGTCCTCTTCTCTGGGCTGGGAGTGGGGACATGGTAATGTCAGACCGTGTGCTCACCAGGTAGCACTTGCTTCTTACCCCTTGGGGACTGTGAACCCAGGCTCCTGACTCAGGCCAGGGCTCTGTTGGTCCCCAGCATGGGCAGAGAAGGAGGGCAGGAAGGTAGACAAGCTTCCCCATGCTCCCCCAATCCAGAGAGCGCCCCACCCCCGCCGCCAGTGATACTTGGCCTCTGACCTCAGCTGGGTCACCCACACCGTTGGCCACTCCAGCCTGTTTCAAGGCTGGCTCAATTTGGACCCTGGGTTCTTTGTTTAGACAAGCAGGAGAGAGGAGGAGAGCTGTTTTCCAGGCAGCAAATCTTTTAGATAAATACTATTTATCTCCCTCCCTTCCCTCTTGAAGGAGTTGGGTTCCTTCAGGGAAGAAACTAGATCCAGCGGCTAACAGTGCCCCAGGGACAGAAGCGTCAGCTCAGCTGAGGGTCTGGCCTGGGGTGCCGGCTGCCAGCTCGGACAGGCCTGCGGCTCAGGTGACGATACCCTGGTGCCAGCCCATGGCCCTGCCAGCTCCCAGGTTCCAGGATGGCCCGGCCTACCTCCTCACCCTCCCCTCCAGCCACCCGCCTGCCCACCTGCCTAGCTGCCAGGAAGCTGAAGACTTCTGCTCACCTTGGCAGGGGGCAGGCGGGGGTGAGAGCCCTTCCTCTTTGAGTGTCCCTCCTAGGTGTGCCCCTTTCTGCCCAGACCTCAGGAGCATCCCAGGTCCCAGGTGTCAGGGGAGAGTTCACTGGCTCCATCTGGGACAGGATGGCCTACTTCCCTGCCCGCCTAGTCAGGTAGATTCTGAAATGACCATGGGCCTGTTTTAAAGAAGGAAAAATTGAAACCCAGGGGGGCATTGACCTGTCTGGAGCCCCATGGCAGAGTGACGGAGCTGAGAGCCTTGCCCCAGGCACTGCGGTGCCCCAGGTCCCCTGCCCCATCCCAGGGCGGCTCACCGGTGTGGTGTCATCATGGGACCGCTGGTAGCGCTTCCAGCGGCAGCCGTAGATGCCCGTGAGGCAGGAGAGGCACAGCTGGGGCTCATAGTACTGGAGCGGCTGGTGTCTCACCATACTCTCGCCTGCCGCCCCGGCGCCTGGCCCTCAGGCGCCCATGGAGGCCCCTGGCAGCTCCTGTGGGAGGAAGCACAGGCCTGTGAGGAAGGGGAGGCACAGGGTCTTGGCCCCAGACGCAGCCCAACTCGCTGCCATGCAGTTAGGTGCCAGTCCCTGCCCAGGGCCCTGCCGTGTGGCGTATACAGCTCGAGGCCCACACAATGGCAGCGCCCCTGGGCTGGTCTCCCACCCCTCACCCCAGACCCAGTCACCCCCAGCCGCACCTGCCCCACACCTGTCGCTGCTTCCTGCGCCCAGAATGCCTTTCCCTTCGAGCTCCACAGGGCGCCATCCTTCCCCTCCTCTCCTTAGGTCTTTGCTCAAATGTTCTTTCCTCATCCACGCTTTCCCAGGCCCCCTCCTATAAAACCTCGACCCCTTCCCAAGGCCCTCAGCCGTCCTCAGCTTTATTTTCTCAGTCACGGCCTCTGATGTACTTGGTTGAAAATAGGCCAGGCACGGGGTGACCCCGGTATGCCTCCCGTGGTAGGTGTTGGGTCCCGGAGCCGATGGATAACTGGACAAACTGATGCTCAGGGAGAGAAAGGGACGGTGCCCGGCAAGCAGGCCAGTACTGGGCTGGGGCCGGTCTGAGAATCTGCTCTCGTCCACAGTGCTCACAGCTTTGGGTTCAGGGAATCCTGTCATGGTTGCGGGAACAAGGAGAGTTGTCTTGTGGGTTGAGTCGCTGCCACCAGCAGCAATTGGCCCGGCCCTGCTTGGCACTGTGGAGATGCCTGCTGGGGGCTCTGCCACTCGGGGCTAGCCTCGGCCACATGGCCTCTGGCTCCGGTGCCTCACACACCCTGATGAGGGGCCTGGGGCTCAGAGAAGCCCAGTGATTTTCCAAGGAGTGAGGACTCAACCCCGGGTCCGTGGGACTCCAGAGACTCGAGCCACATGGTATGTATGGGGTCCTGTCCTTGGTCTTGGGGACAATGTGAACAATGTGAACGCAACAGGCACACTGATGCCCTCAGGGCCCCAAAGGGCCAGTGAGGGACAGACAAAGCCTCTCACTTGCACTAACTCTTCTAGCAACCTTGGGAGGAATTAGCTTTTTATCAAGATCAAATTCAGAAGCCAAAAAATTCACCCTTTTAAAGGGTACAATTCAGTATTAAGCATATTTAGTTTTTTGTGTAGTCACATAGTTATACAACCATCACCACCGATTCCAAAGCATCTTCCTCATCCCAGCAAAACAGCCGGACCCATTAGCACTCACCACTCCTCCCCCTCTCCGTCGCCCCTCTCCTCTTCCCCCAGACCACTAATGTACTTTCTGCATCTATGGATTTGCCATTTCTGAACTCCTCCTGTCATTGCAGTCATACAGTAGCAGCCCTTTGTGTCTGGCTTCGTTCATTTAATGGTTCTCGAGACTCACCCTGTTGTAGCAGGAGTCAGTGCTGCCTTCCTCCTCAGGGGCTGCAGGACACTCAGTTAACGGACAGACCATTTTACCCATTCATCAGCTGTGAGACCTCTAGGCTGTTACCACTTTCAAGTTGTCACGAATAACACCACTAATGAACAAGTTACCGTGTGAGCGTGCTTTCCTCTCTTGCACACACATGCTTTGGAACGGAAGTGCTGGGTCATACGGCAACTGCATATTTAACCTTCTGAAGAATGGCCAAGAGTCGTTTTCATAAAAACAGCAAAGCAGCGCACCATTTTACATTCCCCACATATTGTCATTATCACCCCCATTCTCCAGATTCGGAAATCTGAAGCACAGAGAGGTTTAGCCATTTGCCAAAGGTCACACAGCAGAGCCTGTCAGTCTGGCTCCATGGGCTTTACTCTAACCCGGGGGTTGGCAAAGTGTAACTCAGGCACCAGATCTGAGTGGCCGACTGTTTTTGTATAACCTACAATCTAAGAATGACTTTTCTCTATTTCTATAGTTCAGGGGCCAAAAAAAAAAAAAAAAGAATCAAAACAAGAATATCCTTGACACATGAAAATTATGGGAGAGTCAAGTTTCAGTGTCCATAAATAAAGTTTTATTGGCTGCACCACATCGTTCGTTTACATATCATCTATGGCTGGGGCAACAGAAACTCTAGAGGGTAGTGGTTGTGACAGAGACTGAAGGGCCCACAAAGCCTAGAACTTACTGCCCAGCCCTTGACGGGGGCAGTCTGCTGACTCTGGCAGCCTCCAGGCTGGCCAGAGCGGCTCATGAGCTGGTATTCTGGAGAGAGGAAACACAGGTTGTCGGCACTTAGCATTGTGCACGGAGGATCAGGATACACTTCCAGGAGGCAGCCAGGGGCTGAGGCCTGTCTCTAAGTGCCCCAGGGGCCTCACCAGAGGGGCAGGCTGGGCCTCAGGCCCACCCACTACTTCCACCTTGGCCTCACTCAGGGCCTCTACCTACCCTCATCCCCCCACCCCACCCCCCACCAAATGCTCACCTCAGCACTGGGATTACAGCCTCAGTTTGGCAAAGGGGGTGGGGAATGCATTAGGGCTTTGCTGGGAATATCGACTGACTGACTCTGGAGCCTCCTAATTGCTGGGAATTGTGTGATGTAGCCTCTGAGCCTGTGGCTCCCCGGGGAGGCCTGTGGACCACAGTGCAGCGGGCTGGGGGCTCTGGGAGCCAAGCCCAGCCCAGTGCTTAAGGGCAGTATGGATGGTGTATGGCTGCAGTCTGGGGACTTAGGTCCCATGGGGATGGGGACAGGGGAGGGGCCATGGGGGTGCTCTCAGCTCCGGAAGGAGTGTGTGCTCACAAATGTACTCCCGCATTTGCAGCCTTGCAGAGGGGGTAGAAGGCCAAATCTTACCCCAAGATGAGGCCTCTACTGGTCAGATCAATCACATCTGTCTCAGCTTTGCTCCGTGGCTGGGGCCTCCGGGATTCTTCCCTGATCCTTGATTTCTCAATCTGTAAAATGGTTAATGGCCTTTGCCAGGACTCCTACAGGAGACCAGATTACAGGGGGAGAGTGCCAGGACAGCAAATGGCTGCAGGGACCAAGGTACAGCAGGTGGGCATTCCGTGAACAGGAGCCCACACCCAGGCTCTCCTGTTCTCACCCGCCTCTCCCAGGACTCCCAGAGCCCAAAACTGATGCCCACATGTCCTCGGCCCTCCCCTGCCCCGCCCCTACACACTGAGTCTTACAAGGCACAGGAATGAAAATTCCACTACATGTTAGGGAAGCAGACACTAGGCCTCAGCTCAGGGCTCAGCTGATCGTGGCTCTGAGAATCGCCTTGCCTCCCCTCCCCGCCCCCCTGCCCCATGAGTTTTCACACTGTTCATCACTGCAGGGGAATTCTGGGGAGGCAAGTCTCTTCTCTCTCCTCTGCATGCTCTCCTGGGACCTTTTCGTCCACTCTCGGGGCTTCAGTTACCAGGTGTGGCCAAGCCCACTCAATCGTTCCCTCATGACTGGGACAGCCAGTGGCTCCTAGCTGCCTCCAGGGGTGTCCCCCAGGCCCTACAGACCCAGCACAGGCCACACTGACCTCCTTACCACCTCTACCTTTTTCTGACATCCTTCATACCCTCTTCTCATGAGCCCCTTGGCCACTGGTCTGGCCCGGGTCTCATCTCTCCCCTCAATAGGAAATCCTCTGGCTCCTACGGGGGTCACACCCTACCAGTCTAAGGCCTGCCCTGTGGCCAGAGTGAGCTCTTTCACAGGCAAATGACCAGGATCTGGCCTCTGACTCTCCTAGCTTCACCTTCCAGAACTCGCTGTTCCTTCTGCTAATGAACACCTCCCCACACTTTGAGTCTCAGCTCAGATGTTAACCTTCTCCAGGGAGCCTCCCCTGAGCTCCAGCTTTAGTTAGAGGGCTTCCCAGCTTCCCATAGTCCTGAGTATCCCTCAGTCTTCCCCAGGCACCCTGGACAAACATGGCTGACAGGCTTGCCTTCCCTATGGAATGGCCTGAGTTATGCCCATGTCCCCAGTGACCAGCCACAAGAGGTGGGGGGCACTGGGGACCTTCCGGACTGGATTCCTGTGGGGGCCTGGAAGTTCTGCTAACAGAGGTATGCTGTTCAGTCACTGAGCAGTCAGACATGCTCCCAGAGCCCAGACTCTCCCCAGACTCCCCCCCCCCGATACCTCCCCTTCCTGCCAGGGCTAATGACATTACTTAGGATTGATCGATTTTTCCAAGCCACCTCCAGGGCTGCTAATACCAGCCAAGTTCCTAAGAAATCCCTAGCTGGGACCTCCTCCTGGCTCTGGGATAAGAGAAAGCCCTCACCTCTGAGCCTGATGTTCAAGGGCACCCCTCGGTCCAAAGTTCCATTTTCTGTCCAAATTCCCAGCCCCTGCCCTGAACTTTTACAGCCTCCTATTTTATACACGGAAGGGCCTGCAAGGGGTTGTGCCTGGGATGCAGTGAGCCCCTGCTAATGGAGCAGGAGCATGATACTGACACCTCCAGGTTCCTCTCCTATCTTGACATCTCGGGCACAGACCTGACCCTCATCCCTGTACTTCCCTCACATGACCGCCACCCTCACTGTCCAGGACCATGCTGCCTGCAGCCCCCAAGCCTGTTCTCTGTCCTGAGAGTAGAAAGAATTTCAGGCCAGCTGTCGGTGCCCAGGTTCCACCTTGGTCTTCAACTGACTTGCTGTGCAACCGTGGACGGCTCATTAGCTCTCTCTGAGCCTTACTTTACTAGCCTGAGAAATGGGGGACTAGATGGAATGACACCAAAAAGGACCCGAGCAGGGGCACCTGGGTGGCTCAGTCAGTTAAGCGTCCGATTCTTGATGTCAGCTCAGGTCATGATCTCAGGGTCGTGAGATTGAGCTCTGCAGCGATCACCACGCTTGGCACGGAGTCTGCTTGACATTCCCTCTCTGTCTCACTCTGCCCCTCCCCCTGCACTCTCTCTAAATACATCTTTTTTTTTTTTTTAAGGTTTCATTTATTTATTTGACAGAGAGAGAGACGGCACAAGCAGGGGGAGCAGCAGGCAGACGGAGAAGCAGGCTCTACTAAGCAGAGAGCCCGACGCAGGGCTCTGTCCCAGGACCGTGGGATGATGGCCCGAGCTGAAGGTAGAAGCTTAACCAACTGAGCCACCCAGGCATCCCTCTAAATAAATCTTTAAAATTCTTTTAAAATGGGGCACCTGGGTGGCTCAGTGGTTTGAGCCTCTGCCTTCGGCTTGGGTCATGATCTCACGGTCCTGGGATGGAGCCCCGCATCGGGCTCTCTGCTCTGTGGGAGCCTGCTTCCTCCTCTCTCTCTGCCTGCCTCTCTGCCTACTTGTGATCTCTCTCTGTCAAATAAATAAATAAAATCTTAAAAAAAGGGGCGCCTGGGTGGCTCAGTGGGTTAAGCCGCTGCCTTCGGCTCAGGTCATGATCTCAGGGTCCTGGGATCGAGTCCCGCATCAGGCTCTCTGCTCAGCAGGGAGCCTGCTTCCCTCTCTCTCTCTCTCTCTCTGCCTGCCTCTCTGTCTACTTGTGATCTCTGTCAAATAAATAAATAAAATCTTAAAAAAAAAAAATCTTAAAAAAATTTTTTTTTAATTCTTTTAAAAAAGGACCCAAGGCTGCAATAAAAAGGAACAAAACCTGGATATATGCTACAACAGGAATACATCTTAAAAACACAGGGCCGACTGAAAGAAGCTAGTCGCAGAAAGTGACATGGATTATACCTGGGTCGTCTCCTGATGACAATCTTCCCAAGTCGAGCTCCACGGCCTTCTTTTATGCATTGGAAACATGGGCCCTAGGTGAATGGATGAACAAACCGGTCCTCCCCAGACAACAGAATCAGTCTCAGGGACAGAGAGAAAAGCACAATCGAGCCACAAACACGCATGAAGAGATCTTAACAGCGTGTTGTTCCGTGACAGAGGCCAGTCTGAGAAAAGACTACACGACTGCACGATTCCAACTCTGTGACGCGCTGGAAAAGACAAAGCCGTGGGAGCAGTAAAGAGAGCAGAGGTTGCCAGGGGTTGAGGGCGGGAGAAGTGCGCAAGATTTTTAGGGCAATGACATGATTCCATACGATGCCGTAATAATGGGTGCATGTCATCAGACAATTGTCAAACCCCATAGAATGTCCCACAGCACGAGTGAACCCTGGTGGAAACTAGGACTTCGGTTAATGCCGCTGTGTCAGCATTGTCTCAGCAGTTGGAACGAACGTACCACCCCAGCATAGGATGTCAATAAAGAGGGCATCTGCGGAGGGGAGGGGAGAGTATAGAGCAGTTCTTTATTTTGTGATCGATTCTTCCGTAAACCTAAAAATGTTTCCCAAAGGCTATTAATTAAGTACCTGTGCATTCAGTTTGATACTTATATCAGTCGATTGATGAATAGACAGATAGGTAGGAGGGAGGGAGAGACTAAGCAATTCACCCAAGGCCAAACTGCTAACTGGGGAGGAGGGAAGATGTGAACCCAGGACTGTCAAGTCTTTCCATGGCCCCAGCCCCAGGGGGAAGGTCTGCCCACATTCCTGCTGCCTTCCATGTCTGCGCCGGCCACGACGCCCAGCAAACTGCACATCAAAGGGCCAAACCCAATATTTTAGTTGGCACCAGGGGAGCAGGGACAGGGAATGGGGCCGAGAACCCAGGGGAGGAAAAGGGAAACCCCTGATGAGGAGGAGGAGACCTGAGCTTCTCCAGCAGCCTGCCAGGGCCTCGGGGAGGGAGGCCAGGCACACGAGTGCACAAGGAACAGCCCCCTTTCTCCTTGGCCACAGCTGCCCTCACTGGCCTCAACCCCAACCCAGCCTTGGGTGATCAGCAAGCTGGGTGACCCCACAAGCCTCTGGCCTCGGCTTTCCTGTCTCGGGATACAGGACACCAGATGATAGCCTTTTAACCACTTGTTTTCTCTTCAGCCTCCGGAGAAAACTGGAGACAGGGCAGGACAGGAAGGAGGGAAAGACAAACCCCACGGTCCTTGCCCAGCCTGAGAAGAGGCCCCTCCCTTCCCAAGAGTAATGCTGGGAGCCCTGAGCGGGCTGCTGACTAGAACAGTCAAAACAATGATGACAGCTGCAGGAAGGCCTGTGACATGGTTAGAGCCCCAGGCCAGGGCTGCCCCCGCCAACATGCGTCCAACATCTTTGATGAGGACCACGGTATAGGTAGTCATAGCCTTGGTAACTCACAGTGATTACCCCAACATTCTCCTAGAGTAAAACCCCAGGCATAAAAGGCACAGGGCTATGAGGACATGTCCCCATAGTGCTCAGGGAACACGGCCTCCCTGTGGTCCTTCCTCACTGCCCCACATCCATCGCCTGTGCCCAGCGCAGATGTGCCTGTCTACGGCCTTTGCTCTGGGCCCCTCCGCCCATCTTCAAGGCCTGGAAAACTCCTACTGAGCTCAGCTCAAAATTCCCTCTTCCAGGAAACCTTCCCTGCCCACGTCAGGGTCTCTTCTGGGTCTCACTAACTCCTGTGCCTCCTCGGATCCCAGCGCTAATCATTGTAGGGTGACTTCTAGAACAGGGCAGACTTATGCGGAATTCAGAAATAAGAAAGGATCTGTGGCAAAGTGGGGGGACACGGGGCTCTAGGTAGGGGGACAGCACAAGGAAAGCCTGGTGGCTGAGAGGCATGAGCAGGGCTGAGGGCGGCCCCAGGCTCCAGCCAGCAAGTGAAGCCCCATGTGGGCACCATATGGGGGAGGGGGGGCTATTGCCAACAGGAGACTCCTCGCCCTCTGGGAGCCCAGGGGTAGCAGGGCACCTCCAGGTCACCCATCAAGATACCAAACCCAAACCCACTGAGACAAATCCCTGGCTCTGGCTCAGTGGCAAAAGCTTGGGTTCTGCAGGAGGCTCAAAGAATCAATCAGGCCATAATTAGGGTCATTATTCGTCTCTTTCCACAGTGGTGCCAGGGCTGCCTGTTTATCCAACACTTCCGTGCCAGGAGACCTCTGATTTCCCTTCCCCTCCAAGCAGGCCAAGCCAGACTGATATTCCGGGCTGGCTCCAGACCCCGGCGATGGGCTCCCCAGTTCTTCCGCCCCTCCTGGCCGTCTTCCTGAAGAAAGGGCTCTCTGCTTCTCCCTCGGGATGGGATGGCTTCCTTGGAACTGTGGCCTCAGGGACGATTTATCCCCTACCTAAAGCTCTTGAGCTCCCTCAGTCTATGTTTAAGAAGCCTCCGCTCTGTGGCAGGCCCTGCTGGGAGCCAAGAATGATTCACAGAGAATGAGATGCGAACCTTCCTCTCGAGGAGACAAGCACGCTGCCCAAATGGCAGCTACAGCTACAGCCCGCGCCCGGTGCTTTCCAGGGCACGCGGGCCTCCACACACCCGCTCACAGAGCATCTGGCCAGCTCCGCAGGGAAGCAGCAGATCCGTGATTTACGGATGGACGGGGAGGAGAGGCTGGTGGAGGCTTGGATAGGTGTGCCGAGCTTCAGTGAAGGCCCTACAGCGACAGACACAGGGGTCTCGGGCATGTTTGTGGCTGCAGGCTGGACAGGAGCCAGGAAGGGACCCTGCCTGGGGCACCTGGCTTCTCTTGACATAGGCGGGACCACTGTTTCCCAAGTCTGGACTATGTGTGTGGGCTGAATAGTTCACAGGAATGACCTGGCCTTGCCCTAAATGTGGAGCTTAGCATCTCAGAACTTAAAATCTCTAGCTCCAAGCTCTCAAAACCAGGGTCTTAGAATCGACTCACTCAAGACTCATACAATCACGAAATCCTGGTGCAGTCCAACAGGGATCTAAGAACTATCCTTGGATTTTCAGACTATCTTTGGATTTCAGACCATTTCAAATGTCAGCAGAGAAAGATCTGGAACATTCCATCCAGCCACCCTTCTCATGCAGAAATCCCTTGTACAGCTCCTAGGGGTGGTTCCCCAGCACAGCGGCCTGTGTGGGCTTGCATACATCCTGTGATAGGCCCCTCCCTCCCTGGAGGGCTGACTTCTTCCCCCCTGAAGCTGCCAGGACCCCTACTGCTGCTACCCACTGGCACTGACAGGTTCTCCCCGGAGCAGGCAGAGTGAGCAAATATTCTCAGGGCTTCTGGCAGGGCCTCAAGAATCAGCCTGGGGGCTTGGTGAGGGGGAGACTTCCATCAACCTCTCGTCTCAGCTGACACCCCAGTCCCTCCCAGGAACACAGTGATTCAATCACAGGGACTAGGCTGACTTTTTTCAAGGCCTCTCCCTGGGTCCTCGTGAAGGGGGGCACCCAAATGGGAGGAAAAGGAGAAAGCTGAGTATGGCAGAGACTTGCACTGAGCAAATCTATCCCTGCCCAGTTTTTACCCCCGGAGGTAATGGAGAGCAATGATTTATTTTATTTATTTATGTAAAACAGCAGTTATCATACAAACGGGTTTCCCAAGCAGGCCCTTGGGGTTGGGAAGAGAAGCAAGGCCTACCACTTAAGGAATCTTTCTCTTGCTTCCTTCCCCTTATATCTACCTGCGTAGCCTCACCTCCCCCTTACCCCTCTTCACAGCACTCTGCTCCAAGCGCACCACATTATCCCATCTCCCCACCTCCACACCTTTTGCTCAGGCTGGGCCCTCTGCCAGGAAAGCCCTCCCCACCACCCCAGTTCAAGTCCTATCCATCTTAACAAACGGACCCTGTGCAAAGCTCGGTCGGACCCCCCCCCCCCCCCAGAAGCCCACTGCCTCCTGTCTCTGTGTTCTCGTCATCTGGCAGAACTCTCCAGACATGATCGCAGGTCTCTGTGCCCAGTAATTATCTGCTTCCGTAGTAGCTGCCTTGCCTACCAGGCAGGATTTCAGAACCATTTAGCCAAGCTTTTCTGAGGAGCCCAGTGTCTGTGACCCTGCACAGGGCGATGGGGACACAAGATACTCCAGTCCCCATCCCCACGAGGGGAGTCACTGTGCAGGGGGCCTGTGTCTCTGCACTGGGCCTGGCACCAAGGAGGCCGTGGGGTTATCTGTCAGTCGGAAAAGCTGGTTGAATGTGCAGCAGAAGGAAAGGAGATCAGAGCCTCTTAAACCACGCAACCGCGCAGCCGTTTCTGAGCCCTTTCCACTTCTGCTCCTGAAGAATAATTAGCCTCTCCCAATTGACAGGAAAAAAGGTTACTAAAAAAAGTCTCAATTAAGTATTTTCTCCCACAATTTTTGCTTAACCCCCTGAGATCTGTTTACACACATCTGCTCTGGGTCTAGAACAAGATGACCTCAGCCTTAGCACAGAATACTGACTTCCTGTTACTCTGTCTCTCTTCATCGTGATGTCCTGTGAAGGACAGGGGCCCCTCTACTTCCAGGATGTCTGAGAACCAGGGGCCTAACCTTTTCTTGCCTCCTTTCAAATGTCTAGGTCTCCCTTCCGTAACCAAAGAAAACTGGACTTACTCGAATGCTGAGGAAGAAAGCTGCAGGAATATGCTGGCCCAGCATGCCTTGAAGGTTCATGCCAGTTCCATGATTCAAGACCTCCAATTCCACCATTTGCTATTCATTCCTTTGGCTGAAGCATCACTTTCTCTAGGATTATCTTTTAAAATACCGATCCCTCCTAGAAATGGGAGCCCTTTAAACTCCCAAATTGAGGGTCAAGGAAACTTAGTTTAATATATGGCTCTAAAGACAGGAAATCACAGGGACTGAGAATGTGCACTGAGAGCCAGTCTGCCTGGGTTTGAGACCCAGTTCTACCACCTACTAATTGGTATAATACCACCAGACCTCAGCCTCCTTATCTATAAAGTGGGGATAATAATAGCACCTCATGGGTTGTCGTGGGGATGAAACGAGCTAATATGTCTCAGGGGCTTAGGCAAGTCCCTGGTACACAGGAAGGAATGGTCTACCAGACAGCTCTACTGAGAGCTTCTGATTATTATTACTCTGTTTTTTTTGGTAAACTGCACGGCGCTGTCCCCGTTAGCAGCCAGCGTGCTGCCCTCTGTAGCTTGTCTCTAATCTCCCCCTTCCCCACCGCCACTGACACTTCCCTTCGCTTTTCTTTACCTGGAAGAAGGTATCAGTGGCTGTGACTGGGGCTCCTGAGGATGTCCTGTCCACAGAGGTGGTAATGTCACTCCCCTGGGACAGCTGAGGGGACAAGGAGACAAACCCAATCAGATCACTCATCAGTCCACCCTGCCTTCTCCTCTCCCACCTGACCCTCTGCAAGTCCCCATGCGTGCCCACCCTGTGCTGAGTGTGGGCCCCAGGGATGGGCCACACCTTGTCGCTGCCCAGGGAAGCTGCTGAGCTGACTGGGGGATTGTGTGGGAGGGACCCCACACAAGCAATCCTACCTCCACGCATGCTGCCCACAAACCAGCCCTAACCCCAAACCCAGGGCAGCCAGTACCCCGAACCACTCCTGCCCCCTCCGGAACCCACAGAAACGCAACCCAAGTCCCAGCTGCCCTGGAGAGAGACTGGGGCTGCTTGTGGCTCCTGGGGTGAGGGGGCTGAGGTCCTTTCGTGCCGCCCAGAGACCTGCTTCTCTGGAGGTAGCCACCAAACCAGCTGCTCTTCTAACCCAGCTACCAAGGGAGGACCGGAGGGCTGGAGGAGGGATCCGGGGCACCGCAATTATGTGGCTAAGTTCTGACTCATGTGCTGCCTCCCCCATCCCCAGCTCCTACAGCTAGCGGGGCAGCCCTCCTGTCCACGAACTGGGAGGAGAGACGGTACCCATAGGCCATGGCAAGAAAAGGAGAGAGGAGGCAGTCCTGGGACAGTGCTGCGGGCTTGCGAGGATGCGGCCACATCACCCACAAGGGCTGGCATGGCTGGGAGCCTCCCTGGGCCTCTCAGAGAGTCAGAAGCAGAGCTAGGCCTGGGACCTTGGCCTCCTGTTGCTGTGCAGACCCACGACAGGGGTGGCTCAGGCCCACTGCCCAAGCCCATACCAACATGAGAACTCTGATGCCATCGGGTCCTGGAGTCACACACTGGCGAGAAACACACGGCCAAGGCTCAGCCTCAGACCAGAGCGGGACGGAACTTAGAAGTGACATCGAGCTCCTGAGACACAGACCCCCGGGGCACCCGAACCCTGCCTCCCTCTACCTGCAGTCCCCAGCTTTCTCCTAGTGCTACCATCTACAAAGCTTTCTTATTTCTTGCATCTCCCATTAGGACCCTAAGTGACAGATGGACTATAAATAGAGCAGGGCTTCTCAAACTTCAATGTACAAACAAATCACCTAGAGACCTTGTTAAAACACAGTCTGACACAGTGTTTTCTAGGAGGTCTAGACCGGGACCTGAGATTCTCCATTTTTTTTTTAAGATTTTATTTATTTATTTGATATATAGAGGGAGACAGCAAGAGAGGGAACATAAGCATGGGGAGTGGGAGAGGGAGAAGCAGGCTTCCTGCTGAGCAGGGAGCCTGATGCAGGGCTTGATCCCAGGACTCTGGGATCATGACCCAAGCTAAAGGCAGATGCTTAACAACTGAGTCACCCAGGCACCCCAAAAACACAGTTGTTAATGCATGCGCACTGGGGTCAAACTGTCCAAGTTAGAATCTTGACTCTTACTGTGTCACCTTGGGCAAGTTACCTAACCTCTCTGTGCCTCCATCTCCTTATTATAAAATAGCAAAAATGACAACAGTATTAAACCTGACTCATAGGGTTGATGTGAAGATTACATTATGTAAAATGCTTAAAGTGATTCTTCTTTCAAATTTAAAAATGGAGACTCTGAGAGACGGACACAGCCAGCAAGGTGGCAGAGCCAGAATTCAACCCCAAATCTCTTCACACACATCCTGAGACACCAAGCCATCACAGAACGCCACAGCCAGAAATTCTTCCTCCACACGTGGAGACTGAGGCCCAGAGAAGGGTGGGGAGCAAATTCATGAGAAAGTTGGTGTCACAAATCCAGGTTGATGACTCCCAGCCTCCTGCTCTTTCCACCTCACCATCCTTCTGCACTGAAGAGAGTGACACAGATTCTCTCCGAGGGGTCCCAGCCTCTGCTGTCAGCCTGTACATGGCCGGTAGCTAGCCTGGAAGCCAGATGTGGGAATGGTGCGATGTGGAGGTTGCCTGCCTGCCCGCCGTGGCCCAGGTTTCCCTGTACTCTCAGAGCCCTGCCCAGGAGGCTGGGTGAGAACAGTCCAGCGGCCTCCTTCCATCGCCATCTCCTCCTACCTCCAGTCTCTGGCACTGTGTGGTCTCGGGGTCCCCCAGCTGGGTGGCAGGCAGAAAGAAGGGGACATGGCTTGAGCCCGGCTCCACCCCCACCTTGGTTTCCCAGCACGGGGCCAGTGGGAGCCTGTGAGTCACTTCAAGGAAGTGCTTGGCCCCAAACAGGAAGTGGCTCTTCTAGCTGAAAACCCCTTCAGGATCCCCCAGGGCCCTGAGCAGCAGGTGGCTGGAGGAGCAGAGCCTGAAGAAGCTGCCTGGGATACAGTAACACCTATTTGGATTTTACCTGAAACTCAAACATGGCATCCATCCCTGGACTGTGAAATGTGGCCAGGGGCTTTTTTGCTATGTGATCTTAGGTACATCAGTGCCCTTCTCTGAGCCTTTATTCCTTCATCTGCAGGATGTGGGGTGGCATTACAAGACTGCCTAAAGGGACGCCTGGGTGGCTCAGTCGGTTTAACGTCTGCCTTCAGGTCAGGTCATGATCCCAGGGCCCTGGGATCGAGTCCCACGTCGGACTCCTTGTAGGAAGCCTGCTTATGCATGCATGCGTTCTCCCTCCCTCTGACAAATAAATAAAATCTTTAAAAGAAAACAAAAAACAAGACTGCCTATGGCCTGGCATTCCACGATAAAATGAAGGGTTGGAGGAAGCGAATACGGGTTTTAAATAAATGAGAAAATGCATATATGAATGAAAGGCATTGAGTAATGCAGACACATAGATTGAAACACCCGCCAAAGGACAGGCTCCATCATTTATCTGCTCTTAGCTGTACGATAGAGATCTCACCGATGAGATCTCCTCCCACCCCCTGAATCACCCTGAGGCACAGGGAAGAAAGGCCACTGCCCAGAGCCCACACATCACAGAAACACGCTCACAAATGAACACGGTAGAGAACATACGGGAGCCACGGGATATCCGTGGGACGCGCAGGCATAATCTGCTCCCCTCACGCCACTCAGGCCCCCCTAAACCCCTTCTCCATTCCTTGGGCATGAAGAACAAAAGGTGATTCTGTCCAGATGAAGAACTGTGGGTCACTTTATTACTGATGGGGGAGAGGGACACTGGGTGGTGGTGGCCCAGGTTGGCGGGGAATGGGAGGGGACCAAGAGGCAGGTAGGTTTAGGGGCAAATTCAACTTGTCTAATCCTTTCTCTCAGACTGCAACGAGCAATGGCTTCTTGCATAACAGAGTATCTGTTTCCCAGGAATGCCGAGCAACTTTATTATTTATTTATTTTGGGCTTTTCTCCCTGTTCCACTTTGTGGTTCTAAGAGGGTGGTGCCCACAATAAATGCACAAAGTGGCTGAAGAACATGCTACAGTATCTTAGAATTCACATCACCCTGATGAACGTGACATGAAATGGGACACAAATTCTTTACATTGACATGAAAGGCTGGGACTGAATGGTTTCAATTCTATAAATGTTCAAAAAGTTGAATATTTCATCTCAATTCAAATGATTTTATTTTAAAATCTGATATTCATTGATTATAATGTGTATAGTTTTGATTTCCATACATAATTTCAAGGCATAAAAATTATTTTTGAAGAGACAGGTTCTCCTTTCTTTGCATTTAATTTACATTTTTGATGGAAATATACTCAAATTCCATGCACCTTAAATATAACTGCATTTTGTTTTAATCCTTCAGACTGTTACTATCGGTACCTAATTTTCAAATGATGTGCAAATCCTGATTATAACACTATTAACTGTGGCAATCTCCCTAAAATGAACAAATATATTTTACGAAATGAATAAGGAGTAATGTCTTACCTCTCATCGAAACATCACTGGCCAACCAACAAAAGACCCAGATGTGCACTTGTAATTACGTTCGGTCTTCTTTGCTATTTTGTCAATTTCAGTTGTATAAAATCCTCACTTTACATGTATATTTCAATTTCTATCATGAAGATATAATTGTCAAGGTGAGAAAATCAAATTAATTGTCTGGGCTTATTTTATAACCTTCAAATACCCGACAGAGATCTACGGGCCTCTATTTGTATTTCTGCCCTGGGCCCTGCACACTTTGTACAGGGCCTGCCTGTCTACCCTCTGCTCCTCGGGGCGGTGGCAGGGAGGGTGGGGTGGCGAGCAGGCAGGGAGGA
This sequence comes from Enhydra lutris kenyoni, assembly GCF_002288905.1. NCBI lineage: Eukaryota > Metazoa > Chordata > Mammalia > Carnivora > Mustelidae > Enhydra > Enhydra lutris. Next base: position 14,039,251 of record NW_019154152.1, read on the forward strand.
GCCCGGGCCTCAGGATAGGTCTTGCAGTACCCTAGTCGTTAAGCCTGGTGAGAATAAGACCCTGAACATCTGAGCAGAGTACGAGCCCCACAGACGGCTGTCAGATGTGCTAGTGATTAACAGCAGTGACGGAGTACTCAGCTACCCAGCTCAGTCCATCCCGATCATGGTGAACTTAGTTCAGGTTCCAAGTTAGACAGGGCTGGAGGCTGGAGTCAGGTCTCCCAGCTGGGGAGCTCTGTGGGATTCTGCTTCTGGAAGCAGCGAGAGAGCACATGGGCCTGAGGGAACAGCGGAAGCACAAGGAAGCTCTCAGAAGGCCCCATGTCGTGCGGACCATGCTGTTGTACAGCACCTCTTCCACACCACCCTTTCTAACAGGCGAGAAGAGCTGTCACTCAGTGGAACTTCCTCTGGGCCAGACTCCAGGTGATCAGCTCCATATATGCTCTATTGGAATATAATCCACAGACGAATTCTCAGGAGAGGCCTCTGTCATGCTTCACACACGTTCCCTGGATCCCTTTACGGTTCAGGGGCACACGGGCTTGCATGATCCCTCCTAGCGGCCAACATGTATGGAAGTGTATGGGCAGACCACCCAGAGCCTGCCGGAATCCCTTCACTTGCAGTCATGGTCATTCCCTGGGGCCCCCTTTACCATGACCACCTGGGTAAAGGTCTGAGTTCTCCGGCATCCTTGCTCTGGCAGTCAGCTCTGGTCCCCTGTCCCCAGAGCTCCCATGCAGACTGAGCCAAGCACCCTTCCACTCTTGCTTTTCCTCCTCTTTCTGGTTCTACTTTCCCTATGCCCTTAGCAGATTCTTTTCTGGGAAAACTTCTTAATAAATCACTCTCACCTGAATCCTTGCCTCATGGTCTGCTTCTAGATCACCCAACCCAAGACAGCTAGGTGATCGGTACCGTTAATTTTCCCATTTCAGAGACAAGGAAACTGAGGCTCAGACTTTGAGTTGTTAAAGCTTCCCCATATGGCAAGCAGCAAAATGGATTTGAGGTAGGCAAAGCCTGAGCCCTGACCCCTCCACCAGCCAGCATGGTCTGATTTGCTTACAGCCCTCAACGCTGTCCCCTCCTGGTCATCTGAGCTAACTTTCATTTTTTTTATTAGAAGGAAAGCAGAAGGAACTGTAGATGATCCAAGGAGAATGACTAAGTCCTCAGATTCTTCTGGTTGGCTCAGATCCTGTTTTGGTCAATCCTTGTGAATCAGGGCGGGTCTGACATTCTGGGAATGCAGGGAGACTTCAAACCATCTTTATGAAAACAAGTTGTAAAAACACTGGCCACCACTCAAAGAGGCCGGCTGATCAGCTTGGCTCCAGGGAGCAGGGTTGAACAAGTTCACCAGAAGGGAACACGCAGCAGGACAGACTTCGGCTAGACCCAGAGGAAGAACTTCCTGGTCACTGGGAAGAAAGGGAGTGCTTGCTGGAAAGGGGTGGAGGGGGACAAACTGGGTGAGACTCGTCTGTTGATTACCCCTGGAAAGAGCCAGCCCCGTGGTGGTGTACCGGGAGGACGAGGAACACCTGCTCCAGTTCCCTGCAGGCCAACCCTGCCCCGGCTCCCCCAGGGAGCTGGGTGTGTCCTCCTTGGAAGCCCGAGGATCCCTGACCTTCCCAGGCTTTTCTTGTTTGCAGCAGCTCCGAAGTCACCCTAGAGTCCTGAGACAGAAAAACATGGGAGTGCAACTCCGCCCAGCCCTGAGCGTCAGCGCTGACTTGGAACCTGCTTTATGAGGATGCTCGGTTTGCAGGGTTCCTGCCTCCTAGGACGCCAAAAGTCTCCTCAGGAAAGGGTTCCCCAATCCTCCCACCCGCAAGATGGATGGAGGTCCTGGAGCCTGGCAGAGCTCAGGGCAGGACTGAGGGCTGCCACCTCCTTCTCCCCCGCTCCATATAACCATCCCTCCAGGAAAATCCCCCGGCCCCTGCAGAGGACTAAAGAAGGTGCTCCTAGCCCGTCTCACCCACTCCTGCCTCCAACTTTCGCTGGGCTGGCTCCTTCCAGGTGGCAATGAACAGGCGTGAGTCTCACCCAGTTGGTTCCCCTCCAGCCCTTCTAGCCTGCACTCTCTCTCCTTCCTTCCCTCTCATCCAAACCTCTGAAAGAGTTGTTTACACTCATGTCCCCTCTTCCTCCCTCCCACCTGCTGCTAAACCCACAGCTCTCTGTTCCTGCCAGGTTCAACCATGACCTCCACGTGAGTGAGCCTACTGGGCAGCTCTCAGTCCTCCCTGACACAGTGGGCTTCACCCTCCTTCTGGAAACATCCTTCATTCCTGGCATACAGGACATCACTTGCTCTGGCTTCCCTCCTTGTCTCTAGGCCCCTCCCTCTGCCCAGGCCTCATGCAGCATTTCTTCCCAAGCCCTTTGTCCTCCCTTGCCCTTCACCTTCTCCTTGTGCAAGATGATCCAGCAGTGCCATCTCTGTCTGGACCAAGCTCAAAGCCCGAGTATTCAGTGACCTCTGGTCATCCTGGCCTGGGAACCTCATACCCGTGGTGGCCCAATAGGAATTCATCACATTCCCCTAAGCGCCCTCCACCCCTGTCCCTATCTCAAGAAACCTCCATTCTCCAGTCTTCCAGGCCTGGCAGATGAGAATCACCCTTCCCACCCACCTTCCTCAAGCCCCTAGGCCTATCTGAGACCAGTTCCCCAACCTTTTCCCATCAGCTCCCACCAAAAAGCCCTCAAGTCTCAGTTCAAACCCCTCCTGCAGGAAGCCTTCCTTGACTCTCCTGGTAGATCGGCCATGCCTCTTCCTGTTTTCGTGAGCCCTGCACAGCCTGCTTCAGGAGCCACACTGTGTCCAGCTGCGTCCTGATGCCCCTGTATGGCTCTGGAAGGACAGAGGCAGTACCTGATCTGACTGTGGGTCCTAGCATCCCGCCCAAGTTCTATACACAAGAGCCCCTGGGAGAGAGTCCCCAGACCTGGGGAACTCATCTTTCTCCTGAATTTGCCCCATTGGTGAGCTCTGGATCACCCCTCTACCCGCACACCTACCAGGGTAAAGGTTGTCTCTGCTCCGCCCCTCCCCTCCCCTCCCCTCCCCTCCCCCTGGGGCTTAAAACCAGGAGCTCTAACAGCCCCTTGTAGACACAGTCTAACCTGTCTGCCGTGTTAAGGCGAGACCCCCCGGGGCCTGCAGGGAAGCAAGGGGCCCCTCTCATCCACGTGCGAGCGAGCACACACACAAACACACAGAGGCAGGCACACACAAATACAGAGCGCACGTTCACAGGCAGCCCGGGCAAATACACACGGACGCACGCGCACAAACACAGGCTCGTGGAGGTGTAGACAGGCCCACAGACGCAGCATCCTGGAAGCAGCATGGACTTGGGCTTCTGCTTCCCCCATGGGCACCATGGGTGCCAAGAGTCAAGGTTGGCTTGGCTGGGGCTCAGGGATGGCTCTCAGCTCCGCACACCAGGGGCCTGGGGCAGAGGGCGGCGGCAATAGCTCACAGTTCTGCAGCTTCCGCCCTTCTTTCCCCCTGTTTCCATAACCTCTTCCTCCAGGAAGCCCGCCCTTTCAGTGCTAGGTGGGGAGTTGGCCCCCAGAGGAGATCCTGCTCAGATCCCACCCTGATCTTTCCCTTGGGCCCCTTCTCCCATGCAAGGGAAGGGCTGGCCCAGCTTGGTCTCAGCTCAGAGCTTTTAGGATCAAGACTAAGTCCCCTTCCCCAGCCCTGGTCCTGCCTTGCCTCCCCATGGCAGCCCACATGCCCCACCAAGTAATCCTTGGCTGTTCCCTTCCCCAGAGGCAGGACCAACATCAGAGGCAGAAGCCAGCCTTGGCAAGTCCATCTGATCGTCAGGACAGAAGGGTCTGGGGGGCTGCTGAGGGGCTGCTCCTTTACAGGTGAGAGACAGGTGAATTTCCCAGGGCCACATAACTGCTAAGCCCTTCTTCCTTTCACTGAAATCCTGTGCCCAGCCACAGCCATGGATAATGGCTGGGAGGAGGCTGCAGGAGCAGAGCAGAGGCTGGAGGGGCTCGCAGGGAGGAACCCAGGCCTACAGAGCTCTTATTCCCGCTGAACAGAATCAGAGGCACCCTGAGTGCGGCAGCCACATGGAGCACCTGGAGCTGGCTCCTTTACTAACTTGCCATGGGAGTGGAGCAAGTCCCCAGGCCTCAGTTTCCCCATCCGTGATGTGAGCGGGAGGAGGACACCACAACCCACAGGATCTGTTCCACTCAGACCGTGCAAGTCTGCAGAGTAGGAAGGGGTGCTGGAAGGAGAGGCCAGGAGAGGAGCAGGGCTGAGGCCACTGGGTGTTCTCTGGCCCTGCCAGCTTCCTTAGGGTTAGCTTCTAGGTTCCCCTAGACCCCTCTGCCAAGGCAGGCACCCTCCCACCCTTCCATCTCCCCTTGCAGCAGAAGAAAATTGCAAAGTATCCAATATACCAGAAGGGGAGAAAAAGGCAAGTGAGGGTGGGTATTATATCACATGCAAAATGGATGCAAATGCCCTGGGCAAACACCTGGGTATGCACCCCAACATCCCTGCCTTTTCCCTATACCCCCTAAGCCTAGCACCTTCCCAATCCTGCTGACTACACCTCAGAAGTGGCTCCCTCATTAGCCAGGCCCCTTCTCCAGCCTTTCATATCTCTGCCAAGAACCCCTTGGGAGAAGCCCTACATGCAAAGCTTTTCTCACCTTCTCAGCCCCCCACCTCATCTCAGGGGAGCCCCAGCCACCTGGAGTTAAGTCCCTGCCCCAGGAACACCACACTCCACACCGTTACACAGCTATATCCCTCTGTGCATCAAACTCCTACAGATCCCTCAATACCCAAGTGGGAAATGCTGCAGTTCAGTGAACTGGCTTCTGTACTGGGCATCAGGTCTTAAAGGCAGCACTCCATGAGTAAATTGCATATGGTTAAAATCACCCTTGATTTTATATATAGCTATCACTTATTTACAATGCCTAGTCACTGTTCTAGATGGCTCCTATGTTTTGACTCACCTAACTCTCACAACTGTGGCAGATGGTATTTTCAGAGACATCTGCCAGTATCTGTCATCCCACATGCTCTTTCTACAATGTTTCCAGGGAAAGGTAGGGTCTATGCTACCCCCACTTGAATCTGGGTGGGGAGTTTGGACTAATGGCTGAAAAGACACCATGAGGCCTCCCAGGCCAGCTCATCGAATGTGATGCAGCTTCTGCCACCCTCACCGGGATACACCTGCTGGAGAGCTGGGCCGCCGTGGGGACCACCCGACCGCTCTGAGGCTGCTGTTTCATGGGGAAGCCCACATGAGCCCACAGCTAGGAACAGAACCCTGTGACGAGAGAGGCCCAGACAGTCACCAGCTGCCCCAGCTCCTCGCCACTCTAGTTGCCATCTGACTCTATTGGTGCCAGAAACCCTCAGCTGAGCCCACCTTAAGATTCCTGACCTATATACACTGAGATAACAAAATGGTTGTTCTTCTATAAAGTCACAAAACTCTGAGGTGGTTTTGATTTGTAATAACAGTAACCGGAACATCACCATCCCTGCTTTAGGGAATTAGAATTTGAGACACAGAGAGGCTAAGCAGTTTGGCAAAGGTCATAGAGCTGGTAATGGTCAGGGTCTGGATTTGAACCCAGGCAGTTCAGCCCCAGAAAGCACGATATTCACTGCTATGCTGTACTAACTACCTTCAAGGTCTGCTTGGTACCCGGCCCCCCTGGCAGGCCTCAGGGAGCTGCTGCTGAATAAATGACCGAGTGAAGGAGTAAGCAAATGAACAGGTGAGTCAAAGCAGAGCGTGAGCTCCCAGGTGCAAGGCAGGACCTCAGGCAAGCCTGAGCCATGCGCAGGAGTCAGACACGAGCCCCTCATCGCTGGGGCAACACTGCTGTCTGCAGCCCTGGGAGAAGGTGGCCATCAGAGGAGCCTGGCAGATGCCACCTGCCTCTGGCCCCACACAGAGGAGCCTGAGATGCTTGTCTCCCTGCTCCCAGTCTTCCCAGCCCTGCATGCCGCAGGATTACACACGGGCCCCTGGAGAGCCAGGCCCACCCGAGGACAAGGCTCCTGGAGCCTGGCTACCACAGCAGGAAGTTCCCTGAGCGGGAAGGCTGGAGACAGTGTAATCCTGGCATGGCCACTGACCCCCTGCATGAACTTGGGTGAGTCTCTGTCCCTCTCTGGGCCCGCGAGCTCTCCAGCTGCTCATTCACCAAATACTGAGCTGGCCTCGTGGAGGAGGGTTAAGGTGAGCTTGGGTATGTGGGTCCCAAAAATCCCAAAAGGGATCCATCCAGAGACGGAAAGTGCATAATGAGGATGAATACCGCCCCAACTGGGAACCTGCTTTGCTGGGCATTTTTACATGCACGATTTCTAATCCTTGCAGCCCCACCAGGCTCAGCAGTGAGTGACGAGGGACTGAGACTCACAGCTCAGACGATGCTGGAAGCCAGGGTTCGAACCAGGCCTGTTCACCTTCAAAACTCCCACTCTTCACCACAATCCAAGCGTCCAGGAACAGACAAATGGATAAACACGTGGTACGCACCTATGGCAAAATATTATTCAGCCACGAAAAAGGAAGGAAATCTTGTCACACACTACAACGTGGACAGATCATGAGGAATTATACCAAGTGAAATAAGCCAGTCACAAAAAGACGAATACAGTAGGATTCCACAGATATGAAGCACCTAGAATAGTCAGATTCATAACGGAATGGAGGTGGCCAGGGGCGGGAAGGTGAGAGAAATGGGTTTTGTAGTTTAGTGGGTATTTCAGGATTTTTTTTTTTTAAGGATTTTATTCTATTTATTTGAGAGAGAGAGAGAGCATGAGCAGGGTGAGGGGCAGAAGGAGAGGGAGAAGCAGACTCCCCACTAAGCAGGGAACCCAATGCGGGGCTGGATCCCAGGACCCTGGGATCATGATCTGAGCTGAAGGCAGAGGCTGAATGACTGAGCCAGCCAGGTGCCCTGGGTATTTCAGTTTTGTCAGCCGAAAAGTTCTGGAGATGTGTTGTGCAATAATGTGAATAAAGTTAACACTACTGAACGATACACTTAAAAATTATTAAGTTGGGGGACACCTGGGTGGCTCAGTCAGTTAGGCATCTGCTTTCAGCTCAGGTCATGATCCCAGGGTTCTGGGATCGAGTCCCACATTGGGCTGCTTGCTCAGCAGGGAGTCTGCTTCTCCCTCTGCCTGCCATTCCCCTGCTTGTGCTTGCTCTCTCTCTCTCTCTGAAAAATAAATAAAATCAGTAGAAAAAATTATTAAGATGGTAAATTTTAAGTTATATGTTTTTTACCACAGCTTAAAAAAATTCCCACTCTCAGGGTAGAGAGGGAGGTTATAAGGGCAGTTAGGGAAGGGAGTCCAGGCAGGCTTCACAGAAGAGGGGGCTTTGAGTTAGACAAGGTTTGGGCAAGCACAGATGGGACTGGGGGATTATAGGCTTGCAGCTTTGGCCCCTGCCTTCCTCCCTCCCTCCCTCCCTCCTAAGATTAGGCTGACACTATGCCCCATTCCACTCCAGCCCTTCAGCCCAAGGGAAGCAAGCATTGGAAGAAAGAAGGGATTTCTTAAACACCTACTATGTGTTCCCACCCCATTTACTTCATGGCCTCAGCCCAGCCTCTATTCTCCTGGGACTCAGGCTTCCCACCTGTACAACCAGAGCATGACCTAAGACTCCTTCCAATTTTCACACTGGGAGTAATCTCTAAGGGGTAAGGGAGCTGGGAGGCACTAGGGCCCTGCAGAGAAGGGGGGACCAGGACACTCACTGTTCAAAACACCAGGAATATGGAGCTATGGCCTCATGACCCTGCCCCAAGCAGCTTCTGTCCACTTCCTAAAGGGGAGCGTGAGATGCACGGGATTTGGTTTCATTCCAACTCAACAAACAGGTGCCTACATCTACTCTGTTGTCCTCCCCATCCAGTCCTGGAGTAACGTAAAGTAAAGCACAAGCCATTGCTCCGAGATGAAGTCCTCCCTGCCCAGGGCTCTTTCCAGGAACTGGGACTCTCACCTTTCCCCCAACTCACAATCTTTGGCCCCCAGAAGGAACTAGGTAGGACACAACCTTGGTTCTGGTCTCAGTTCTGCCAAGTACTAGCTGGGTCTTGGTGTCCTTGTGCACATGGTGGGCATGAGGACACCTCCCCGCAGTGCCCCTATGAGGGTTAGATGAGCCAAGGGCCCCAATGCGGAGCCCGGCCGGGTTGTGGCATACAGTAGGCACTCAATAAATGACCGCCGTCATCAGCTCTCCTTGAAGACAAAGCCATTTTCATCGATCCATTTGTTCCTCTTGGAGGCCAGCTTGTTTGTTTGAACACATCTCAGAGAGATTTTCCCCCAGGAACCCTGGGTAATGCTCCCCAGCCAGCCCCAGGGACGAGAAGGGAGGAGCAGTGAGCCTTACTTATGGAAAAAAATCAAATCATCCTCACGTGGAAACATGAGAGAAGTCCTGAGGAAGCCTGTGGCAGCCCAAGCACCCTTCACCCAACCTCTCCCTCCTCCACCCGGGAGGACCCACAATGGCCCCAGATCCTGCTTAATAAAGCCCTGTGGGCCGGGCTAGGAGGACTGAGATGATCCGGCTGCTGCTTAATTCACACAAAGCCTTCTATTCTTAGCTGAGCAGGGGCCTAGTGCCTTGCCAGCTGCCAGCAGTGCGGCTAGCCCTGGGGTGCTGGCCTGGGGGTCAGCCGTGACCATGAGGTGGCCGCAGTCCCTGACCCGGCTGGAGCCCGAGACCAAGGGAGGGCTGCAGAGCACAGCCATGACACCAAGAAAGAAGCAGAGGCCGGGTTCTCTGCCCCAAGCCGCTGGCCGGCACCTGGGGCCACCTTCCTGCAGAAAGCCCCCAAGCACCCACTATGTGTCCATTTTGCTTTTTTTCCCAGTAGAGTTTTACCGATCATTTCTCACCTGAATCTCACCACTCAGAGAGTTAGTGCCCATTCCCCTCCTTCCATGGGGACGGGGAGACTAGGGACTCACCCTGGGCCACTGGCAATATGCCGAGTCATGCCTCACACCCTGGGCGGCCTGGCCGCAGAGGCTGGCCTGGTCCCAGAAGGAAGTTCCCCGACACCTGGCGACTTAGAAGCAACTCTGCTGGGGTCATAGGTTCGAGAACACGTCTAAGCTGAGCTGACCTTTCCAAGGATCTTTAACGGAATGTTCTCTCTCCAGCTTAAAGACCACATTGACTATCTAAAAATCCGATTTCTTTGCTCTGGGCCATAATTAGATCCTCCCTGTGAATTGGTGGTCTACTAGGTGCCCGGCACCTTACTGAATGTCCCACCTGCTGGGGGCTTTGATCTGACCTTACAGTAGCCTTGGGAGGCTGGCCTTGTCATCAGCATTTTCCAGCTGAGCCTGTGTCACATATCCAAGGTTGCAGAGGCACTGGATAGAGCTGGACAGGAACTGGGGTGTGTCAGGCCTTTTTAGGATGGGGGACAATTGATGCTTATGTTTCTTGGCTCTTCTTTCAATAAACTGCTTAAATTGACATTCCTGCTCCATTATATCCTTCTGCCTGCCTGTTCCTGCTCCCCTGCCCCCATGCCAACCTAAGCGGAGGGAGCGTCTGTGACACTCCTGGGTGCTGGCTGAGTCCAGCTGTCTCCGGAGACCCCAGCCCTACTTGAGCCAGGACACCATCTGGGAGCCTCTCAGGAACCAGGGCATTGAGAAGGCCCCTCAGAACGCTGAGGGAAGGGGTGCTGGGCACAGCCCACTCCTCTCTCCCTGTGCCTCCTCACAGGCAGAGTGGCTTTGACCGAGCACTCTGTGCGACAAGCTGAAGGCTGTCCCCCATAGTGGGCACCTAGCCCCCAGAAATAAAGCAGCATCCACACCAGAGATCAGAGCCACCTTGACTGACACCTCCTGGTACCCTCTGGGAAGTAGAAAGGAGGGAGGGGTGACTGTGTCGTTCTGCCCATGGACCCCAATCACTCCCCTCCCCCTCACCTACCCAGGGACACAGGCCAGAGTCTCCTGTAGGACCTGTGGGACCCAGCCTCCTGAATAGGACAGGTGAGCTGGGGAGAAGGACTTCCTTACATGTGCTCCCCACCCGTCCCCTGGGCCCAGGACCCAACACTCTGCAGACATCTGGGAGGCAGCCAGACAGGGGGCTGTTTCTGGTCCAGGGCCCAGTACACAGGAAGGGCAGGGCTGTCTCTCCTGTTGGAATGCACGCCAGCACAGGAGTGCAAACACAGCCCAGGCCTGCGTGTGCTGCTTGTACATAATTCATGGGCTCCTATCACTTTGGCCTGGATAAAATGTACTCAGCAGGAGAAACCTCATGGTAAGTAGTAAGCAGGTAGGGGTGGGGTGGGGGGGCTTCCGGAAAGAAGTGAGTGGGCCAGAGGCCCCGGGGGATCATGGAAATAGGACAAATACATGTTATTGACAAAATGGTTTATACCTGTGTGGGGTAAGTGAGTTTACTATGCATTTTCATAAACTTTATCTCATGGAATCTTCACAAAAGGCCAGAATGGGAATTACGACTTTCCCATTTTACAGATGAGGAAACAGGCTCAGAGGTTAAGTAACTTAGCCATTTTTCCAAAGAGGGAAGGAGGAGAACTTCCTACCCTGCACCAAACTGCTTCATGAGCACAACCCTCAACCCCAGGCTGGTTCAACTCCCCCTCCCCCCAGAGCACAGTCTGGGGACTGAGAAGATCCAGTAGGGAGGGCACGAAGGCACTTCATCCTGAGCCCACTGCCCAACTGCTGAAGGGGGCGAGAGGAGCGAATTCCACCAGCAGAGCCAGCCTGACCCCCACCCCAGCAAATGAGCTGCCCCACACCCAGGGAGCCTCTGGCCTGTGCCCAAATGGGGCAGCCCAGTGGACCTCAGGGAGTGGGGAGAAACACTCTAGCCTTGCCCTGCACACACTACAAGAATTCCTGAGAGTCCTTCAGAGCTGGAGGGGAAGTGCTAGGTGACTTTGCCTGACATGAGCATGAGCGACTCAAGGTCCAGAGAGGACTTGTTCAAGGTCCCACAGTGGAAGAGTCCAGTCAGTCTGCAAACGGGGAACTGCCAGGTGCAGGGGACACTGGGATAAACATGACGTGGTCTGGCCCTTCCAGATGCTTCCCCTTGGCTGCTGTTCAGACCCTCCTGATCTGCCCCCAGGCAGCTTCTTCAGCCCCATCTCCAGCAAACCCCCTTTCCTCCGTCTTCCCCCATCACCCTGGCTCCTTCCAGCGTCCTGAAGACGTACGTAACCCACTTGTTGCCACCTTTCTACCTTTGCTCAGGCTCTTGTCTTCCAAGAATGCTCTTCCCAGCTGGCCAGAGCCTGCCACCCTGACAACTGCCAGGATAACCTCTGTGCTTCTTTGTGGGGAGATCCCCCCACAGCACCCCTTTGCCCCCTCCCCAGCTCAATCCCAGGGGAAGTACTCCTCCCTCTTTCCTTCCCCCTTTTGGGCTTCCCACACTCCTGCCCTCCCAGATGACCTCTGTGCCCTCTGCCCAGGGTAACTGCTCTTGGAAGCGGCTCCCTCGTGCCCTTCAGAACCCAGGACTAAAGCCCAGATGAAGAGAGCGTCAACCCACACCCACCACAAAGACCCCTGAAAAACGAGAAGAATTACTTATTCCTTTTAGGGCTTGAATTTGGCTTTCTTTAAAAACCCTTGGCGGGCACGGGGAAATGAAATGGAAGCTTCTTAGTCAGACTCATCTTGGCATTTCCAGATGCTGGCTCTGTGCCCAGCGCACGGTAGATGTCTGAGATATGTTTTGTGGAGGATGAAAGAATAAGAATGAGAGGGTCTCCACCTCGCACTTCCTCTCCCGAAACTCTGCCATTATTACTGATTCCTTCCTGGGGCTAAACCATGCTCCCTGTGATCCTCTGTCAAAATGCAAACAGCCTCGGGCAAGGAAGCCGCTCTAGCTGGAGGCCTTGTGTACAAGATGGGAAAGCGAGGGTTTGTAGATCAGCGGTTCCCCAAGTGTCCCCTCTAGGCGATGATGAGTCCCAGAGTCTGCTCTGTGACAAAGGAGTTGCAGGCTGGGGAAGGCTGGCTGCCTACTGTACCGCCTTTTGGGATCCCTAATTGACATCAACACATTGGAAAGCCCTGAGGAGTCCTATTTCAACCGACGTGATCCAGCATTTCCCGAATTTGTGTGCACATGCGTCCTAGGACCCTGACCATCACAGGGAAGCAGGGCTCCTGAGAGCACAGTTGGGGAAGTATGGCCTGTAGGGTGTGCGCTGATCTACTTACTGCAGGACAAGGTATGGGCACTAAAGGGTACTCTTCCTCGCACCCGCCTTTTTACAGAGGAATGGGTCTGACCTAAGCCGCCACCAACCATCTTTCAGGACAGAAGCAGAAAATGAAAGGGACGTCATCCAGCTGACAAACGGAACACAGAGGAAAAGGAACAGGGGACGGGACAAGCTGGAGACCTGAGCTCCCCTTGCAATTCTGTGCTCACTGCTGGCCACTGGGCGGGAGACCTCATCTTGCTGAGCTCTGCTTTAATCATGCACAAAACGGGGCGAATGCTATTCTCAGAGCTGCTGCAAAGACTCAGTGTGCTGATGCACGCAGAGGCAGGGTATAAACCGGAGGTCCTGTACCGGCATGTGTGAGGTACATCGCTCTCACCCTGCATACACTGCCTGGAGGCTGTGGTCACGTCTGGATTGATCACAAGCCACTGCAGAAGTCCTTGATCAGGGGGGGGGGGGGGGGGGGGGGGGGGGGGGGGGATGGATGATTCCCTAGCAAGACCCAGAATGGGTCTATTTGAATAGGTATGAACACACAAATGAATGAACAAATCCAATAAATTCAATTGTTGCACCTCTTAGTCCCTGACTGGTAGAAATAGTAAATCAGAAAGGAAACACACATGCACAGGCACACACAAGAGGGAAGAAAGGTACCGGATGGCTGGAGGCTGGTCTGTGGGCAGCAGAATGAAGGTCAGGGTGAGAAGAACCAGAAGCCTGCCAAGGCCGACACTCTCATGGAGCAGGTGCAGTAGCCCCAGCAGCTGGGTCCAGGGGTCAGCGGGGCTTGGCGCTCCCAGCAATGCAGTCTGTGCCCCAGGCCCGTCCCTGAGAGTTAACCATGTCGGCATTGTGCAGGGAAAGGAAGTGATCTATCCTTTTCACAAAGGTTTCCAACCCAAACTATTAAAAGGTTGTTTTTAAAGGGGATAAGGGAGCAGAAGGAAACTTTAGGGACACAAGCTTAGCTGCCTGGAAAAATACTTCTTATGTTTTCCTACCAAGTTACCAACATATTCGTGCGCGGGACAAACATCTTAAAAGTGCCTACTGCGTGCCAGGCAAGCACTGTTAGGTATGTGGGTGGGGGAGGGCAGACTCAGGGCCTCATCAGATAGCATCACGCTGAAGACTGGATAAATGAGGTGTGAGGTCACTTGAAGACAGAAAGGGAAGAGCTGGAGGAAAAAGCCACAGACGGGAAGTCTGGAGGACCAAGCTAAATGACCTCGTGACCTCAGGCAAGTCACCTTCCTTCCCTGAGCCTCCATCTTCTCGTCTATAAAGTGGGGAGATACTAAATACCATGAAAACTGTGATGTTGCCCCAGGCGCTGGGCCAGTGGTTATAGACGTTATCCGGCCCTGGGCGGCACAGCCAGCCGGATAGCTGTTGCTATTTGTTGCTGGGAATGATTGTCCCTTTCACAGATAAACAAACTGAGACTCAGCTGCTCACTCACTTGCTTGAGGTCAGAGAGTTGGTGGGAGCTGGAATTTAAGCCCCTGTTTGTCAGATTCCAGAGCTCACCTTCTCCGGCCCTCCCGGAGGAGTCCCAAGCTGCCTCTCACTGATTGCTGAGGATTCGGTAACACCATGGATATCAAAGTGCTTTAAAAAACGTAAACTATTAGGTATCCCAAGCCAACAAGAAACAAATCTTGATTCCTCCGTGAAACCAAACACTAAAGTTCACAGGGGCGTTCAGAACAGGCCGCAGCTCAGGACTCCTGGGCTCTTGACCCCTCTGCCTCCTCCATTCCTTGGCCAACTTCTTCCCAGAGCCCCCATCCCAGACCAGAAACAGCCTTGCTCATGACCACCCACCTGGCTCCCCCGTGCTCTACCCGACCAAGCACCTAGAGGACACAGAGTGGCCCAGGTGCCATGGGGGACGCCAGGGCAGAATCAGGAGTTCTGGGCACCCTCACCACTCCCCACAGAGAGGCTGTGGGGCCCAGGCCAGTCTTCTCATCTCTCGGAGCCTTGGGCTCCCCCACAACATGAGGGGTTAAAGCAGACTTCACAAGGGAAAGATACTCTCCAAGGAGGGACTCAAGAAATGTGACTGACCTTGAGCTGAGTGAGTTTAGCTGGGTGGGTAGGAGGAGATCCAGGCTCTCAAAATCCCTGGTTTGAAGAGGAGGGTGCTATCCCACCCACCAGGAATCCCCCATCTAACCTCGAACTCCCTAGCTGCCCTTGGGAGCCCTGGTCTGAGAGTGGACTCAGCCTTTACCAGCACCAACAGGACCCTAACCTGCTGGTTTCCCCAGGTGGCTGGGGCCCAGGTCAGGGGAGAGGTAAGAAAACAGTCTTTAGGCAGAACTGCATACATCTTCACGGGTGAGAGTTGAACCCCGGGCACAGACATCCTCACCATGGCCCAGAGAGGTCGCTAACTGGCTCCAGGCCATACAGCAAGACAGGTCAAGTGGGCACCAGGATCCAGGTCTCTAGGCCCAGCTCAGTCCACCTCTGTGGAGCCCTCAGCAAGAGGGAGGAGGTTCCAGTTACAGCACAATGGCTCTGAGTCAAACACAAGAAAGAACTTCCTGAGGTGGCATTAAAAACAGACCGGGGGAGGGGGAGAAGCATGAGGAGGACTGAGGAGTCCCATCTAACACAAGAGGCCTGAGCTCACCCACTAGGGTCACTTCAGCAGTGAAAAAGGCCTTCAAGGTAAGAGCTGCTGCCCTCATTTCATCGGTGAGTAACCGAGGCTCCAGGAGGTGGAGTGACCAGCCCGGTGTCTTCCAAGTCCTGATCAAAAGAGGCAGAGCTGGGCCTTGCAGCCAGGACAGACTCGGAAGCTGCATACCTCCCTTCCCAGGAAGGCCTCTGAGGATCAAGGCCCTACCACACCCGCTCTGGGCATCTCAGCACCCCTCCTCAGACGCCCAAGGGCAAGTTGTGGCAGAGGCACCCGTTCCATCAGGGAGGAGGGAGGTTCAGGGGAGGCTGGATGCAAAGAAGGGCTCTGCGTCTCAGGCCTGTGCAGCCACTCCCAAGATGCCACGCACCGGGAGCCTCACAGGTGTCTTCATTCTTCCATGTCATGTACCCCAACACATCTTCCTTCTGACCATGCCTCCAGCTCCCTGCTTGACAGGAAGCCCACATTCCCCCCAAATGGAGGGTCAGAGAGGCCAAGCCACCCGTCAACCATCAAAGAACCAATACGAAACTAAGCCAGGATTCAAACCCAGGTCGGCCTAAATCCAGAAGCCTGATTTCCCACCACACCACTCTCTCTTTGGGTCCCTGCTGTGAGCTCTGGTAGCTGCACGCCCCACTCACTGCTCCCCTAGGGCCATGCACCCTCTCACCTCTAATATGGCCCAACAGATGGCCTAGCCTACCTTTAGGACTCATTTCATACACCCACTTTGCCATGAAGCCCCCCCTAATTTCTCTCATTCTCTTCTAGCTCCTGTTTTCTCCTCTGCCTCCTGCTCATGGCTGTCCAGCCCACCCGTGACGAACAGAACTGGCCTGTGTCCTGACCACTTGCCTTCACCCCATTCCCTGCCCCCCACCAAGAGATCCTCCATGGGAGGGACAACCTGATTCCTCTTCTGGCACAGATGGACTCGGGGCACAACTTGGCAACACCCAGTCCAACTGCTTTCCACAGATGGGGAAACTGAGGCTTGACAGAATGAGAAGCCATTTCTCACAGGACATGGTTTGCAGCTGAGGACTGGGGGGAGGGGTAGATAGCTGATACATGAGTGTCCACAGTATTGCCAGGCTGCATGACCCTATGAGAGCTTTGTCACTAGAGCAAAGTCTAGACTGAGAGTGGTGACAGTCCCCGTCCTCTCACTGATGGTCCAGTCACAGTGTGAGCTCTGGGCTCCCGCTGTATTATTTGTGATCACAGTAAAGACTGTCATTTCCTGGGCACTCCCTGCTCGCCGGGCACCGTCCCAAGTACTCACACTTCCTCACTCGTCTGTTCTTCACAGCGACCCTGCGTACCCTCTGTTACCTCCATTTCACAGCTGAGAAAACCAAGGCATAAGAGATTAAGGGGCACAATGTGTCATTCTCCAGGCTTTTATGGTAGAGTCAGGATTTCAGGAAAGTCTGGTTTCGGAGCCTGTGTTCTAACCATGACTCCACACTGCCTGACAAGGAGGGACAGAGCCACAGGCTGTTCAGGTGATCAGGCCGGACAAAACTCAGAGCCAGGTCCTCCCGGGACCAGTGGGGGTGGAGCCCAACAGAGCAGCAGGCACGGTAGGCAGAGGCCCAGGCACCAATCTCAAAGGTGGGCTAAGGCACCACTGGTAAGGCAGGGATGGAAAGATGGGCTCCCCCCAGAGCTCCCTCTCTGGGAGGATTGCGGCAGGTGGAACGCTTTAGTTCATCTTTGGTGGGGGGCTGAGATCCCCGTCAGAAGGGGGATGCTCAAGTAACCACACGTGATCCTTAAACTGCTTCCTGAGGAGGGTGGGCCCACGGGACTCCATGGCTTTTGAGTGAGCAAGTGAGGAGTATCTTCCGTTTGCCACTCCAGGCCCCCTCCCCACAATGCCCGGGACGGGGAGCCTGATCCCCACGGTTGGGCTGCACTGGGTTCCGTGCCATCAGCTTCTGGGTAGGTTCACCCACGGGGGAGCCCCAATGGGAGATTGGAGGAAGGAAGAGAGATAGTTGAGGCTTTCCACCCCACCACATGGGTCTCCGGGGTTGACTCCCTCTACTTCGGGCCACAGCCCCAGTCCCTATCACTGGCCACTTCCTCCCTTGGCCATGTCGGCCCACTTCAGCCCTGGGCAGTGACTGTTCCCGGGGGACTGTGAGCTCTGAGTGCTGCCCACTACTTTACGGGTCTGCCATGCCCCTACTTCTCGCCTGAGCAGCTCACGCTGGGCTGAGACACCCCTCTGGCAGGGCCAGAGCAGAGGAGACCAAACACCACCCCTGACAACCCTCTTTCTGCAGCCTTCTCCCTGAACAGCCCTTGAAAGTTGCTTGTAAATACACAAGGGGTGAACGAGGGGAGCAGGGCAGCTACGGGGGACTTGTTACTATTACTGAGAATGCAGGCCTCTGCTGTCCCAGCACAGGGAGCAGGCAGGAGGCAGGGGTGGCGCCAGGCCCAGGGAGGGAGGCCTAGGAGGAAGCATTGGGCTCCGAAGGAGAATAATTGAGGACAGTTTCTGAGTGCTCACTCTGCAGGAGGCACCAAGCAATTCATTCACGTCTCACTACAGCCCAAGAAGGACATCCTATTTAGGCATTTTCCAGAGAAGAAAACTGGGGTTCAAAAAGCTGAAATGACGCACCCAGGGTCACACCACTGGTGACCGACAAAGACAGAGCGCAAATGCAAGTTCTTCAGCCTACAAAACCCATGCTGGCGACTCCCTTGAAATAATTTCATTGAACTGGCTTCCAACAGAGGCAGCTGACTTAAATGGGGTCAATTATTGGTGAGGGCCAGATAGAGGCCTCCAATGTCTCCCCGTGACCCTCCCCTAAATGAAAACAACAACAACAACAACAACCTTCTGACATTCTTCTGTTCTCCCAGGTGGGACAGGGCCCCAAGCGGGTGGCACAGTTGGGTGTCCAGGTTGGAAAAACAAGCAGACTCAGACAAGGCTTCATTGTTACAGAGGGTCTGACGCTTTGGCCATTAAAACAAACCCCAGCAAAACAAAATGCTTGCCGCCTCGTCTTATCTCTTAGAGAAGGGGGAGTAGGCAAGGGCTCCAAGACAGGGTGTGGGTCCCTCCTCACACCTCTAAGAGACCCAGCCTCAGGTGGCTGGGGCAGGAGGAAGAGCACTATTCAGGGCAGGGGGGACACAGAGGCTCAGAGAAGATGCCAAGCAGGGAGCAGAGGAGGGTTGGAACCCAGACTTATCAGACTGCAAAGTCTTCCCACTCCTCCATCTCTCCAGGCAGGGAGCTCCTGGGGAGGGCTGGGTCCCAAAGGAGGACACAGAGTGGAAGCCATGAGCTCCATCTCACGGGGGTGTGTGGGTATCCCTCTGAGGACCCTGAAGAAGAACGCAGGCCCCAGAGGGTGGTGGCTGGTTGTCAAGCCTGGGGAGCGGACATCACCTGGGAAGCTTTAAAAACTCCTCATGCCTTGGTCTTTGGCCCAGGCAGGACTTTTAAAAGTTTCCTAAAGGATTCTGGTGTGCAGCAAAATTTGAGAGTCATGGGCCCAGATGCCCACTGGAGCCTCTCCCACCTGACAAGCTCCCCACCTGCCTCCTGAAGAGAAAGGCTTTATTACTCAGAGCCCATTTCACAGCAAGGGTGAGGTCTTGTCCTCAAGACCCCACAGCCAACCAGGAGCTCAGACAGCCCCAGGGACCCCTGACTTCAGGACATTTCAGGGGCGAACTCCTTTACAATACTTGGGGAGCCCGGCTCCTGTCAGTGTCTTTGAGCCTCTTGCGTGGGAGGGTGAGACAAATTCTTCACGGCATTTTTTTCCTTTAGAAGCGTCCACTTATTTAAAAACTAAACAGCCACCGGAGTGATAATGCTGCAAGACCACCTCTAGGGGTGGGATTGCTGTGGCGGCAAGAAGAGGAAACAATTCTGAGCAAAACCTGTTTATTCTTTTCCAAGGGAGATTTGTCCCAGGCCTGGGAAGAGCTGAGACTCTCAGGTAGCCCACACATCCTCCGCACCTGCCTTCCTCGTGCCCTCAAAGCAGAATGTCACAGGTGGTGAGACAGCGTGTGGTTCTGCAAAGAGGGAAGCCTGTGGGGTTTTCTGCCCAAGTTTGGCCCCCCACCAGCTCCCCTGGGACAGGAGTCTCTCCTCTCCGAAGGAAGTGCATGGTGCCGTGGTCCTTGTGTGTTTTAAAGGATATGCTCACACTCAGCTCTAGGGACACCACCTCCAGGAAGCCTTTCCTGATACCCTCCCCACCCAACACTGGACAACCCCAGCCCCTGGCCTTCCTTGCCGCATTCTATCCCATGCTATGTTGTCACTGCTCCTGTGTCCTCCCCTCCCTCCCAGGCCATTCATTCATTCATTCCACAGAGCCCTTTGCCTGGGATTCCTTCCACAGGCCATTCCTGATCTCTGTCGAACTCCCTGCTGTGTGCTGGGGATAGAGCTAACAATAGCAATCTCGAGTGCTTGTTGCGTGCTTGGTAATTTTCTGAGTGCATTATACATATAATTTCTTTACTCCTCACCCCAGCCTTATGCACCAGGTGCTATAATTGTCCCCATTTTACAGACGGGGACACTGTGACCCAGAGAGGGTAAATCACTTCCCCAAGTCACATGGTTAATGAGTACGTGCACTCAGGCTGTGGTTTGAGCATGACTGTGACCATCCACAAACACAGATGGGGCGGGCCCTGCCCCAGGAGCTCACCTTTCACTCTGTGTGCCCACTTGTTTAGTATCTGTGTTCCCACCCCCCCACCACACACACAACACCGCCCGCAGATGAAAATCCCCAACAGTTGAACCACATTTTGGATGTGCATGTGTGAGACAGAGACAGAGAGCTGGGACACAGACCAAATGAACACTGCTTCCGTTTAAGGAAGGACTCGCTCTCTGCCCAGCCTCTGCTACCTGTAGGGCCCAGTCTGTAGGACCCAGACGGCTCCTGCCAACTGGGCCCCTGCTGCTGCTAAGGCCTGAGAAGAACCAGGTCGCTGGCCACCCCGGTGCTGCCAACTGTCCTGAACTTAGCTCCGGGCCCTCTGTGTGTGACAGCTGCCTGCCCCCAGGGGAAGGTACAGGAACCCCAGCTCTCTGACAGAGTCCTCCCCCCGGGCAGCAGAGTGTCTTCCTCTGGAAGTCCTTCACCCTCTCTCCTGGTATCACTGGCCGGACTCTTCAATCAGCTTCTTTCTGACTCACTCCCTCACAGGGCTACCCAGGGGACAGAGGAGGGGACTCAGGTTGACCAAGCACCAGTCCACGTGCCAGACCTGGCCGGGTCCCTCCCTTCTGTCATCTCATTTAGTGCCCCCTCCCCCCCCACTGTTATCATTAGCCCCATTTTACAGGCCAGGGACCAGAGGTATAGGGGTTGAGCAGGCTGCCCAAGGGGCTGCCTCCCCTGACTAGGGGGTCACTACTTTGTGCCAGGAGCTCAGTCAGCAGGGGAGAATTGGAGAGGTGGAGAATCTAGTTCTGACAAGCCAGCAAGGGAAGCAGACGTGCACCGCCCCCCTCCGCAGACCACAGTTCATGAGTGAGGGCCGTGCGTCTGCAGAAAAGGCAGCTCAGATTCCCCCTGCTTCAGGGAAGTCATGGAAGCTTCTAGGAGGAGGCATCTTTAGGCGTGGCTGGAATCCTCACTGCTCTACTCCCATGACCACCACAACAGGAAGAAGGGCAAGCCTTGGCCTCCAAAGGTCTGGTGCCCAGTGAGTACTTGTTACCACCTTGGAGGCCGCGAAGGAAAAAGAAGGAGCTGCCCGGCCAGATGCCCTGCCTCTGACCCTGCTGTGGCCCCGCCAGCCTGGCATGGCCCCGTCGGCTCCCAATCACAGGGTCTTCTCCGTCCAGCTAATGACTGTGCTGCCGGTAGCCCAGGCCTCCACCCTCCTTCAGGGGAGGCAGCAGCTAACTACAGAGCCTGCTGGCCCAGACAGTGGCCAGGCCAAAAATCACAGCTGCCTGTCACACCACATCCTCTGGCCCTGATTGCTGTCGTCTCCTCCTC
The DNA here is from genome assembly GCF_002288905.1 of Enhydra lutris kenyoni. NCBI lineage: Eukaryota > Metazoa > Chordata > Mammalia > Carnivora > Mustelidae > Enhydra > Enhydra lutris. The sequence continues at coordinate 14,060,245 of NW_019154152.1, forward strand.
TACTTTCCAGAGTCACAGAGGATACTGCAGAAGGCTGCAGCACTGGGGGCTCAGAATGCCCCACCCCACAGACATGGGCAAACAGGACCCCAGAGGAGGCCCGACTCATACCCAGTCACACACCCGGGGCCTGGACACCTGGCCCTTCCTTATCCTTGAGAATAAGGCTCATTTTCAGGCATTTTACATGTGAGGTTATGCTCTCGAGGTACTTGGGGAAAGTTGAGGGGACAGGACGTTTGTTCAGTGCCAGATAGGAGGCTGATTGTTCACTCCTTGCTGTCTAGCTGTGTGACCTTGAAAAGACAGGGTACCTCTTGGAACCCAGTTTCTGGGTGATAACAGTAGCTACCTCCCAGAGCTGTGAATGAGAGTGTCTATAGAGTGCTTAGCACAGAGGCGCCTCCGTGGCTCAGTGGGTTAAAGCCTCTGCCTTCGGCACAGGTCATGATTCCAGGGTCCTGGGATTGAGCCCCACATTGGGCTCTCTGCTCAGCAGGAAGCCTGCTTCTCCCTCCACCTGCCGATCCCCCTGCTTGTGCGCTTGTGCTCACTCTCTTGCTCTCTGACAAATAAATAAATAAAATCTTTACAAAGTGCTTAGCACAGTGGCTCATGGAGAGTACTCAAGGGCATTAGCTACTGTCAATAGCATCAGTATGGTGCTAGGAGTACGGAGAGACATCCTACACGCTGCAAAATGTGATGCAGGGGTAGGTATTATTTATGACTATTCCCGGGAAGTGTTAAAAATCCAGAGGAGATGTGACCAGAGGCTTAGGTAATCCAGGAATGTTTCTGGGGGAAATCATGACTGGAGCTGGGCCTAGAGAGACAGGGAGGTGAGCAAAGCAGCAGCAAAGGGGCTGTGATAAGCCTCCATGGGACAGGTCCAGGAGCCGGTGATGAGCACTAAGCCAGAGGTCCCTGCAGCAGCTGTGCCAGCCAAGGGCTTAAACGCACAACAAAGGGGTCTTCATCTTACAGACAAGATGAAGACGGGGGCTGCATAGTGCTTTCTGAAAGGTGAATTCTGTCTGACACTCAAGGCCCTGGCCACCTGCTCGTCTCCACACCCCTCGCTGAGCCCACGATCCCCTGGATGACGACCCCAGAATTCTCCCTGCCTCTCTGCTCACTACACCATCTCGTCTGCCCTTCTACAAGCCCACCCCATGTTTCAAGTTCACAGTGAAGCACCCTTTCACCAAGTACCCATCACGCCATGTGCTTTATGGATATGACCCATAACTACGCTTATTTCACAGAGGAGAAAACGGAGGTATGGCAGAGTCGGTGTCCTGTTCACCATCTCACACAGAGAGGTTTCAACCTTGAACTAATGTCGGGACCCCTACTCGCCATAGCAAGTTGCCTCTTGTCCTAGCCCAGACACCTTCCTCCTTGATGAAGCCTTCTGGGTTACTCCAGTCCTCAAGGGCCTCTCCCTGCCAGCCGCCACCACCCACTTGGCATCAGAGGCCCACAGCTTGATCCTAGCTCTTCTAGCTTAGTTTCTGTTTCTTCCTATGGGTCCAGCTTGCCCCCGCCTCCAATAAGAGAAGAGCCAGGGTTGAAGATAGGTCACATTTTTTGGGTCCTGTTCCCCTTCCCCCCATACCCAAGACTTCTTCCACCACTGATAGGAACCACCACCTGCTCTGGAGGAGTTCAGAAGCTCCGCTGAGCACAATTTCCCAGAGCCTGCCTCCCAGCTCCTGAGGGGAGCCGTAAATTATTCACCACACCTTTGTGCCCTGGAGGCCAGACAATGGGCCACAGACAGAATGAGTACCAGCAGCCCCCAACCCCAGGAGCCAACAGCCCTGGGGTGAGGGGCTCAGAATCTAGAGGCCCCTTGCCGGGTCCCCAAGCAGATTGTAGAGGGCTGCAGAACAGGGGAGCATGACCCATACTGGAGTCCCAGCTGAGCAAACCCAAGTCTGTGAGCCTGCAACAGAACCTTCTAATCTAAGGCAAGCCTGAGAATTTCCTGGTCAAAATTCAAGCTTCCTTCCTTTAGGAAGGAAATAGGTATTCGGCCAAGCGCTATACATTTATATCTCATTTCATCCTCAGGACAGCCTTGGAAAGGAGAAATTCTAATTTACAGAGAAGACAGGGGCTCTGAGGAGTGAAGAGCTCTGCCCAGCGCCACATGGCGAGTGGGAAGAAGCACGGACTCACGCCCACCCGGCCTGTCTGTCGGCGCTGTTTAGTCCACCCAATTGGGAGCTAGTCGCCCCACTGCCTTTTCCATCTGGGTAGCTTCCAGAGCACCTGGCATGAGTCAACTCTCAGTTCCTGAAGCAAACTCAAAGGTCCCGGGCAAGAGGCTTCATCGCTCTGAGCCTCAGTTTCCCACACGTGGTAGCCATTAGTAACAAGCCCAGTCTTGGCAGACATGAAAATCTCCTGAGCACTTGACAGTTTGCCAGATGTGATGGCCCCATTATCTGAGCACATAACAAACAGCCTGCCTTGACCCCATTTTACAGGTGAGGCTTGGAGCCACGGATGCATCGGAGAGGTCCCAGGTGCCTCCCCAACCCCCCATTCTGCCTCACTCCAGGTTCCAGGCTCTTCCCACCATGCCATGAAATGAGATCACAGGTGTGAAATTATCTCACCAAAGAGGAGCTTTGTTTAGATGCAGGGATTATTATGAGAATTTGAATCCTCACCGATGGGAGTGGGGGTAATCCTAAGCCCTTCAGTTACCTTCTCTTCTGGTGCTCCCAACCCCTCCAGCACCTCGACCGAGACTCCAGCCTTCAGCCGATTTCCCCACCTTCCTCCACGTCCCAGGGGCTTTCCAGGGTGGTTCCCCTAGACTCCGGGAAGCTGGGCACAGCAGGGGTTAACTAGTCCCAGCCAAGGCCACAGGGCTTAGACCAAGGCCACATTCCCTCCCCCTCCCAATTCAGAACAAGAACCCACAGAGTTCATGCCAAGCTATCTTTCAAAACACCCCTCTTTCGGCACAGCCCCAAGGGGCAACAGAAGGAGCCCTTGCCTGGGAATCCAGACTCATGGGACTGAGCCCCCAGACTGGCAGTCCCAGCCCTGAGACCTTGAGCAAGCCCCTCCCCTCCAGGGCCAGAGATGTCTGGCAGGTTCCCCTGCCCAGGAGTAGTTGAGGTCGGACCTCCAGTCTGGGCCAAAGGCAATGAGGCTGCTGGCTTGTCTTGGACCCCAGCAACAACCACACAAGACTCTCAAAGCAGCCTCAGAAGTTGTCACCCTGACCTCACATGAGGGCTGGGAAAACCCCAGCCACCCACCCAGAAGATGCTAGCTGGGAACAGATACCTTGAAGGATGTCTGGGAAGGCTTCCTAAAGTGTACTTCTGCCTCAACCACTAACTTACTCTAGGCCCCAGGGCAGTTGGGACCCTCCACCCCACCAGCCTCCCATGTCCCGTGGACAATGTGAAGGATGGGAGTTGGAGAGTGCTGGGAGACCTCACCTCCCCAGCTCTGATGGGCTCTGACTTGGGGACCTTTAGAGTGAGTTTTCCCAACATGTAAGCAGCATCTCAGGATGCCACCATGTCTTAAGGACCCTAGAGTCTGGCACACAGGGGCGAGGGGCCATGGCTCCCTGGTCTGGGGCCCCCAAGGAGGGAAGCTGTGGAACTGGGAAGCTTCCTACCTCTGCCCAGACTCAACTCTGGGTCACCTTTCCCCGGACGTGACTTGGCCAGGGAGTGGGAGGGAAGGAGGTCAGAGGAAGCCACCTCCTGGGCCTCAGGTTCAGCTCTGGATGCCCCAGTGGCCCCACCTTGACCCCTCCCCATCGCCTCCTGCTTGGCAGCTATCCACTTCCTTTCTCTCTCCCTTCCCTGCTTCTTTCCCTCTCCACCCTAACCCTCCTACCCACTCTCATCCCCAGAGTGAAAGAGCAGGGTCACTCAACCCCGCTGAGCCTCAGCTTCCCCATCTGTAAGAGCCCGCATCAATACACAACACCTTTTTATCTCGCAGAGTAGAAGTGAGCCGCACAAGGAGGGACCTTTTGCGCAAGGGTGGGGCGCGGACCCGCACACAATGGGCGCTCAATAAGTGCCTGTTTTCTCCCTTCCTCCGCCCTCTCCCGCGCCCTCTTCTACCCAGCTGCAGCCCCAGCTAGTGACCGGTACACGCCCGCTGCTGGCCCCGGCGCTGTCCCGCTGGGTCGAAGGCCGCCCTTACTCGGCATCCGGGGCTCTCTCACCTGCAGCTCTCGGCTATCGCCGGCGCCGCGCCAAGGGGGGAGCCCGGTGCTCCCTTCTTCCGGGCAAGCGCTGAGCCCCTCGTCCAAGGCGGCAGAAAAGGTGGCAGCTTCGGCTCGCAGCACCAGCTCGGTCCTGCTTAGTCCGACTGCCCAGCCCGCCTGGGACTCCTCACAGGGCTCTGGAGCCGGGCCGGGGCTTCCTGGACGTTCGCACAGTCCCAAGTCCGAAGCACCGGGGCGAAGGCAGCTGAAGGTTCAGGTCTCGGGAGCCCGACGCTGGGGACTTCTGGGCCCCTTTGCACTCAGCCGGGGGGGCTGCTGGGCACCTGCCTCAAGCCGGGTGTCGGGCGGAGGGCTCCGACACACACTATAGAAAGGCTGGGAACGAGCCCGCAACCGTGGACCCGTATGGTGGGCCGGGAGCGTCCCGCCCAGGTGCACTTGAATCGGGTTGGGGGCTCAGGGCGTCCCGGCCACAACGCCCGAGATCGCGGGACTGGGAGAGTCCCGGCGCAGAACCTCTGGCTGGGGCAGGCGGGGCAGGGCAAGGCGCAGGCGAGGACGCTCGCAGCCGCCGCGGCCGGAGCCCCGCGGGGAAGTCTTCCCAGGTCCGGACTCCGCTCGCTCTGCAAAATGGGGCGGACTTCGGCGCGGCGGCTGACTCCGAAGCTCCTGGCTCCGGCTCCACTTCCTCCTCTTCCCCCCCGGCTCGTTCGCCGCTCGCTCAGCCCCGTGCGGCAGCCGCTGCCACCCCCGCTGCTGTCATCCCCGCGGCCCACCCCCACAGGAGCTGCAGCCAGAGCCGGAGCCCAGCCCAGCGGTGGCAGCGCCGCCCAGCGCCTGAGCGCCAGTCGGCGAGGCACCATCCGAAAGGGGTGGGGTCAGCGGTGGCCCCGCCCCCGCCCGGGCCACGGGCAGGGGGCGGGCGCGCCCCAGAACCCCTCCTCCGGCCCCCGCGCAGTCCGGCCGCAGGAGCCAATGGGAGAGTGGGAAAAGAGCGGCGCTCTGCGGAATGTGTACTCTACCCCGGAGAGGGCGGGGCAGACAGGGACTAGGTTGCGGCTGGGGAGAGGACAATGGAGGGGTGGGGGGGGGTTTAAAGAGTGGAACAGGGTACAGGGTCACCTGGGGACCCGGATGGTGGCAGAGGCGATGACGGCTGGTTTGTGTGGGATGGGGGAGTGGGGACTGCCGTGTATTGAGGAGTGGGGAGTCAGGAGGTAAGAACAGGGGTTGGGGTCGGAAAAGAAGCTGGATGGAGGTCAGGTGGGTTATTGGCGGGTAGTGGAGTCTCCCAGAGATAGGGGAGCTCTCCGGGGTGGTTGGGACAGCGCCCTCACAGTACTCTTCCCCTCTCCTCAGCTTCTAGGGCTCAGGGCGCAGAGGTGAACCTTGGAAGCTGTGAAATACTCAGATTTCAGGAAGCGGTGAAAAACAAGTTTTTTAAAATAAAGAGCGGATCTTTTCTTTCTTTCTTAAGAGCGGCTCTTTCGTCAACATTACCCCCTTCCCAGCGCTCATCCGCGGGAAGGAAAGTTATTGTCAGTTTTAGAAATACGAAGTCAAGGGGATGCCTGGGTGGCTCAGTTGGTTGAACGTTTGCCTTTGGGTCAGGTCATGATCCCAGATCCTGGGATCAAGTCCCACGTGGGCTCCTCACTCAGTGGGGAGCCTGCTTCTCCCTCTGCCTGCTGCTCCCCCTGCTTCTGCTCTCTCTCCTTCTAGCAAATGAATAAATAAAATCTTTAAAAATTAAAAGAAAAGAAATATCAAGTCACTAGCAGTGTGTGAGGATAACACACATACATACACACACTCTCCTCAAGTAGTGATGGAGCTGCCGTCCGCTCCAGCCCTTCTCCTCCCCTCCCTTTCCTTCACCCCGCACAATGGGCAGGAGCTGTGTCTGATTATCTCCAGGAGTCCCCAGTGGACTGGGCAGGGCACAGGGCAGGGGCTGGAGATTATTGATGTACGAATGAATGAGTAGTGGACTTGCCACTGGGGCCATGTGAGAGCCACTAATTGGTCTGGGGAGCAAAGGAATGGAGGCCGCACAGGACAGCTTTTCTGTAAGCCCCGTGTCAACCTTGCACAGCATGGTACCCCATTGCACTGATGAGGACACCAAAGCACTGAGAGGCCAAGTGATGTTCCCAAGACCATATACCTGGCACAGGATTCTAGCCACTCATCACTATCACTTTCTAGGGCAGAGCTGTGTGGCTTTGACCAGGTTACTTGACCTTTCTGAGCCTCTGGTTCCTCATCTGTAAAAGGGATCTAAAGATGCGGCTACTTGGCAGGGACTGGGCAGACAGGCACCAGACTTTTAAGAGGTGGAGGGAAAGGTATTCCTAGCAGAGGACACAGCATATGCAAAGGTAGGAGTCCAAGAACTCTGTTGGGATCTTGCTCATGACCGCGAACCCAGCAGGCTTATTCTGAGGCCGTAGCTTGGACTTACTGGTTGTCAGAGGGGTGTCCTGAAAATTTTTAAGCCAGGCATTGATATGGGAAAGACTTTGTAGGGAAACCAGGTAGCATGAAAACATTTAACAACCCCAGGAGGCAAATCCTCTGGAGCCTACACAGTGAAGGGTTGGAGTCCTCAGTGAGGCTCTGCCTCATCCCCTCTTGAAGTACCCCATCCTTTGAGTCTGGTTGGAACAACAAGGAAGAGGGTAAGCTGAAAGCTGAAGTCCAGGCTGGGGGGAGGGGGCACCCTCTGTTAGCGAAGTCCAGGGGTTGGGGTGGGGAGTCTGGCCCCAGGAAGCTCACACTGGTGGCTGTGGCAGGAGGACTGCGAGGAGGCTATTTTGCTAAGAAACCTTTGACTTCTCCCTCTGTTCAGAACCTTCTATGGCTTCCAGTTGCCAGCATGATCAAATCCTAAATCCCTAGTCTGGTGTTAGAGGCCCTCCATGATTGCTCTCTACCAACCTCACCAGCCTCATCTCCCAATATACTAAACTCTCAGCTCTGTGCACAAGCAGGATACAGTCCGTCCCTTCCATGGGGTTGCTGTTACTGTTCTCCTTGCCTGGGATCCCATACCCCTTTTCACTCCTGAGTAATTTCTACTTCCTTGCTGGACCAAAGAGAAGGAACTTTAGGGCAAATGCCCACGTGGCCTCTTTCCTGCTATATCCTTAGAGCCTAGCCCAGAGCCTGCCACACAGTAGGTGCTCAGGAAGTAATGGTTGAGTCAATGTTGCATCTCTCAAATCAAGTGTCACCTTGCTGAGAAGCCTTCCTGGACTCCTCCAGGGAGTCTGCCTTTGGTATAAGATCTCTTGGCTGGAAGTCGTGGTAATGACATATTTCTTGTCTAGTTGGCCCCATGGGGGTTGGGAGCACCTCCGTGGCCGTGTGGCCCCACCCACCAGCAGCCAGCAGAGTGTGGAGCAGGCCCCTGGAAGACCTCAGCCCTGGGGAATGAATGAGGCTCTCAGAGCTCCGTTCTCTGGCTGCCCCTTCTGGGAGAGCTTCCCAGGCGGGTCAGATGAACAGAATGCCAGAATGAAAAGGAGGCTTTCAGAACAGCCGCGCCATCACCCCTGAGGCCCAGGAGAAGAGTGCCCAAGGTCACCAGGAGGGGACCAGCAAAGAGTTCTCAGACACCCACATTTGTCCTCTGGCTACACTCCCACGGGGGAGGAAGTCTCCTGAGCTGGGAGAATCTGGGCCTTTTTGCCACTGGAGAGGCCCACAAAGGGTGACAGAGTCACGGTCATGGTTGCTTGGCTGGGAGGGTGATTGAGGGCTCAGAGGCAGGCTCTGAACCTGGGCGTCTGGCACTGACAGGAGAGGCTAACTTTGTCAGTCTTGTGCCCCCGCACTCCCCGAACCCCCCATCCTCCTCATAGCCTTCTGACCAGAGGACAGTGACAGTGAAGCTGCCGTAGCCACCACTCTGTTGCACAGATCCTTTGTATTTTCATCGCAAATAAATACTCACTTTCATGCCTACATTTATAGTAGGAATCTTGCATTCTTTTTCTTAAACACAGGGCCACCAAATTATATGACTTCACACCTCATGAGCTCTGCTTCTCACAAATCCTCGTGGGGCACCCACCACGTACAGGCGCTGTCCCCGGATTTGGGGGACTCCTGTTGGTGGGTCCTGGAGGCTCAGCTGAACTCCCCATACGTGCTGCTTTCGGACCTTTCTGCCTCTGCCAGCCTGGAATCCTTGGCCGTGGAATTTCGTCCATCCTTCAGGGTGGGCATGGAGGGTCAAGAATATTTAGCGGGGAAGGGGCAAGCTGCTGGTGGTGTCTATGTAAGATAAGGGAGATAGAGAATCTGTGGGGTCTGGGCCTGTCTTTGGGGTAAGAGGGGACCAGCCCCAGGGAGGGAATGTGGTTCACAAGGATGCCACAGGAAACCCCACAGGGGATGGAGGCCAGGACAGAGTCAGGGAAAAACTGGTCAGAGAAGGGGAGAAGGGCACAGGCTAGGAGCATCGGGGCTGAATCGTTAGGGTCAGCAGCTGGGGACTGAGGGTGGTTTCCGGGAGAAGTGGCGGCAGGAACACGTGGACACAGTGTGGGCAGCCTTTTCCAGGGTCGCTGGCAAAGGGGGGTCACACTTGGGTGGCAGCGGGGGCAGGAGGTAGAGTTGGAGGCTTTGGGTTTTTGTTTTTGGAGGAGGACTTAAAGCCTAAAGCCACGTGAGGAGAGGGAGTAGCAGTGCTGGAGAGAGACAGGGCACTGACCAGAGACTCAGGAGAGACAGCACTTCCCAGCTTCTAGGTGGTGGTGGTGGTGGCTAGAGCTGCTAGGGTAGGTGAGGAAGATCAGGCCTGAAGCCTCACGGAAGCAGGAGCCAAGGCGGAAGGCTGGGAGGTGCGGCCGTGGAAAGTGGAAGGGAGACAGAGGTGAGAGGCATAGATCTGTGCGGGCCTTTTTCACATGGTGAGGGGACTGGGGACGGCTCTGGGCAGTATCTCTTTCGGGTAAGTAAAAACTTATACCTGACTTGCTTCTCCTTCTGCTGGCTCCTTGGCTCCAGCCTTGAAAAGATGGGGAGCTTCAGGGTCCTTTCTGACCCCAGATCCTGTGGGCTCCCTCCCTCTGGCAGGCCTTGCCACACGTCCATGGGAATAACCGGGATCATTATGACTTTACCAGCACCTCCTGATGTTCACAGGAGGGGGGATCATGGCTCTCCCATTGTCGACTGCATTACCACTGGACCATGAACTCCATGTTGGATTTCTTCTGTGTCTTCAGCAGCAAACGGCAGGGGTCACACCCCAAAAGTGCCTAATAGCTTTAGACAGACAAGAGGGATAACTTTCTCTGACTGTCTCTGCTGCCTCCTGGTGTCTGATATGGGTTGGTGCAGCATAATTGTTCAAAGGGCTGACACTTGAGCTCTCCCTCTCAAACTTGTGGATCTCAGGGACAGTTTCACACCTAAAAATTATTGAGGACTTCACGGAACTTCTCTTCATGTGGCTTATATTGGTATTTCCAGTGTTCTAAATTAAAACAGACATTTAAAAATATTTATGTAATTAACTTAAAATAACAATCATATTAAATTTTAACATATTTTTATGAAAAATATATTTTTCTAAACAACAACAACAAAAACTAATGCAGGAGTGGCATTGTTTCATAGGTTTACAAATTTCTTTAATGCTTTCCTAATAGATGACAGCTGGATTCTCCTGTTTCTGCCTTCAATCAGGCACAATATGTTGTTTTGTTTGAAGCTTATAAAGAAAATACAGGCTTCTACTGATTTGTAGCTAGAAAAGGAGAGGTATTTTCATGGTCTTTTCAAATAATTGTGCATATTCTTCTTTGATACTAACCCAAACTCCATAAATTTCTTGACAGTTAGCTGCTATTAGAATCTGAAATCATAGCAATGAAATTTTCTTCCTCAGTTACATTAATATTCATTGGTCTCTTTTGCATTTTTGGTTAAGTGAGCTCTCCGTCCAACATTGGGGCTTAAGCTCCTGACTCCAAGATCAACGCTCTACCAACTGAACCTGCCACAAGCCCTTTTTTTGCACTTTGAATGTATCTTTTGCCCATGCATGATTTTGTAAGAGCATGCATTGGCCGTTAGGGGAGAAAATAGTTCATCAATTTATCTTTCAAATACTGACAAATTTTAGCATGTAATGTAAAAAAAATCATATTCATGAATATCACTGCAGTTCTCATCAGAGAAACCTTTACAGATTGAGAAGCTGTCAGGCTTACATTGGTGAACACAGTTTTCCAGAATTCTAATTTTCACTTGAAAGGTTGAATTTTATCATTAGCAGCAAATACTGTCAGTCTACCTCAAACTGTCAGGCTCATTTATTCATTTTTGAGAACTGCCTGCCAGATACTCAAGTCAGCATGACCATAATTTGCCTGTCAATTTTTCTTCCAAGTCAAAATGCTGTTTCCATGAAAAAAGTGGCTAGTTTAGCTCACAATTCAAACAATGGCACAGATGCATTTCCCAGAGACGGCCATGATGCTTCTGTCTACAGCAGAAGTGTTTTATGATACTTTCCTCTTGGCCACACGGAATTTTTAAAAAAGGTTTTATTTATTTATTTGACAGATATCACAAGTAGGCAGAGAGGCAGGCAGAGACAGAGAGAGGGGGAAGCAGGCTCCCCGCTGAGCAGAGAGCCAGATGCAGGGCTCGATCCCAGGACCCTGGGATCATGACCTGAGCCGAGGCAGAGGCTTCAACCCACTGAGCCACCCAGGTGCCCCCGCCACATGGAATATTAAAAAGGTGTATATTCAAGGTTCAATATATAATGAATTGGATACATTTTATTGTTTCATCAATAAAATAATGTTATTGCTTTCTTGAGTGATGTTGGCAGTGTTTTACTGTGAGGGCAAGGCAGCAAAGAATATGGCTATTTCTAGGACAATTTGGCACTCTGATGGGTGTGGGGGCAGCCCTGGTCACACCCCCCTTGTTTGGCCCCATCTGTGAAACATCACCCCATTGAAAAAGGCAAAAAACGAAAGAAGTTTTGATCCGAAAGTGTTCCCCCATCTGCTCTGGAGTGTGTATTGGGTACTAGGCACTGGCCCAAGCATTTTATTCCTTTTTTTTAAATTGTAGTAAAATATACATAAAATAAAATTTGTGTTTCACTGTCAGTGTCCAGTTCAGTGGCATGAGGTCCATTCAGTGTTGTGCAACCATCACCACCATCTGTCTCCAGAACTTTCTTTGTCTTACCAAACTGAAAGTCAGTACCCATTAAACAATGACACCCCATTCCCTCAACCCCCCAGCTCCTACCAACCAGCATTCTCCGTTCTGTCTTTATGAATTTGACTACTTTAGTTACCTCATATTAGTGGAGTTGTACAGACTTATTCACTTAGCATGATGGCTTCAAGGCTATGTGTTGTAGCATGGATCAGATTGTCTTCCCTTTTGAGGGCTGAATAATATGCCACTGCATGTATTTTCTCCATTCATCTGTTGCTTCCACCTTTTGGCTGCTGGGCATAATGCTATGAACATGGGAATAAAAGTATCCTTCAACCAGCCAACATCACAGGAAAGGTGATATTAGCTGTGGCTTCCTGTAATGACTCAATTCAGTGAAACTTTGCTGAGCACCCAGACCACACCAGACCTGAAGCTGGCACAGGAACATGCAGAATGGAACCAGGCCCCATCTTCCACCCTTTAGGAGTGTCCAGTTTAGTGGGGGTAAACAGATGTACCACATCATAGTAATAACTATACCAAACAAAATATCATGAACTCAAAATGCCCCCTATTGCTTCCCAAAGAGTTTTCTTCTGATTCAGTTTCTGTAATAGAACAAGTGTCAGCCCAAAGGGGAATTCAGTGGAAGGTTACTGGGGAGTCCCCCAAGCTCAAAGGGCAGAGGTACCATCAGGCCTCAGGATGAGGCAAAAACAGGGCCATCAAACAGGTCCTAAATTAATATTATGGTCCACCCCCCTCCAAAGAGAAACGGAGTTTTCTATCTCTGTCCTAGTTCCAAAATTCTTGGAAAGAAGGCATGTGGCCTAGATTGACTATGCCCTCATTTCTCATCATGGAGGTTGAGAGCAAAGGACTGTGGTATCTTTGTCTGCAAATGTGGACGGAGGAGCAGAGGCAAATCTCAGAAACAAGGTGCTTGGCAGACCCTCTGCCCAGTTGGTCCCATACTGACCAGGACACAAACGGGTCTTTTGTTCAGTCACAATGAAGTTAGTTGATAATATTTTGAACTTTTCTTTTACTAAACAATTCTATATGCATAGCGTTGATCAGATTCACATGCTGTGACTTCTAGTGTGGCCTTTTGTGATAGGACTTCTCTTACCTCGGGGGCTCGGTCAGCTATTGCTACGATAAAGCCGCATAACAGAAAATTAAATCTCTGAGTGGCTTATAAGCAATATTCCTCTGTCCTGCTCACAGTCCGCAGGTGGGCTGGGATGGCAGGGAAGGCTTCCAGCTGTCTTTCAGGCTCAGGTCTGCCCCACGTGCCTCTCATTCGGGGATCGCTGTCTCCCCAGAGCACGCTTTCCTCAAGGTGGATGACAGAAACTCCCAGGGTGCAAGTGAAAACACGTGATGCCTCTTAAGGCCGGGGCTCAGAACAATCGCCTGGTCCCTTCTGGCCCCATTCCACTGGCCGAAGCAAGTCACGTGACCAAGCCAAGTTCAGCAAAGCAAGGAAGTATCTCTACTCTTTGTGGACCATGGCAACGGTAGAAGGAAGAATGGAGAACAAACGACATAGCTTACTCTGCTTGGTCTCTGTTTCTTCAACTGTAAACACCATAGTTTGCGAATGGTCCGTCAGTCTTACGGGTGCTTGTTGTCCCTAGCCAAGAGGCCCCGGGCTTCCTTCCACTCCGTGCTGTGGGCTCTCTCTGAGTGGCCAGCTTCCATGACCTGATTGAGGTCTGCCGTCTGAAGGAATCTAGGAGAAGCTCCGGTCAGCAGCTGGCACGCTTTCCATAGGAGAAAACTGAGACTTGGTGAGGGGAAATGTTTTGCCCAAAGCCACGCAGCCGGGAACCCAACACGGAAACCCAGGTAGTTCTGACACCACATCGGGGCAACTTTATCTCACTGCTCCCCCAGAGTCTCCAGGAGGCTTAGAGGAGAGTTGATCAGAGAGTGGCCAGGTAGGACTCAGGCAGGGCTCAGGGGTCCCCTTCTCACAGGAGTCTTCCATGGGTAAGCTCTCCTGTGGGTTGCCACAGGCTTCCTCTGGGGGTTCCCACTGTCCCCTCATTTATCACTTGTCTCTGCAACTGTCAGCGTCTGTGTCTGCCACACCCTGCCCCCAGCCCCCAGCACGGGACCTGGTACATCTTGGGACTCTCAACAATAGTCATTGTCACCCCCGTTCTAGTGCCCTCTTTGGGAGCCCAGCCCCCTTGGGCAGAGAGAGCAACCCCTTCACATAGTCACTGCTCCTTGCTTTTCTTCATTCTTTAAATATGTTCACGTTGAGTGACTATTCTGTGCTTAGCATTGTTTGAATGCTGGGGGTACAGCAGGGAAAGATCTCTACCTTCATGAAATTTACTTTCTAGTGGAAGGAGGTAGATGATAAGCAAGAAAAAAAAAAGAATGGGATATGTGCTATGGAGAAAAGAAAGAACACCACAGACAGAGGAGAACATGAAAGGTGAACAGGGGATTTACCATTTTAAATGGAGTGGTCAGGAAAGGTGGCATTTGAGTAAAAAAACCCAAAACTGGGGCGCCTGGGCGGCTCAGTGGGTTGAAGCCTCTGCCTTTGGCTCGGGTCATGATCCTGGGGTCCTGGGATGAGCCCCACATCCGGCTCTCTGCTCAGCAGGGAGCCTGCTTCCTCCTCTCTCTCTGCCTGCCTCTCTGCCTACTTGTGATCTCTGTCTGTCAAATAAATAAAATCTTAAAAAAAAAAAACAACAAATCTTACCCCACGTGCAAAGACCCTGAGGTGGGGCACAGCTAGTATGTTCAAGCCAGGAGGCCAGTGTGGCTTGAAAGAAGGAGGTGATGGAAGGGGTGGTGTGGGGCAGGGAGGGAAAATGTGGATCCATGAGGTCACGGAGATCAGAGCACAGAGGGACTAGAGCCCACGGTAAGAATTTAAGTCTCCATCCAGTTGAACGGGGAAGGCACTGCAGAGTTCAAAGCAGGAGGCCGTCAGTGTTTTTGCCTCATGAGTGAAACACACCAAGGTGGGTAGTAGGGTTGAAGCAGATGTGACAGTCAGAGGACAGGTGGCTGAGGGGAGGGCCCCAGCAGGGAGTGGGAGAGGGAGTCACATTCTGGGATGTCAGATCAGAATTCGGATCCGGATGTGCTAATTCTCAGACGTCTCTGAGAAATCCAAGAGGAGATGGTGGGCGCACAGTTGGGAGATACTCGTCTGGCGTCTGGGAGAGGTCCAGAAACATGGCAGTTGGGGCAAAGAAAAGGTATTTAAAACCTCGAGGTGGGATAAGACCAACAAGGAAATGGTGGCTGCTGGAGAGAAGGTTGGGGACCAGCCCCAGCCTCCCATGTCAGAGGAAGAGGAGGAACGAACAACAGAGATGGAGAGGGGGCGTCTGGGAGAAGAGGAGGAGGGAACCATAAGGTGTGTGGAGTCCTGGAACTTAAGAGAGGAACGGCTCCCGACGAGGGACAGGCGGCAGCATTGAACTCACTTACTGGGTCCACAGTACAGAGCGACCTTGGAAGGACCTTTGGTGGACAGGAGAAACGCTGGTTAGGGTGGGTGTAAGAAAGAAGAGAAGGCTGGAACTGGAGACAGAGGTCCGCACCGTTCCTCCGAGGGGTTCTGCTGTGGGAGAAAGGGAAGACTTGGGGAAGGAGGGAAACAGAGAGGGCCTTCATGAGCTAGAACTAGAACTTGTGCACGCCCAAGGGAAGGATCTAGAGGCGAGAAGAGCTGAAGGGGTGGGAGAGAGCGAAATGTCCATTTTCTTTCCTACTCTCAGTGACTCAGGAGGCAAGACCATAAGCGGGGAGGTGGGGTCGGGGAAGGGGTCTTGGAGATGGGAGGGCAGAAGCTGTTGCCTGGGAGGGCACGCCCTGGTATGCGTGCATGGAAATTTGCAGGGTCCTTGGAGGACCCCAAGCCCAGGCACCTGCCTGGAAGCACCAGCTCTTCCAACCTGGGTCGGCGGGCCAGGCAACACGGCGTGGACGGACGTGCACTCGGGGAATAAACGACATGCTGCCTGTCAGGGTCCAGGAGAAGGAATGTGTCCAGCACACCTCAAGCTTCCAAGACTGGACTGACATCTTTAGGCAAAACTCCCCGGCCTCCATTTCCAACAGCTTATGTGGGGAGTGGGGCACTCAGCGGCCTCTCTTTGGGAAGGTCTTACATGCCACCAACCCTACTATACCCATAAATACTACAGATAGTATCCCTGTCGTGTCCTTAGGAAGGAGACCCCCATCTCCGGGGCAAGAGCCAGTGTGGGGCTTCCCTGACTGGTTTCACTGTCCTTGTATTTTGGGGTCTGTTTTTTGGCAGATGCTGTTTTTCCTAGATGACTTAACATCTGTTAGCTTGCTTCCAAAATAAAACTGGACAAATGTGACTCCCTGGTGTTCTTCTCCTCTATGGTGGCCATCAGTAAAGGCCTGGCTCTTAGGGACCCCCCTGCCTGCTGCTTTTCTGTCCCGATCTCAGGCCACGTGGGTGGCCTCTGGTGTCCTGCCTGGCATTGGTCAAGCCCTTTCCCCTTACTGGACCATCTCCCGCCTCCAGCTTCTGGCCTGGCTATGAGGGCTCCTTGCCCCCCAGAACCCCACTGCTGAGCTCCTAGGGGGCTGGCCTTCAGATGTGGGGGGGCACAGGTTGAGCCTTGTGGTACCTGGGGATGTCCCTGCCTCTTACATCCCAGCCGGTCCCAGCTCTGCTCTCCTCCTTCCGTGTCCCACCGAGGCACCCAGGAGGCTCTGTGCTGGTTCGGGAGCTGGAGCCCTAAGCTTTCTCAGGCTGCAGAGAAGGAGCTCACATTTGCTGAACCCTTCTGATGTAGGTCAGGCCCTATACCAGGTGCATGCAGCCAGCCCTTCTGCTATTTCCCCAAAATCTGTACCCTCCTTCTTCCATAAAAATAGCACTCCTGGGGCACCTGGGTGGCTCAGGTGGTTAAGCGTCTGCCTTTGGCTCAGGTCATGATCTCAGGTCCTGGATCGAGCCCCACATTGGGCTCTCTGCTTAGTGGAGAGCCTGCTTCCCCCTCCCCCTCTGCCTGCCGTTCTGCCTACTTGTGATCTCTCTTTCTCTCTGTCAAATAAATAAAATCTTAAAAAAAAAAAAAAAGAATAGCACTCCTGATTTTACCAGGCCCCTTGGAATAAAAGTACATCTCACAGACTCTCTTGCCGTGACCTTGGGACTCAAGTTAGGACCAGTGGAATGTAAGCGGAATGGCTGCGCACAACTTGTGGGAAGTACTCTTAAAGGGAGTGGGATGTGCCCTTCTTTGGTCCTTCTCTCATCTGCTGCCTGAAACATGGATGTGCTGCCTGGGGCATGTGAGAGAGAAATGAACTCTCGTTTAAACCAGAACAATTCTGGTGATCTGTTTTTCTCAGATGAACCTGATCTTGCGATGGTGCCTGCCTTTTGCCAGGTTATCTCATTTACATCCTCCCAAGAGTCCCACCAAGCGGATGTTATCCACCTCATTGGAGAGAAAAGGAAAGGAGGCTCAGGGATGTCATTTAGGCAAGTGGCCTAAGGCCCTTGACCAGGGTAAGGCTGAAGTGGGTATCAGCCCCCAATGCTCTGACAGCTGGTCCTGCTCTTTCCACCAGCCCCTGGGTCCACAGCCAGGCCAACCAACCTGCGTGCGCTGACACCTGGTCTTCCCAAGAGTGTTTCCTCCAGGGCCCACAAGCATCTAGTGAGCAGAAACATCTAAAGTTGCAGGGTGACAACTGCTTCCTGGATAGTTCTAGTCCTAGAAGCCCCATACCCCTCAGTCACAGGCAAACCCGGACAGGTGGTCACCCAGAACTGCGGCCCAGCCAACCCCCATTGCTGCACTGTGACACCCAGACCCTGTGCCATTACAAGCTGTCCGTTTCCAGGGATGTGTTTTCTCCCTCCCAGGATCCCTGACTTGACCTTGCACTGGCCTCAGAAGTCAGCATCTCCCATACCCATCTTGACCCTTCCGTATCCACTGATTTCTCTGCATGTCCTGCGACCCCCCCAGGAAAGCACAGAGTCCTGGCGTGGTGGGCTCTGAGGCCATCAGGCTGACCTAAGGGGGCCCCAGCCATCCCTGCCCCCATCCCGGTGCCTATCAAGCATGACTGAGCCCCAACTCAGTTAGCACAAGGGGCCCTGCACCCAGGAGGACTTGTGTCTACTCCCGGCTCTCCTGCCTTCAAGCCGTGTAACCTTGGCCAGTGACTTCCCCTTCTGAGCCTCAGTTTCCTTCTCTGTAAAACAGGGATAATAGTACCTACTACATAAGACTCAAACAGGATTAAGGTGATAATTCACCACAAGGCTTGGCACAGGGCCTGGCATGCAATTAACCCTCAGTGGAGGTTGTCATCATTGCTGCTCTTGCATTACTACTCCTTGGTCTCCAGCAGCCTCTGTGCTGGATAACAGGGACCCAGAGACAAACCAGAAGCCATCCAGGGATATTCTTCAAGAAACTCACAATCTAATGGGGAAAGATGACACCAGACATTTCAAAAGTACAGGAACTAGAACAGTTCTTATAGGAGGAGAGAACAAGGTAGGGTGAGAGCCCCAGGGAGGAGGAGAGTCTCAGTGTGCTCCATGGGGCAATCAGGGAGGTCATCCTGGAGGAGGCAGAGCTTGACTGGAGTCTTGCGGAGGAGCAAGTTTTTGCCAGGCAAACCCAGGTGATGGAGGAGCCTCTGACAACTAAGTTGGGGGTTCTCTTATCACCTGATAGGCTGGGGTGGGAATGCGGCTCATACTATAGCTGGTGTCTTGCCAAGGGCTCCAGCTGAGGACAAGAGGTCCCCAGCACCCAGAGTCCTAAATGGAGTGCCAGCCCATCCTGCAGGAGCAATAGAGGGAAGGCTCCTAGACCGGTCCTGCCAGCCTCAAGCCATCACCCAGCTGTGGTACAGGGGCTGTTTAAAAGACAATTGTCTTTCTGCTCTGCTTCCCTTCCCTCCTTGAAGCCAAATGAGGGGTCTTCCAGAGCACTGTTTAGAGAGCTTGACCTAGGTGCCTCGAGTCTGGGAGACACTGGGACCAGAAGGGCTCTCACATGCCGCGCCGTCTAACAGGAAGGGGCTGCGAGCAACGGCAGAGTGGAGAGAGCCGCAGCCCCACTGGGAATGGCTTACAGCCGAGGTAGACCAGGTAGAGGATGACTGATTTTCCAGGGGACCAGATGAGGGCCTGCCCACCTAAGCTGGTGTCCCGCTGCCTGAGGACCACTTTGGGGGGTGGTGAGATCCTGACAGAATGGGGACAGCTGGAAACCAACGGGGAAGTGCCAAATCGGTGGAGGACCTACTTTATCAGGGGAAATCTAAGTGAGAGGGCCCCAGAGGAGGAGTTTTCCTGAAAAATCTCCAGGAGAATCCCATGGGTTAAGATCAACTTGGGACATCCACCATGGCCAGAGGGTTCCCAGGCCAGGTTACAACATGTCAGGCAAGGAGGGCCTCTTCTGCCCTCTCTCCCACCTGCACTCCACTCTGGAGGGACCATGGGTAGCTAGAGATGGTCGTGGTAGGAGAGCAGCATTCTCTCCAGGTTTCCAATCTCTGAGGCAAGCTTAGCCTGAAGGAAGGGTCTCATTCTAGACTAGAAAGATTTTGGAGTCTTAATATTACTTTGAAAAAGTAAATGTGTGCAGGACACCTGGGTGGCTCAGTCAGCTGGGCGCCTGGCTCTTGATTTGGGCTCAGATCACAGTCTTGGGGTTGTGGGATTGAGCCCCGTGACAGGCTCTGCACTGGTTCTGGAGCCTGCTTAAGATTCTCTCTCTCCCTCTCTCTCCCGGTACCCAGGACAATGCCAGGCACAAAGGAGGTGCTCGATAAGTCATTCTGGAGCCTCTCTACCTGTTCTTGCCGTCCCAGGCAGCAACTTTCCTGCTATGCTGGAGATGAAACAGCCTTCCAGTCAAGGCTGCAGCAGGGCTCTGCCCACAGTGCTCCCACCTAGAGGCCTGGGCCAGAGGCAAGATTCCTGCCCTGAACATGGGAAACGAGGCCGCAAAGTGCCCAGCTCAGTGCTCTTAATGGCAGGTGGCTGGTATAACAAAGGCAGAGTTAGAAGATGCTCCAAGAAAAGTTTTGAGCAGGAGGGTGGCATGGCAAACATTTGGGGGAGTTCACTGAGTGGAACCAGGAAGAGAAGGGGTAAGGATGGGGACAGCTAGACAATGAGGAGACACATAGTACACTCTGGGGAGAGGAGATGAAGGTTTGACCCATCCGGCCAGGGAGCAAAGGGGGATGTGGGAGACAGGGTGTCTGGGAAAACTTAGAGGTATGGCTCAGCGGCTGGAGAGCAGACCCCTCCTGTCTTTGAGCTCTGGGTTCTGAATATTCCGGATAAGGCTTTGCAAAGGTCCTTACTATGACTCAATACTTGTGCAAAATGAAAATGCAGGGCTCCATGTCCAAAAACTATTAAGAATTGGAAGATGGATGGGGCGCCTGGGTGGCTCAGTCGGTTAAGCCTTTGGCTCCAGACTTCAAGGGTTCTGCGATTGAGTCCTGTGTGGGGCTCTCTGTTCAGTGGGGAGCCTGCTTCTCCCTCTCCTTCTGCCCCTCTCATGCTTTGTCTTGTGTGCTCTCTCAAATAAATAAATAAAATCTTAAAAAAAAAAAAGAATTTCAAGATGATGACACCAGAGCATTAAACCAGGAGAAGAGTTCTTTGCTTAAGACCTACAGATTTAGGGGCGCCTGGGTGGCTCAGTGGGTTAAAGCCTCTGCCTTCCGCTCGGGTCGTGGTCCCAGGGTCCTGGGATGGAGCCCCAAGTTGGGCTCTCTGCTCCGGAGGGAGCCTGCTTCCTCCTCTCTCCTCTGCCTGCCTCTCTGCCTGCTTGTGATCTCTGTCTGTCAGATAAATAAATAAAATCTTAAAAAAAAAAAAAAAACAACAAAAACCTACAGATTTAGAAGGGGGAGAAACAAAGGAAACCCAGTTAAAGGTGAATTTCAGATGAACAACAAACAATGTTTCAGTATAAATATATCTGGTGTGGGGCACCTGGGTGGCTCAGTCTTTAAGCATCTGTCTACAGCTCAGGTTATGATCCCAGGTCCTGGAATTGAGCCCCACGTCGGGCTCCCTGCTCATCCGGGAGTCTGCTTCTCCCTCTCCCTCTGCCACTCCCCTTGCTTGTGTTCCCTCTCTCGCTGTGTCTCTCTCTGTCAAATGAACAAATAAAATCTTTAAAATAAAAAAATAAAAATAAAAAGTAAATGTGTCTGATGCAATCGTTGCAATAAAAATCTTTCATGGTTTATTTGAGATTCACCTTTAAGCAGGAGTCCTGTGTTTTAACTGCCAGCCCCACCAGGTAGGTCCCCTTGTCTCCTCCACCGCCTGGGGCTCCTGGGAGGTGACTTGTCAAACTAGCTTTCATCAGAAGCCCCTGGAGGGCTGGTTAAAACAGACTTCTAGGCCCCACCCCTAGGGTTTCTGATTCATAGGTCTGGGGTGGAGTCCAAGAATTTTCATTTCTTCCCCCCCCCCTTTTTTTAAAAGTATGCTTTATGACCCACATTGGGTTTGAACTCAAGACCCTGATATCAAGAGTCGCATGCTCCACGGACTGAGCCAGTCAGGTGCCCCAGAATTTTCATTTCTAACAAGTTCCAATGTGATGCTGATGCTGTGGTCCTGAGGCCACATTCTTCTTCCTTTTTTTTTTTTTAAGGTTTTATTTATTTATTAGAGAGACAGAGAGAGAGCAAGAGCAGCAGGGAGAGGGGCAGAGGCAGAGGAAGAAGCAGACTTCCCGCTGAGCCGGGAGCCCCACGCGGGGCTAGCCGCTGGGCTGGATCCCAGGATCCCAGGATCCCAAGATCAGCCCGAGATCATGATGTGAGCCGAAGGCAAACGCCCAACAGACTGAACCACCCAAGCGCCCCCTGGCGGCACATTTCGAAAACCACTGTTCTAGGAGCCAGTCCATTACCCTAGTGAGGCTCATAAATAGGACACAGAAAAGCGCAGTGATCCGAAAGGGCCACCAGAGGGCAGAAGTGCCCACTAGTCAGGCCTCAGGCCTCCCGCTCTCTGGAGGCTGAGCTTTGTTGAGCGTTTGCTCCATGCCTGACCCTGTCCAGAGCCCTTGTTAGGAAAAAAACATAGGTCAGATTCAGTGCCTACCTTTGAGGAGCTTAGGGTCTGGAGAAGGAGACAGAATTGGTGCTGAGATGGTGGGAAGCACGGAGTGGAATGGGGAGGCTATGGGAGCCCAGAGGAAACTGGGGGTAGTCAGGGCAGGTTTCCTGGAGGAACTTGTCTCCTGAACCATGAGTAGAAGTAACCCAGGTGGGGAGAAGAGGAGGAAGGGCATCTGGGCTTAGGAACCCACAAATGGAAGGGCACACAGGCTGGAAAGTATTTAGTGTGCTCCGCGGATAGTGCAGGAGCAGGGAAGAGAATTCGTGGGTGAATGCCTAGTGAGTCTTGCAGCTACTTAGCTGGTTTCAGGGAGCTTCTGGAGGGTTTTAACTAGGTATGCTAGCATCACCCCCTGAAATGGTGTGGAGCAGGGGTTAGAGGTAGGGAGACTGGTGAGGAAGCTGGTGCAATGGTCCAGGGAAGAGGTGATCAGATGAAGCAAGGATGGCAACAGTCCCTCATTCATTCATTCATTCATTCATTCATTCATGCCATACATTTATGGAAGAACTTCTCTGAGCCAAGCCCTGGACTGGGTGCTGGGCCTTGGCGTGTTGAAGACAGAGAGTGTCTGGCCTTCTCAGAGCTTCAGTTCTAACAGGAAAGACCACCATCCAACAGCCAGTGGCCCAGGGAGGCAGCTGCGGTCCCTGTGGGACAGTACGAGGGATGCTAAGGAAACCAACTGTACAGGTAGAGGTAGGAGGTGGGAGGTATATCCCAGGAGAGCCCCTGACCTAGAGATCACAGATGCCTCATTCAGCCAGACCCCGGCGCCCTCCCTGCCACAGTCCAGAGTTAACAGTGTGGCCATTGAAGGCCGCTGCCTCTGCTAGAGGCCTAGCCTTTCCTGCCCCCCTCCTCCCTTAGCCACACAACCCTGGCCTTCAGAGGGGAAGAAAAAGCAGGATTATGTGCAAGTACCAGGGGCTGGGCCTACTCCTTGACCAGAATCAGTGTGGCCTCCAGCTCTAGGTGGCTGCCCAGGCAGGCCCCTTCTTCAAACACCCAGGGCTCTCATTCTAAGCATGTGAACGGCTGGCCAGCAAGAAGTTGGGGGATGGAGGAGATGACCGGAAGTGCCCAGGGACTGCTCCATAGGGATTGTCCTGGATGCTTAGGGTTCCTGGAGCACAACACACTCATCTGCAGAGGTGGGACTGACCTCATGGATCAAGTTGACTAGATCAAGCTAATTGGAGCAAGACTTTCTAGAAGGGTGGCCTTCTTGCTATTCTGAGAACATGCCTAGCCTTGAAGCTTTTGCACACACAGTTCCCTCTGCTTGGAGGACTTGCTGTCCTCTCCTCAAAGGCCTTCACAGGGTTGGCCTCTGTGGTAAGCAGAACAATGGTCCCCCAAAGATGTCTGGGTCCTAATTTTGGATATGTTCATTTACATGGTAAGGGTGATTCGATTACGGATCTTAGATTGGGAGATTACCCTGGTGGGCCAACACAACCACATGGGTCCCTGTAGGAGGGAGGTGGGGACAGGGGTTCAAGTCAGAGAAAGAGGTGTGATAACATAACAGGAGGCAGAGAGAGGGGGAGATAGGATGCTGCTGCGCTGTTGCCTTTGCAGAGGGAGAAAGGAGAATGGAGGGACAGAGGGACAGAGGGTCTGAGACATGGGGCGGGGGAGGGGAGAGGGTCCCAAGCATGCCTGTGGGAGCAGAGTGGCATTCATCACAGAACTTGGCCATGTACTTTCCCATTTACAGGGCAACTTTTTTCCTTCTGTCCCTCAGAACAACCTGGAAGAGGGGCTGTTGAAAGGAACCCTTGTTCTCACTTCCCAGATAGGGCACTAAGGCTCTGGACAGTGATTGCAAGGCAGGGAGACCTCCAGGTGCCTCTCTTGCAAGGACTCTGTGGCTCACCAGCCTCCCCCCACGCCCCAGTCTTGCCAAAACTCCTCACAGGCTGGTTCTGCTAGCCAGGCCGGCTTCTGACCACTGCCCTGTGGCTCCCTCTACCCCAGCTGCCCTTCCTCAACTTCTAGTCAGGGTGGGACTGGAGGAGGCCAGGAGGCACTCAGCTGGCTGCTGCGAATTCAAAGGGGGATCAGAGGAGCGGTGGGTGGCTCAGTTGTTGAGCTTCTGCCTTCAGCCCAGGTCATGATCCTGGGGTCCTGGGAATTGAGCCTCGCATCGCACTCCCCCTGCTTGCTTTCCCTCTCTCACTGTTTCTCTCTGCCAAATAAATAAAGAAAATCTTTCAATAAATAAATAAATAAAAATAAAAGGAGCACCAAAAACCTCAGTAATCAAGAGAAATAACATTTGCAATATTTTTAATAACAGTTTTTGTTAAAAAAAAAATCAAAGTTAATGCAAAAAGAAATGTTTATTTTTTCCTCTTTGGGCTCAGCCTCCAATACAGCAGGACACAGGACTGTTTTACTGTTCTCGCTCAGGACGGGTTACATGATGTGTGGGGCTCCTTTCTCAAAAATTATTCGGAATTTCAAGATGGCAACAGAAGAACAGTGTGGGGCCCCTGGAGACTACACGGGTTGTACACCCATGAAGTTGGCTTGGTTCTGGCTTTATTTAAAATTTTGATATTTTGTTCATCATGGATTTTTGTGTGTGTTGTGTGTGTTGATTTTGATTTTTGGAAAATATTACTTACCTTGATTACTGTGGGTTTGGGTGTTGCCATCAGTTGTGCACCTGAGGTGAGCACCTCACTTTCCTCACCCTCCCAAGCCTTCTGAGCTTGCTGTGAGTGCCTTCTCAACCCCAGGCAGTCTCCTCTGGGAAATCTTCCTTGCCCTTCATTCCTGCATGGGGCTAGGTACTTTTGGGTTCTAATACCCTCTCCCTGTTCCCCTCTGTCATATCTCTGAGCATCCCACGTGACGCTCATTGCTTAAGGACAGAAAGTGTCCAAGATTTGGCCAACTTTGAGTTCTGGTCATCAGTGATGCCAGCCAGCCTCAGCCTCCTGATGCCCTCAGGTACGACCCAAGTTGTTAGAGTTGACGGAACTCCAGACCCCAAGCAGGGAAACCTGGCTTCAAATCCAGGCTCTATCATTCTTGGGCTGTTTGAGGCTCAGTTTCCCCATCTGTAAAGTGGGAATTAAAAAGGCCTACCTCACAGCGGGGTTATGGGACTTAACAGAGAAGGCACACAGTGGGCATCATAAATGCCATTTCCTTTTCCTCTGTGCCTGGTATGGGGACTCGGACTAGTCAGCTCTGCTCCTGGTGAACCCCCTTCCCGCTCCAGCCCCCAACCTCCAAGTCCTTTTCCATAACTGTCATCTCCCAAAGAGATGGCGAAACAGGCTCAGAGGGATGAGGAATTTGCCCGAAGTCACGTACAGAGTCAGAGGCTGAGCACAGATGGAAACCCAAGACCCGATGCTCAGCCTGGGCTCCGCAGGTGCCCAGCTCCTCCCCTCCTCTCCCTTCTCCCCTCCCCCTTACCCACCTCCCTATCTGGCCTCAAGAACGCTGAGCTGGAGAGGGACAGCGGAGCGGGCGCCTCGTTCGCGGCCCCTCCCCCAGCCCGCGCCCCCACGCACTCGCACCCAGCTGAGGGCTCTGGGTGCTTCCATGAAAGGCGTGTTTCCCTCGTGAGTCAGAGCAGACGCACAACAGACAGCCTTGGAGCTTGGCTGGGCTGCAGTCCCAGAGCTCTGGCCTCTCCTCCGCCCCCCTAAGAGCCGGTCCCCCCTCCCCGCTGGAACCTTTGGGCCGCGGCCTGCACAGCTGCATCCCCTCAGCGGGGCCGGCAACCATAGGCCCACGTTGCATCAGCGCGGCGTGTCTCTGCGCCCGCTCCCGCCCGCCAGCCAATGGGGTCGGGCCGAGTGTACAGATCCCGGCTAGGTCGCACCCCACCCGCCATGGAATGGGGCAGCCCGGTCCTCCCTCGGCATTCCCAGCGAGGGAGGAGGGGACCAGGGCACGATTTCTCCGTTGCATCCTGCAAGGCTTTCTTCCCACTACCTCCCTCCCCGACACCCGGCCCCCTTTCAGGGTGGCCCGGCCAGCTCCGCTCTGATCCTCCTTCCTGACGGTGGCAGGGGAGCCCCCTCTGCCTGGAGTGGCCTTGTTTCTCCCCGGGCTCAGTTCTTCTCTCGCTCTGGACCGGCCCTCACCCACACCTCCCATCCCGTGATGTCGGGTACTCCCAAATCGTCCTCTCCAGCCTGGCCTTCTCGCTTGAGCTCCATAATAATGGATGCTACAGCCTCCCAGATTCTTCAAGCTACAGACAACACCTTCCCTCCAGAGTCCATCTCAGGAAGGGGACCATGGGCCACCCATTCCCCCAGGCTGCAGGCCCCAGAGCCCTCCTTCCTCCTGCTCCTGGCCCCTCCATGCTCAGTCTGCCACCAGGACCTCTCCAGTCCTATGATTCCTGCCCGGGTGCATGCATTAACACCTCGCTTGGGACTGTTGTGACATTCTCCTCCTGGCCTCTGTCACTCTCCACGCAGCAGGCAGAGAACTACTTTAAAAACACCTTTCTCTCTCTCAAATAAATGAATAAATAAAATCTTAAAAAAAAAAAAAGGGTGTGGGTGCCTGGGTGGCTCAGTTTGTTAAGCACCTGACTCTTGGTTTTGGCTCAGGTCACAATCTCAGGGTCCTGAGATTGAGCCCTGGGGTTCCCTCCTGGCTCAACCAGTCTGTTTGTTCCTCTACTCCTCCCCACTCCCCCCACCTCTAAAATAAATAAATAAAATCTTTAAAAACACCAACGTGACCTTGTCTGTTCCCTGCTAAATTGTCTTCAGGAGGAAGCTCCAAGTTCTCCGCCTCCAAGCTCCTGGGACAACCCTGGCTGGCCATCATCTTCTGCAGCTTTATCCACACATACTCCCGACCCCTCACATAGTGACCTTTGTTGGGACCTTCTCTGCCTGCCTTGGCGGCTTCCCATGAAGTACTGTTGGGATCTAGCTCATTTTAGCCTGAGGCCTAAAGCCAGCAGGCTTGGAGTGGTGGGGGTGGAAAATGCCAGGTCTAGCCAGAAGAGCTCCAGCTCTGGCCTCCCACCCTCCCATCCTCCCCAGAGCTGCAGTGAGGGGCCCTGAGCAGACTGGCCATTGGCCTGCACTTCCCCGCCCCCCACTCAGATGTGGCCTTCAGGTCCAGCTTGACCTCCCACTGGATGTTTCTTCCCTATTCACTTTATTGATTTTTAGAAACTGACTATAGACATGATATATGCTATTGAAAATTTTCAGAGAAGCAGAAAGAAGAAAATAGAAATAATGTATATTTCCATCTCCAAAGATAAACAGTATTAAACCATTTAAGAGTATTTTCTTCTGGTCTTTTTCTATGAGTTTTATACACATTTCTTCATATTTTTTATTAACACACATTCATTGAAAAAAATAAAACAACTTCAGGGATGCCTGCCTGGCTCAGTCAGTAGAGCATGGGATTCTTGGTCTCAGGGTCGTAAGTTCGAGCCCCACGTTGGATATGGACATTACTTTAAAAAATAAAATTTTAAAAAATAAAAAAATAAGTAAATAAGACAATGTTGAACAGCAGAAATGTTTTAAAAATTAAGTGGAAATAATCTAATACCAAGAGTGGACTTCTCGGGGTAATGTGAACATACTTCCACACATCTGTCCCTCTGCACAGAGAGTTTTCATAAACATGCTATTTTATAAGCTGCTCTATTTTTTAATCCACCAAATCCTTTGAGCTGTCTTTCTCTGCTTGAGGATTAAAACAATTTCCCCCATTATGATGGCTGCCAAGAGTCCATCCCATACTGACACTGTCTCCAATTTTTGGCCCTTACACACAGAGGCTGTAATGAGCATCTTTGTATATGTTCCTAGGCTCATATTTTCAAAAATAATTTCCTTAGGCTAAATTCAAAAAAGTTGATTTTCCCCCCAAAAGAACAGAAATAATTTAAAAATTTAAAAATGTGTGAATACATAATGCATTTATATACAGCTGACCCTTGAACAACACAGGGGCTAGGGGTGCTGAACCCCTTCACAGTCAGAAATTCCACATATAACTTTGGACTCCCTCAAAACTTAACTACTAATAGCCTATTGTTGATCAGAAGCCTTACTGATAATATAAAGTCAGTTAACACATATTTTGGATGTTATATGTATTATATACTGTATTCTTACCACAAAGTAAGCTAGAGAAAAGAAAATGTTTTTGAGAAAATCATAAGGATCACAGTATTGTACAGTATTTATTTAAAAAAAAATCTGCATATAAGCGGACTCACAATGTTCAAACCAGAGCTGTTCTGGGTCAGCTCTGGGTCAGTCCTCCAAACATATGTGTCACCCCTCCCTTTCTCCCTTCCCTCCAGCCCTTCCCCTGCAGGGAAGAATGGTACAAGCTTCTCACCCCCCTGCAGGGGATGCTATGTGGGGGTCTGAAAGACATCAGTGTAACTTACACATTCTCCTTCACTTCCCTCTTCCATGTCAGTATCAGGACATAAAGAACATCCTACTTACTGTTTTTCCCAGCTTCTGGGTATTCCCATTCCCTACCAATAGAGGTATTATTCCCAATTTTTGCTATTACAGCAATGTTGCAGGGAATTATTCAGTAACATGTCTTGAAAGCTCCTGGTGCAAAGTGCCTTCTAGAAAGGCTGTGCCCATTTCTTCCCCTTGCAGAACACTTCTTCCTATTTAAAATGAAATCTCTCAGATCCTTCTAGATCCTGCTCATACCCCCATGTTACACATGAGGAAACTGAGGCACAAGGAGGTGCAGTGACTTTCCAAGGTCACTCAACGAGTAGTGGCACCCAGATCTCCTGACTCCCAGGCTGGGTTCTTCCCCCTTGGCTGGGCTGCCATCCTCTGCCTGTGCTTCCCCAGAGCAGTCGCCATGACACTCACAGCCATTTGGGGTCCTCATGTGTATGTGCAAGGGCAGGTGTGAGTGAACCGACAGGACAGGGCTCAGAGGACAGAGCAGGAGTGGCCAGGTAGGACTGGACTAGGCAATGAAGAGGAGAGCGGAGTGGAAACTCATCCGGAGTTCTCAAAGTGCTCTCCAATTCTTTGTTTCATCTGTGCTTCTCATTATCTTGGAGATGATCATTCCTAGTTTAAGGGGATTGGGGGCGTGGTGTTTCTAGATCAAGGGCATGAGGCTAAAATGTAGCAGACCTCCAAGCCAGGACTTCTTGGACTCGTAACACTGGGGAGGCTGCCCTGGGCTGAACCAGATTAGACTTGGGCGGGAGGGTGGGGGTGGGTGGGTGGTCAGGACTCAGGGGTCCCTTTTCTGAGTGTCAGAGATAGATGGTGAGACAGGGAGGGCAGCCCTGTGGCTGAGCTGGGCATCACTATTATGACAGCTGTGGGTGTCACCTAGGCGGGAAGAAAAGAGCTGGGTGCTGGGTGACGGGGTGGAAGAGGGAGCAGGGGAAGGGAAAGGCCAGAGTGTATTTAACAAGCATCTACTACCATACCAGCCCTCTTGGCCTGGCCTTACAGGCAGCTGGAGCCATTTCCATGGGGGCTGCCAGAGGAGGCCTAGGAGGAAGAGGCTGGGTGCAGGGAGAGAGCTACCAATCCACCCAAAATAGAATGTACTCCCCCAGTCCCTAAAGCTGTTTGTTTGTTTGTTTGTTTGTTTTTAAGATTTTATTTATTTATTTGACAGACAGAGATCACAAGCAGGCAGAGAGGCAGGCAGAGAGAGAGGAAGGGAAGCAAGCTCCCTGCGGGCTTGATCCCAGGACCCTGGGATTATGACCTGAGCCAAAGACAGAGGCTTTAACCCACTGAGCCACCCAGGTACCCCTAAAGCTGAGTTTTTTTAAAGAGCATTTTCCCTTGCTCTGACCCTTAGAAGGCAGAACATCTCTGCCCCGGGGCCCCAAGGACCTGCACTTGCAAACTGGCATGCCTGATGCACAGGGATGAGGGGAAGAAGGGGCTTGGACTTTCTCCAGGGACTGTTGGAAGCCACCGGAGAGCTGGTGCAATGGAGGGAGCCCAGGCTGGGGTCAGGAGCCCTGTCCCTATGCTCTGTACCTAGCTCATTCCATTTCCCAGTGGGAACTGTGTCTTAGCCTCGTAGTGTTTGAGCACCCCACCCATGGTAGATGCTCAAGAAAGGCCTGCAGATTTTTTTTTTTTTAAAGATTTTTATTTATTTATTTGAGAGAGAGTGAGCAAAAGAGAGAGACCACTCAAGGTGGTCGGGGTGGGGGGCGGTGGGGAAGAGAAGTAGAAGCAGACTCCCTGCTCATCAGGGAGCCAATGTGGGGCTTGATCCCTTAACTCTGAGATCCCGACCTGAGCCGAAGGCAGACGCTTAACTGACTGAGCCACCCAGGTGGCCCCAACCTGCAGGTTCTGAGGTGAAGGCAGGGTGAATGTCCACAGGGAGTGGAGAGTGGGGTGGCAAGGAGTCCCAGCCTCTCATTTTACAAATGGAAACTCAGAGAGGGCAGTGACTTCCTCGGTTCTTCACAGCTAATAAAGGGTAAAGAGATGAGAGTAGGACCCCTGACTTCCTGGCTGTGCCCCCGCCCCCGTCCACGCGGGCACACGGGCTCCCACAAGGCAAGCATGCTCCGTGCGGTGCATTTGTGTTGCTAGAGAATACTCAGCCACGTGTGTAGGTGGATTGCATGAAGGGGCCACAGCGGGTGGACTGACACACGTGCATCTGCAGTGTCACATGTCTGTGGGCGTGTCTCCTGGGTGCCGCGTCAGGCGTGTGAGTGAAGACACTGGATGGCCCCTGTGATTAGCCTCCGCAGCAAAGAACTGCTGAGGGGTGGGGGTGAGGTGGGCAGGCTCTGGGAGGAGGAGGGGAGAGACCTCGTACCCGCCCACCCACAACCCCACTCAGGCCTCCCACCCTCCTACGTGGCAGCTTATGGCACAGCCCTTTCGGTGGGAAGGCCCCACACGCCATGGAGAGCATCAGAGATCGCAGAAATTGTGTTTCCCTGACTCATGCTTTGGGCTGCGAGCAAATTCTTGGCTTCTGGGCAGCATCTCAAAGAACTGCCTGTGATTGCACAGGCTCCCTGAGGAAGAAGGCCCACCGTGGTCTGGTTAGCAGAGCCTTTCTTGGCCCGTTTTAACCCATGTAAAAAGGAGAAAGGGATTACACTTCTTTCCAATTAGTGTCCTATAATTAAAAGTGAGATACTGTTTAGGTGCCCAGCACGGCCAGCCAGAGCAAAGTGACCCATAAATGCCGTTTCTTTCCCTAACTTCCCTTGGACAAACTGACCTAGTTCAAATCCCCGGGCTGAATGCAGCTCGCTCTATGTCCTTAGACATGCCACTGGGCCTCCCTGAGCCTCAGTTTCCTCGGGTTTAAAATGGCGACGTTCTGGGGTGTCTGGTGGGTTAGTGGGTTAAACATCCAACTCTTCATCTCAGCTCAAGTCTTGATCTCAGGGTCGGGAGTTCAAACCCCACTCTGGGCTCCATGCTGGGTGTGGAGTCTACTTGAAAATATGATGGTGACATTCTTACTTAGTCTGAAAATATTAAATAGGGGTATGCTGAGCACTTAAATGATATGTTAGTTTTCGCCCCAGGGTTCTACAGGGCAAGGACTGCATCAGTCTAGCCACTGGAGCCAGAGAAAGCTGTTTCTGTAATCCCTGGCTGAATCCCAGGCCCCAGAATGGGGCCTGCCTATCGGGCTGGATCAATCAGAAGGTGGTTTGGGGGTAAGAGAGCTGGGGGTCCCGCGCCTGGACTCTGGCCTAACTCTACCTCGAATCTGCCAGCCCAGCTCTACCTTGGACCTGCCCTGTGACCTTGGGCAACTTTCCACCCCTCTCAGGGATGGGATGGGGGTGAAGGGCAGGAAGAGCTCCTTCAGGGAGCCAAGGCACTGGAGGAAAGACCTGAAATGCTGGAGAGCCTCACTGTAATTCAGCCTTTCCTCCCTCCAAAGAGAGTGCTTTTTCCAGAATGTGCAGCCTGGGAGTGTGGGGGAAGGGCCACAGCCAGGCCTGGGCTGGGCTCAGAGCTAAGAATAATGTGGCAAAGGCTCTCAACATTTTTTTGCTGATCTTGGAAGTTTAAAGGAGCCGTGGTCTTTCCTCAGGGAGGCGGTGCTATGAGCCCCACAGACTCAGGCAGCAACTTCCCACCACTTGCTCTCTGACCACGCTTACCAAGTTCCTCTTTTTGGCCTGCACTGTGCTGGGTACTGGGGACGCCTAGTGAGAAGAAGGCCTGGGTCTCCAGTGACACTCAGTGACACTGTAGGGTGATGATACAGAAATAATGCCATGGCGAAGGCTTCTGGCCCAGTTTGAGCTACAGTAGCCATCTACTTCAGACCTAGCCTTCTCCTTAGGCCTCGGCTTCTCTCTCTGTAAATGGAGGGCATTTGTCCTTTCTACTCTGACCTTAGGATTCTGGGTTTATCCAGCAGCAGGAGCCTCCACTGACCCTTCCCCTTCAGGGCCAGCACTGAGAATCATAGCACTCAGCTCATCCTGGAAGTGTTGGTGAGGCCTCAGAGAGTTAAGAAATGGAAGAGTGTGGAGAAAAGGAAGTCTCTTGGGACTTTGACATCTGGACCCACTGGAAACCAAGACATTTCCTTTATTCCACCAGTTTTGTGGACTCTTAGTTCAGGGGCTGATCACCCTGTGAGCACCAAGCTGTGCATGGGGATTGGATAGAGGGCAGGGTATGGCCTGTGACCCAGCGGGCTTCCTTGGATAACAAGGACTTACCCTTAAAAGCATTCCACAGGGGTGCCTGGGTGGCTCAGTGGGTTAAGGCCTCTGCCTTCTGCTTGGGTCATGATCCTGGGGTACTGGGATTGAGCCCCGCATCAGGGTCTCTGCTCGGCGGGGAGTCTATTTCCTTCTCTCTCTCTGCCTGCCTCTCTCCACCTACTTGTGATCTTTACCTGTCAAATAAATAAATAAAATCTTAAAAAAAGAAAAAAGCGTTCCACAGTTGAGGCAGGAAGAGGCACGTAGAAACCAGGACAGCCACTCCAAGAAGATGGACACCACACTGAGGAGGAACAATTTTGTTAGTAATGGGACCTATCCTAAGAAAGAATACTGGGCTGCCTCTGTGGGGCTTGAATTCCCTGTTCTAGGAGAGGCTGTGCACTTGCCTTTGGGATACTGCCTTTGGGATCCTGCCAGGGGCCACATACAGGAACCCATGACCTCTGAGATGCCTTGTGGCCCTGAGATCCTGCTCCTTTTCTTCTAAGCTTCTCTGACTCTGAGATTTAACACTCTAAGATTCTCTAGATGGATTCAAAGACTCCATGGGGACTCAAGTAAGATATTACCTTCTATGATGGTCACTTTTGGATTCAAGTCCTCTCTGATTCTTTGACCCTGACTCAAAGAGTCTGAAGCTCTTGGAACCTAAGATTTCCCACAGTCCTTTTCCTCAAACTCTGAGCAGCAGCACCTAACCCAGACTTTGTAGTTAGTCACCACTGGAAAGGGAAAGGGCCCTTCCCCCACCCCTGCTGCTGGGGATCCAGATGATTCACCACAGTGGCTGAGATTCATTGGCTCCCCAAGATCCAAGGATGCACCTGGAAGACAGAAGACACTCAGCCCAGCTGAATGATTGGTTGAACGAATGAATGAATGAAGTGTCTCTCTGTCCTGTCTCTCTGACCTGCCCTGTCCTCTCTATACTGGGCTCATCTGTTAGCCATCATTGCACTCCTGGGAGGTAGTGGGAAGTCCTAAATAATCTTCTGCGGAGTTCCCTGCTAACGTGCGCTTTACCACCTCACACTGTACATCCTTGAGCGCAGGGCTTTGTCCTGTTCTCAGCTGCGGCTTCAGCACCTAGCACAGACCTGAACACCCAGCTTAGCTCTGGGCTCAAGGGACTATCAGTTGTGGGAGGGGTGGGATGAGAGGGTTTGATAATGAGCCCTGGAGCCCTGGGAGGGGGCAGGGATAACCAAGGAGAGCGAGAGACAGACAGGGAAGCAAGGGGGTGGGGGGACTTAGGCAAGGAATGACAGCCGCACATTTCACAGCCAAAGAAGGAACTGGGCCCGGAAAAGGCAAGTAACTTGCTTAGAATCATACAACGTATTCCTTAGTGGACAGCCAAGGTTCTCCTTCCTGTGCACTTGTCCAGACCCGGCCAAACCACGACGTTCCCGGAGTCTCCGCCTCTGTCGGGACTTTCCAGAGTTAGGCTCAGGTATTGGGCCCGGTAGGATCCCTTTTGGGCAGGGCGGTCGCTGAGGTCGAGCTGTTCAGGATAAGCTGCGGATGGAGAAAGATAACGGTCTCTCAATTTCTGACTACCTCCCCTAAAACAAAGGCGGGGGACCCTGACTGAGGAGGGTTGTGTCCGGGGGCCTAATTAAGTTTCCGTTCTAAAACGGGGGAGTGGATCGCCTCCGGGCAGAGCCTCTGCTAGGGTAAGGGCTGCTGGAAGGGTGTGTGACGGGGGTAAGCCAGCATGTGGGGAGGAGGGAGCTCCTCTCCTGGGAGCTGGACCCAGGAGCTCAGTGTCCCATCCAGCTCAGCGGTTCGAACGACCGCCCTCCCCCCGTTCCCCATCTCCAGGACCTCGAAAGTGCGGAGTCTCCGCAGTGTGCGCCGAGGCAGAGGTCACCCGCGCCCTGGGCAGGTCGTGCAGGTCTCAGCGCCCAGCCTCTCTGCGGGGGTTCCTCGAGCCCCGCCCGGTGTGGGGGGCAGTAGGACCCAGGGGCCGGGTGAAAGCCCTCAGAGGGAGGGGCGGGAGCCGGGGCGGTCTGGGGGAGGTCTTTGGCTTTTTGTGGCGGAGCCGGGGCGCCCTCCGGAAGCTTTTCCAACTTTCCAGAAGTTTCTCGGGACGGGCGGGAGGAGGGGAACGCCATATATAGACCTGGGGAGTCGGGAGCGGCGGAGAGTGGAATCGGTCCGCGGCTCGAGTGGGACTCTAGTCCGGCGCCAGCCCGCCCGGCCCAGGTGAGGGCGGGGGGCCGGCGAGCGTGCAGCCGGCGCCTTGGGGGGGGGGTGCTCCGGAGAGTGAGAGGGGGTGGGAGGTCCTCGGGGAGGGGTTGGGGGCCAACCCAGAGCCGGCGAACTGGAGGCCCTGGCACCCTGGGAGCTGCTGGAGCGTTTGGGATCCGGAGCTCGGGGGTAGATGGTGATGGCCGAGTGAGCCCGTAGGTGTAGGGCGGGGCGGGGAGTCGGAGCACTGGGGGGCTGGGACCAAGTGCGGAGTTCTACAGAAGTATGGGGCAGGGGTTGCGATGGCAGAGAGCAAACAGTGGGCCTGGGAGCCAGGATGCTGGGAATTGCCTCTGTGTGGGAACCAGAAGGGAGAAGATGGGGTCTGGGGCCCTTTCCAGCTGGGGTAGGAGGCCAGGCCAGCTTTACGGTTAATGGTGCCTCCGCCTCTGGGGCTGAGGCCCAGGGGTCATCAGGGGTGGGTGGTCCAGCTCCTGACGGGCTTGTTGGGGGTGGGGGGAGCCTCCTGAAGGTAGGAAAGGAGGTGAAATAGTCTAGGCTCTTCTCAGGGCGGGGGTGTGTGTGTGTCTTGGGTTCCCCACAGTTTGCGAGGGGTCACCAACGGTTGCTCCTTTTCTGATCAGCAGCCTGCACCGGTAGATGTTGGCTCCTAAAGAAGGAACTTGACCAGCACGGTCTCCCCCACCTCCTTCCAGAACGGGGTTGGGGGGGAGGAAACAGCTGGGTCCCTATCCCCCCACCCAGGAGGGAAGGGTTAGCTGACTAGAAGGCACTCTTAACTCTGTCCACCTCCTGGTCCTGGGGGTAACTGCAGGGTTAAGAGTACTACTTCCAGAGGCCAGGGTTCCCTGCCCCCAGCTCAGGGACATTCCTGAGGTGGCTGGAGTGGAGAAAGAATGAAACCACTTCCAGCATTGCCAGGAGGTCCGGCCCCTCCTCTTCCCGGTTTCCGTCCACCATGTCCCTCTGGGCTATAGGGCCCGGATGGAGGCCGGAGGAAAATTAGGGGGCCTTGGTTCCCTGGAAGTCTTTGGCTGGTACCACACCCTCCTGTCCTCAGATGGTTCATCTGCCCATCCCCCCCTTCCTGAGGCCTCCCGTTTTGATCCACTCCTTTTGTCTCTGGTCAACGGGATTCCCAGCAGAATTTTTTTTTAACTCCCTGTGTAACAGGATACTACATCCTGGCTTCCTCAGGGGGCTCTGTGGGTGCTTCTGGGAGGAAGGAGCCCTGAGCTAGGAGGCCTGACCCCCACTGATCCTGTGGGACCTGGGGTGCCTCCCTGCCCACTTTCTGGCCTCAGTTGCTCCCATTGCCCAGTGAGGTGGACAGCCTCCAAGGTCCCTGTGGATCTGGGACTGGTTAAACCTTTTTTTGTGCTGGGGGAGAGCCCCATTTTGGGGCTTAGGCCTTACAGGCCCCTCCCTCACCACCACCCACCCCAGCTCTGCCCTATCCCACCCTCCTCACTCTTCTGTTTTCTTTCAGAATGAAAAAGGCAGGCATTGACCTCCCTCTGAGGCAGTTTCAAGGTACTTTAGACTCCCTCAATTGTTTGAGATCCTCTCTTGTGGACCCCTGAAAATTTGCTACCCTTCCCCTCTTAGAGAAGCCCGGAATCCAGTCTCAGCTGAGTCTGGCTATGGGCACAGCCCTTGGCTCCTGTCCTTTGTTGGACTGTAAATTGTCTAACCATGGCCTCGGGCCTGGGATTTCTCTGTGGCAACGTGGGCTGGGCTGCTGGGCTTCGGGAAGCTGGCTTGCTTGCCATGACTTGTCTTCCTCTGTGACTGCTGCTGGATTAACAAGGCAGCCCTCTACACAGCCACGGATCTCCCTGCAGAGCCAGATGTGCCTATCATAGCCAAGGCCAGGGAGGCCCTGGAGCACCCCTTGGGACCTGAACCCTCCTGCTTCCCAAGCTGGAAGCCCCCCTCTGCTGGCGGATGCAGATAATTCCGTTTCCAGCCTGCCACGTCACCTAGAGCCAGAGTGGGAGCAGGAGCAGGAGCAGGAGCGCAGCTCTGTGGCTGCCTGAGGAATCCTAAACTAGTCATTTGGCGCTTTCTTGGAAGGCCCCTCCCAGTCCTTTGAGGTCGTAGTTGGCTGTGGGTGGGGGCTGTCAAGATGGTGTCTGCCACGTGGCGTAGCTGTGAGCTGGGCTCCTTGACTTTCTTCTAATGAGTTGCTCGTGGCCTCTGCCCAGGGTCTGTGCTCTGGATCACAGCTGTATGAACTAGTGGTGGCCTTTTAATAGAGTGGCCATATGTTTGTTGTCCTGGTGTAATCATCAGTAGTGCTCCATTTCATTTTCTTAGGTGTCCTTGTTTGTGCAATAATCCTATGGTCATTCTGCTTTTGAGGCTCCAGGCCTGGTGGGGAAGGAGCTAGGGCTGGGAGGAAGGCGGCCTGGGCCCTGGGATAGATGATCTCCCCAGTCTGGACTCTCGGTAGGGTACGGGTCTCTCTGTGCCTTGCCTCCCCCCACCCCATCCCTCTCCCATGCATTTTTTGCTTTCCCTTTACACCATACCTTCAAAGAGCTGGCAGCCCAGGGAGGGGGGACGTGCCCTGGTTCATAGGGTAGCTATAGCGTGGAGTCTTCCCAGAAACCCGGGGCTCCTACAGACAGGCCTGCAGGATCTGTCCTGAGGGTCCTGAGGGTCTTCCACCAGGATTCCGAATTTGTACTTTTTGGACAACCACGAGATGGGATCTGCCAGAGCAGTGGGGTCCCAGCTTCCACTAGAGTTCTTCCAACCCTTCCCTTTGCCCTGTCATCTCTTCTGTCCTGCATGAAAGTAGGGGGGATGTATCCCATGCAGAGAGACTGTCCTGGTTGGAGGCCCCAGAGAGGCGAGTGAGGCTGGTTTTAGGGGCCACTGCTACCACTGTGGTTTGAGAGGGGTCTTGCCCACCCTGAAGCCATAGAGCAGAGGGCCTGGGTGGCAGCGACTGTCAGATGAGAGGGCAGAATGGAACTTGAGGTAGACCCAGCTTCCTGCAAACACACATCTGGCCAGCCTCTGGTGAAGGGGAGGGGGTGTCATTGCTCCACTGAGCTGTGACCTACCCCTCCTCCAGTATCCTTCCTCTCAGGAAACCTACCCCGCACTCAGCTTGTGTCCTGGGAATTTCCCCTTCACGCCAGGGACCGTGGAGAGCTGGGCAGTCCTGTCCCTGCTAGGACACAGGCCTTGGGCATGGAGACCTAGACCCTGACAGCGTGGAAAATGGGGACCAAGGCTGAGCAAGGAGGTGACACGCAAGGGCACCGTGGGGCGGGAGAGTGGAGCATCTGGGCTTCCCCGCTTAATGAGTGAGCTAACCAGTGACTCATTAATATCCCAGGGCAGAAGGAAAGGCATAGGGGGAGGAGCAGGCCTTCGCCTGTCCCAACAGGACATCCTCTGCCCAGGCACCTGTGTTTCATGCAGACCCTCAGTCCATCTGCCACTTTTTGCCACTGGGAGAAGGGCCCTGGGGTGGTATGAGATCAGAGCTAATCTTTATGCAAACTGAGGACCCTGAGTCTGGCCGAGTGGCCCTGGTTTCTGTTCATTCAGGAATAGCTGAGGCCTATTGTGTGCTAGGCGCTGGAGATACACAGGGAAACCAGACTGGCCAGATTTCCTGTCCTCTTGGAGGTCACAGTCTAGTTAGGCATGGAGGTAGTGCATAATTAATGCATAAGACTGCATGTTGTCAGTTCCACCTCAGAAATCAATTGGGAGGAGGTGGTGGCTTGCTAGAAACGCTGTTTTGGATGAGGAGCTCAGAGAGTGGGCTGAGTAAGACGTTGGATCTGGGCAGCTCTGAGTTAGGGCTGTTTTCCTCAGAACTTGGGGCTTTCTTGCTCCCATCTGCAGGGGACTTGGTGGCTGCCAGAAGGCTGGGGATGGTCATCAGGGAGGAATACCCGAGGTTTCAGGCCCACCCTCTCTGCAGCCCTCACAGGTCCTTCGTGGTGCATACCATCCGCCTCCCAGCCATGCGCTTCCTCCTGCTTACCAGCACTTGCTGCCTCCTGGCCATGGCCCTGGCCGCCGAGGTGAAGAAACCGGCGGCCCCAGGCACGGCAGAGAAGCTGAGCCCCAAAGCAGCCACGCTGGCTGAGCGCAGT
Source organism: Enhydra lutris kenyoni (assembly GCF_002288905.1). Classification (NCBI taxonomy): domain Eukaryota; kingdom Metazoa; phylum Chordata; class Mammalia; order Carnivora; family Mustelidae; genus Enhydra; species Enhydra lutris. Next base: position 14,098,875 of record NW_019154152.1, read on the forward strand.
GCCGGCCTGGCCTTCAGCCTGTACCAGGCAATGGCCAAGGACCAGGCAGTGGAGAACATCCTGCTGTCGCCTGTGGTGGTGGCCTCATCCCTGGGGCTCGTGTCGCTAGGGGGCAAGGCCACTACGGCGTCCCAGGCCAAGTCGGTGCTGAGTGCAGAGCAGCTGCGAGACGAGGAGGTGCACGCGGGCCTGGGCGAGCTGCTGCGAGCCTTCAGCAATAGCACAGCGCGCAACGTGACCTGGAAGCTGGGCAGCCGCCTGTATGGGCCCAGCTCGGTGAGCTTCGCGGAGGACTTCGTGCGCAGCAGCAAGCAGCACTATAACTGCGAGCACTCCAAGATCAACTTCCGCGACAAGCGCAGCGCCCTGCAGTCCATCAATGAGTGGGCTGCGCAGACCACCGACGGCAAGCTGCCTGAGGTCACCAAGGATGTAGAGCGGACGGATGGCGCACTGCTGGTCAACGCCATGTTCTTCAAGCGTGAGTCTGGGCAGGGGTGGTGGCTACAGCTCCGCAGGGGCCGCCTAAATGCCTGACAGGTGCCAAGTGGAGGGCGGAGGTGGGTGGTGGCTGAGCTGGGGGTCCTCCTCCGGAAGGCATTCCCCGTCACGTGGAAACAGCCAGGCCCTGACTGTAGAGAGCCATAGCTTCCGGCAGTGTCCTGGGGCCAGCACCCCAGTCCCCCAAAGCGGGGGAAGCATGTACTCTGGGGGGTGGGCGCTCAGAGGGGAGGGGGACTGCTGCTGAGCTCCAAAGACTGGAACGAAGGCATGTTTCCCAAGCCGGGGCCTGTTTCCGACCCTGTTCTGCCTCCCGCTACAGCGCACTGGGACGAGAAGTTCCACCACAAGATGGTGGACAACCGAGGCTTCATGGTGACCCGCTCATATACCGTCGGGGTTACGATGATGCACCGCACAGGTGGGTGCCTGGCCAAGTAGGGGGCTGAGCTGGGGGTGTGAGGGTGCCTGGGGCCTGGCCTGCCCAGCGGCCTCCCTGCTGTCCCCACAGGACTCTACAACTACTACGACGACGAGAAGGAGAAGCTGCAGATGGTGGAGATGCCCCTGGCCCATAAGCTGTCCAGCCTCCTCATCCTCATGCCGCACCACGTGGAGCCCCTGGAGCGCCTGGAGAAGCTTCTGACCAAGGAGCAGCTGAAGATCTGGATGGGGAAGATGCAGAAGAAAGCTGTTGCCATCTCCCTGCCCAAGGGGGTGGTAGAGGTGACCCATGACCTGCAGGTGAGGGACGGCTCCGCTTGGGGGCTGCAGGGCCTGCAGGAGAGGGGTGCTTGGGGTGCCCATTTGTCCGCTCAGCAGGGCTGTCCTGAGCCTCTAGGTGTCCAGGCAGGACTGAGCGCTGCTGGGGAAGGAGGCATGGAACCTGTCCTTGGGAACATGATGATGATCTCAGTAGCTAAATATAATGGGGCACCTGCTGTATACAGAGTACTTCATATATATTAAACTTTTCATGCTCAAAACAGCTTCGTCAGGTAGGGCTATCGAGCTCCTTACAAATGAGGAAATGGAGGCTCAGGAAGGTTAAACAGCTTCTCCAGAGTCACACAGAGAGTGGCTCAGGCGGCTGGTGCCAGGCCGTGCCCTCAGAGAGTCTGAGGTGCCCCCAGCGACGGGCTCTTCAAGCCCACCTCGACGCTCACATAGCAGTAAGACTAACAATGGCTGCCAGCAGTGTGGCACTAGCCACGACCGGAACCCAAAGCCACGTGCTCAACAGTCTTTTCCCCTCGTGACCACCCTGGGTGGTGGCCCGTGGCTCTGAGAGAAGCCGGGACTCGCTGAGGTCACACTGGCTAGTCAGTGGTGGAGCTGTAGTTAGTCCTCAAGGTGAAAACTCAGGGTGGCCTTGTCTGTCCAGAGAGACTTCTTTATGTACTCAAAAGAGGAAGCTTTTATCTCATTCCTGCCTTGGATGCCAGAAAGGGTTCCTTGGCAAGCTTCTCCCTCACAGGATTGATTCACAGTCACTGCTGACACAGTGGACAGGAAGCTTGAGACAAAATGGGGCACTTGTGAGTCTGTACTGTGGATTGAGCTGCGCTTTCCAGACACGGGCCATCCCTGTGTCCTGAGCCTGTCCCCGGCCCTTCCCAGCTCCTCCTCCTGTAGTCACTGCTACCTGACTCCATGGTCCCCCTTTCTCTCATGTGTCTTCTTGGAACCCTGAGTGGACACACCAGTCCAGTGGGTACACGGAGTTGGGAAATGGGAAGGGTGTAACTTGTATAGGGTCGTTGGGACTGGAATCGCTGGCTGGGCCTGGAACACCTGCCTCAGGACCCCTGACCCTCAGGATCCCAGGTCAGGTGCCCGTTTGGTCCTGCCGGGGAAGTGGGCCTTGGACTCAAGACGGCAGCCCTCCATGGCTGCGTCTTCCTTGCTGAGAGTCAGGGAGGATGTGGGACCGGGGCCCTGCCCTGGGAGAGCTCTGAGTCGGGGGCCAGAGACAGGCCCAGACACTGAAACAGAGCGAGGCTGGGGTGCTGAGCCGCAGGGAGGCAGGGCTGCAGTCTTGGGGAGAGGGAAGGCTTCCTGGGAGATGGGGTGGTGAAAGCACCTTACCGGAATGCATGTCGGCCATTGAGACACTGTTGTGGGCGCTGATGGTTCAGTGAGGCTGTTGGAAAGGGAGACGGTTGGAGGTGAGGCTATGGTGCAAACACAATTCACGTGTGGAAGAGCTTGTACTTGGCTTCCAGGGCCTCTGCAGAACCATGGAAGGTATGTGTGGTGGGGGTGGGGGTGTGTATGTTTGTGGGGCTGTGTTTTCTTTCTATGGAAATATATTAAAAATAGAGGGATCAGCATAATGAGCTCTCCTGTATCCATCATCCTGCTTCAACCCTCATTAACTCATGACCAATAAGGATTCACCTAAACACACCTATTCCTCCCCAGTCAGATTATTTTGAAGCAAGTCCCAGGCATCTGTCACTCTGGACAGGCTTTAACTCCCAGGGTTAGCTATCCTTAGATTAGTCTTCCTCATGTTTGAGTGCGCCAAGAATTACCTAGAGATTTTATTGAAGGTTCCCAGGTCCACCCCTGGAGACTGAGATGGTGGCTGTGGGAGGGAGTGGGTCAGGAAATGTATGTTCCCTATAAGCTCCTGGGTGCTGCCCATACTGGCTGTCCACAGCCCCTGCTTTGAGAAGCACTGATCCGGATCGCTTGGCAGGAACAGGGATAAAATTCTTCCCTTTCCCCAACCTCAGTTTCCTCATCTTCGAAGTGGTGATTAGAAGGTCTTGGAGGGTTGTCATGAGAGTGACGAGGCCATGGTTCAGAGGGCCCACGTCATGTCCAGCACACAGAAGAGGACCGGGAGGGGAACAGACAGCATAGGAGGTGATGGGTGGTATGGGCGGAGGGTGAGGGTCTAGGAGCCATGCCCGCTGTGACCTCACCTGGTACCCCCCTTCTCCCACAGAAACACCTGGCTGGACTGGGTCTGACTGAGGCCATCGACAAGAACAAGGCAGACCTGTCACGCATGTCAGGCAAGAAGGACCTGTACCTGGCCAGCGTGTTCCACGCCACCGCCTTCGAGTGGGACACAGAGGGCAACCCCTTTGACCAGGACATCTACGGGCGTGAGGAGCTGCGCAGTCCCAAGCTCTTCTACGCTGACCACCCCTTCATCTTCCTGGTTCGAGACACCCAGACCGGCTCCCTGCTGTTCATTGGGCGCCTGGTCCGGCCCAAGGGTGACAAGATGCGAGATGAGTTGTAGGGCCCCAGGGTGACGGGATGGCAGGAGGCAGCCCAAGGCTCCTGAGACACATGGGTGCTATGGAGGGGAGCTGAGGTACCGACCTTGGTTGTGCCATGGGGTGGGGGTGGGAAAACAGAGCAGGCTTCCTGGGTGTCTGAGCAGATCTTCCCAGGCAGAATTGACTCTGTCTGGATGTGGGCCCCCAGATACCATGATGCTGAGCCCAGACACCCCACATTCTGTGGGCCCTGGGGCAGTTGGCGTGTCCAGCCCTCAGCATCCTGGGATTAAGCCTGCCTCAATCAGTGTTCATATTTATAGCCAAGTGCTTTCTCATCTGTGAGGTGGAATCAAGCTAGGGGGCTTCAGCCCAGCCCTGTGGAATGGGGGCCCTCTTTTCCCGACCCTACCATCACCTCAGCCCTCTCTCCAGCTCTATTCCAGTTCTCTCCCAATTCCCCTCTAAAATAATGAGGTGCTGCAGCCCCTGGGATAAGCACCCCCACGATGGCCCTGGCCCCAGAGAGAGGGATCAGGAACCTGCTCATGGTGGGGGGCACTCATGGGCACACTCTGATCAGGCATCATGGGGATGAACTTTTTTTTTCTCCTTTTGTAGATGTTCAAAGGTGGGGAGGGCGGGGGAAAATGAACCTTTGTTGCTGTCAAACCAAGAACTTATTTGTATAATTTCTTTTTCAATAAAACTTTTCCAGTGAAGTTCTGTTGGAGGTTGGAGGGTGATTGGATCTGAGATTCCCAGGTCGTTCTTCCCAGGGGACAAGGGCTCCTTCTGTGGAGCTAGGGCCCATATCGGACCCTGAAATGCCAGCAGATAACCGCAGGGCCGGTCCACCCTGACTGGGGAAATTGTCTTGGCTCTGGCTCTATTGGAGAGGTGGCTGCAGGGCAGGAATGGTAGTGCTGGGCCAGGAGCCCAGGGCGTTCCAGACTTGAACACTTGATATAATTTTATCCAAACCTCTTAGCAGCTTGGATAGGTAGGAATTACCCCTGTGTTAGTGGTGGGATGACTGAGGCTGAGGGAGATAACCTGCAGAGATCCCCAGCACAGCCAGGGGGGCTGAGCTGGAATTGCTTCTAGTACTTTGGCTAGCTCCCCCTCTGTGCCACCCAGGAAGGGCAGGAGGGGACCTGGCCAGATTCTAAAGGTGTGTAGCCTGCTTACGGTCTATGTATGTCGTCCCGCTTACTCCCCACAATAGCCCAGTTAGGCGGGAGTGGTCATCCTAATGATCACCCTGACCCTGTAAGCGCAGCTCGGAGATGCGCAGAGACTAGCAAGGACTCCAGGGCCCAGAGTTCAGCCTGCAGCAGCTCCCTCACCAGCTGGGAGCTTGCAGGAAAGGAAACCAGGCCTTGGGATGGGTGGTTGGCAACCCCCTGACGCAGAGGGGGCCCTGAGGCCATTTGTTGCCATCTGGGCACATCCCGGGAGGTGGTGAGAAGTCTGTGCTCCCGCCTCACAGTGAAGAGTGGAGTTGCTGGCATGGAGGGTGGCAGGCAGGTGGCAGAGGGGGACAGGTCAAGGGCAGGCTGGGGCCGAACGCCAGGAGAGTGCCTCCAGTGGCCTATCCAGGCCCTGTGTGAGCTTTCCAACAGAGGCCATTGGAGGGAGGTCTTGTCATTCCCACCATGCTGGTTGTTAAATGTTGTGAGGGTCTTGAGTGTAGGGGAGGTGGGAGATGGGGATTAACTTTCTCCTGAGCTCGGACTATGGGTCTGGCCCTGCTGTGGGTGATCTCATTAATTCCACAGAGCTTCCCTAAGGGGTAGCCACTACTGTCCCATGTTGCAGATGAGAAGACTGGCTCAGAGAGGTGAAGTGGCCAGCCCAAGGCCACCCAGCAGGTCAACGACAAGGTCTGGACCCTATGGAAACACAAGCCTCCTGGTTGTGGAGGAGAAAAGTGGTGGACAGGCGTGACTGCCATACTCCACAGTCACCAACAGGATTCCCTTAACCCCAAGGATCCCTGTGATCCTGCACCTGTGGAAGAGGAAACAGACCCCAGCTGAGACCTCCTTGAGAGTAGGCCCTGGTCTGCCTGTGTCCTGCCACATCCTAGACCTCACACAAGACCTGGTACAGGGTAGGAGGTGACTAACAGAGGCTCACTCAAAGGACATGGTCCAGCAGGCGCCCTGGTGCTTGGTGGCTGAGGCATCAGAGCCTGACAGACCTGACCTGTGGTCCTGCGCCCTGGCTTTTCCCTGGCACGGTGGCCTCAGGATTCTAAGAGGATGAAGGCAGGAGCTAAGGCCCTGGGGCCCAGCCTCATGTCACCTCCTTCACATTCTGTCAGTCAAAGCAAGTCGTAAGGTGCCCAGATCCCAGGGGTGAGGCACATGTTCCACCTCTTAACTACAGGAGCAGCAAAAGAGCCTGGGCATGCTTGCAGGCTACCCGCCAGAGGCAGGCGTTCTCATGGGCCACTCACTCCCCTTGTCTCCAGTCCCACGGCTGGAGGTCCATACTCACCTGCCTCTGGGGGCTGGCCCTGGAGTCAAGTCTAGAAGGAGGATGCATGCACACCCAAAGCATTGCAGGACTTTGCTAATTTCCATTAGCACAAAATCTGGAAAACATAGGTGGGAACGTTTTCTGTGGGTGCTAGTCCATGGAGGCAGAAATATCATTTCATCAGCCTGAATTAATCAATCAATCAATTAATTCCATTCATTATTTTTTTAATTTTTTAAAAAAGATTCTAGTTATTTATTTAACAGATAAGCATGGAGAGTGGCAGGCAGAGGGAGAGGGAGAAGCAGGCTCCCCACAAAGCAAGCAAGCAAGGAAGCAAGCCAGCCCGATGCGGGGCTCGATCCCAGAACCCTGGGATCGTGACCTGAGCTGAAGGCAGATGCATAACCAACTGAGCCACCCAGGCGTTCCCTGAATTTATTTATAATACAGGATACATTTACCTGAGGTCCTAGATTCAGTGCTCCAGTTTGGGCAGTGAGGGCTGGTTTTCATTGTTGACTTAGCTTGTTGGCTGAACCCCAGATTCAGTCGGGAACTGTGCTTTATTGATGCTGAAATGCCAAGAATTTCTTATTTTAAAATAAAGAAAGGGGCGCCTGGGTGGCTCAGTGGGTTAAGCCTCTGCCTTCGGTTCAGGTCATGATCCCAGGGTTCTGGGATCGAGCCCTGCATCGGGCTCTCTGCTCGGCAGGGATCCTGCTTCCCCCTCTCTCTCGGCCTGCTGCTCTGCCTACTTGTGATCTCTGTCAAATAAATAAATAAATAAAATCTTAAAAAAAAAAAAAATAGAGGAAGGAACCCAGAGACTAAGGGAGGGAGGAAAGCTGAGGTGGGTTTACCCGGTGTGACCCACTCACATAGCCCCTAGCCAAGCTCCACACTCCTGACTTCCTATGATGGAGCCTGTAGGAAACTCCCTTCAGCAAGTTGCTGGGAACTATGTTAGCGAGGGGAGTGTCTTTAAACACGATGTGCTGCTTGTTCTCTGGAAGCTAGGGATGCTGACAGAACAAGCTGCCACAGAAATGGGCTCCATGATTTCAGTGGAAATGTCGGGGCCCCGGGGAGCAGAGCACACGCAGCAGCACTTGGCCTTCTGGAACATCAGACGTCAGGTGGTGATTGGAAGAGTCTAACTTACCCTAACTTACGTATCTTCAGCAGAGGTTAATTGTTCAGAGGCCAAATAGGACCAAAGGGACCGAACAGGCTGTTTCTAAGTCTTTCATCTGTAGAACAGAAGCAACAAAACAGTAAACAGACAGACACTTCCCTTTTGGGCTATGGGAGCCTAACTGGAGCCACTATGAGAGAGAGCTTCAGTTCTCCCCCCCCCCCCCCCCCAACTCTCCCCCGGGCCATTTGCCAGAGAACTGTGCTCTGTGAAGGGAAAATACACAGCCTTTTCAGGGGTGAGCCGACATTCAGTCTATGTAAGGCTAATCTCCGAAGACACAGAGAAACACTGTGCAGGGGCTCAAGTGGACCGGGCGGTCACTGGAGTTTAGACCCAAGTCCAGGCTCGTGGCACCCAGTGAGACTCTAGACCCGTCCTGGAATTATTCTCTTAGTTTCAGGGCTAACAATAGAAATGTATAGGTGGGGGGCGCCTGGGTGGCTCAGTGGGTTAAAGCCTCTGCCTTCGGCTTAGGTCATGATCTCGGGGTCCTGGGATTGAGCCCTGCATCCGGCTCTCTGCTCAGCAGGGAGCCTGCTTCCCCCTCTCTCTCTGCCTGCTTCTCCGCCTACTTGTGATCTCTGTCGAATAAATAAATAAAATCTTAAAAAAAAAAAGAAATTTATAGGTGGAATTCATGCATGACTCTCCAGGCCTATGGAATAAGGGCCATTCTCATAGAAAAGGGACGAGTGAAAACTCCTGGAATGTCCTCTTCTTACCAATCAATAGGTTGAAACAATGGTTCGACTCCAGGAGAATCACAGAAATTTGTGCCGTCATCAAAGACTTCAAAGTGTCAGGGATGGTGTCTGTCACGTGTCCTTTAACTTTCTGGCATGGTCTGTGCAGAAGGCATGGGGCTCAGAGAGTGACAGGGAGCCATCAGTGGCTTGCTCAGATGAGGATTCCAGTTGTAGCTGCTATTCGAGGTGTGGATTTTAGGTGCGTGTGTTTGTGTGAGCAAATGTACATATTTTTTGTCACTTGATGTGAAACTCTCTGAAACTAATTTTTTTCTCTTCCTCTATGGAGAACACCAGAAGTAGTCTTCTTTCTCTTGGCAGAGACAGCAGGATAGCTCTCTCCTCTTGTCTTGAAACCCATCGAGTTGCTGGTTCTCAGCTATGATTTAATCTTTGGGGATTTTGATTGTCCTCCCAAATGACAGGACAGCATCCTTGCCTGCTCCATTGACTACAGCATGTTCCTAGGACTTGGAGAGTGGAAAGTAGCAGTGCACTGATGAGGCACAGATGTGTTGAGAATGGGAGATAAATCCCGTAAGAACATAAATCCTGCCCCCCGAGTGAAGTTTCTGGGTGTTCAGTGGTCAGGATTAGTGTTATGATTCTCCATATAAACAGAATTAGTAGAAGATACAGACATATATGATACAGATATAGATATAAATGTATGTAGATAGATACAGATCTAAAGAGATTTACTGTAAGGAATTGGTTCACACAATTATGGAGCTGAGAAGCCCCAAGGTCAGCAGTTGGCAAGCCAGAGATCCAGGAGAGTCAATGATAATAGTTCCAGTCCAAGCTCGAAGGCCTGAGAAGCAAGTGAGTAGACGGTGTAAATTCTAGTCTGAAGGCAGAAGACCAATGTCTTCGCTTGAAGACAATCAGGCAGAGACCACATTCTCCCTTATTCAGCCTTTTGTGCTAATCCAGCCTTCAACAGATTAGGTGAGGCCCACCTGCCTTGGGGAGGCAGTCTGCTTTGCTCAGTCCACAGATTCAATTGTTAATCTCATCCTTCACAGACACACACCCAGAATAATGCACGACCAAGTCACCTGGCACCCTGTGATCTAGTCAAGTGGACACATAAAATTAACCATCATATCCCGCAAAGGGAAAGAAAGAAAGTACCCTTGTTGGGCTTCTGTGTGGGGGGGAGGCAATCTCTACCACGATTTGGTGAGCCGCTTTGAGTTTACTGAGTTGCCTGTAAGCTGCCTACTTCCAGAGCAGGAGAAGGCTTCTGGGTGGTCCAGGCGGAAGGGAAGACAGCTCTTCCAGGAGCTTCGATGACCCCAAAGGGATTCTGGTATCTGCGGCCGATGAGGGTGGTATTTGATCCCTGATAGAAGAACCATCTAGGATTTAGGAGCAAATCCAGGCTCTCCTTGGTGAGCAATTTTCTTCCTTTCGAGAAAGAGCTCTTGGCTTGTTGCTGGGCCTACCTGAGAATGGTCCCTGGGTGGGAGGCCAGGTAATTATTTATTACCAATAAAGTAAATTAATGACTGTCATCCACAGTCATCGCTTTTCTCAGAATACTTGAGGTGTGTGGGCTCAGGGATTGCTCTCTAAGATGTCAGTCAGCATCAAGGTGAAAATATACTCTGTTTCTCTCCCTTTTCCTCTTTCATTTCCTAGAATTAGGCTCCTGTTTCTTCCACTCCAGAGATTCTGTGCCAAGCTCGCCAGTGATCTCTTTACTGCCAGTGCAATGGGAATTTAAAAAAATTTTTTTTTGAAATAGGAAAAATTTTAAGCATACGTGAAAGTTGAGAAAACAGTATAATGAACTTCATCACAAAACTTCAACATGTACTGACTTCTTACCCATTTGGTTCAGTGGACACTTCTTAAACCATAGAGGAGGGAAGTACTCATGGTCTCGGATCCTGTCAGCCCCTCCTTCCCTGATGCTTTCCTGGAGGCGACATTCTTTTCTAATTTTCCTCTGACCTCTCTGCTGCTTGGTGACATACTCCCCTCAGGGGCTCCTTCCTCTCCTGTCCCTTAAATGCTGGTGTTTCCCAAGGCTCTGTCTTAGATCCTCCTCCTCTCACTTTCCACACTCTGCCTGGGTAAACACACCCTCTCTTCCGGCCTCACATATCTTTCCAGGGCTGGGGAGACCCAAATTTCAATGAGGTCCCCATCTCTGCCTTCATTCCAGATCCCCGTCCAAGGCTGAGACCCCTACATCCAGGAGTCTCCTAGACACCCCTCCCCAACTGTCCCACAGGTGTCTCCCATTCAACATGTACCAAACGGAGTCCACCCTCCTGCCCCAGCCTGCGGTTGCCTGGATTCCTGGATATCGACTCAACACACACTGGATGTGTAAAAAAAAGTGGAAGATTTGGAATCAGCAAAAAAATCGCTGCTATAGTAAAAAAAAAAAAAAAAGACAATAACAAGTGTTGACAAGACTGTGGAGGATTGGAGCCCTCATCCATTGCTGGTGGGAGTGTGAGATGTCCCCCAAGAATTAGGTCTAAGCCCGTTGAGGATGTTAAAGTGGCCTGCTTGAGGAGGAGAAGGGATTCAAGTGTGGGTGTTTGGGGGCATCTGGGTGGCTCAGTCAGTGAAGTGTCTGCTTTGGCTCAGGTCATTGGGTCTCAAGGTCTTGGGATTGAGCCTCGCATTGGGCTCCAGGCTCAATAGGGAGTCTGCTTCTCCCTCTGCCTCTGCCCCTCCCCTCCTTGTGTGTGCAGGTAGGCATGCTCTCTCTTTATCTCTCTCTCTCTCTCTCTCAAATAAATAAATAAAATCCAAAAAAATAAATAAATAAAGTGTAGGTTCTTTGATGGGTGAAGAGGTAGAGTGGCCTGACTTGGGGAAGGGGGTGGGTGTGTGTACGAAGGGCAGGGAGCTGGCGAGCTGGATCGTGGGGACTCTGAGGGATGGGTTACAGGGGTCCCTGGAGAAATGGCATAAACACTACTCAGTCTAGGCAGGCTTTGGGAGCTCCCAGCCAAGCATGGTGTAGGGACCTGGGGCCACCAGTGCCTGCCTGGCTGGGGCTGGGAGCAGCTGCAGTGGTAACCGGTGTGTCTTCCTCTCAGGATGGCCTGAGCCTCCTGGGTCTGTGACTCGCCCCAGGGAGGGGGGCAGTAAATGGTAAATGACTAAATGACTAATAAGAGTAGAGGTTCTGCCAACCCTGGCAGTGATAGGAGGGGACTCCAACTAGATTTCATTTGATTTATCAGAGTAAAGAAAAGCACATTTCTCATGCCCTGAGTACTGTGACGTAATTCCCATGCAGAATTACAAATTGGGATAATTGTGAGGTATAAAGGGGATGGCCATAAAGAAAGAGGACAGATTCCCTATTTATTTAGCAGGTAGATTGGGCATGTTGTAGTGTTGGATTGGAAGTGGAGGGCTGGAAATTGGTGCAAAAAAAAAAAAAAAAAAAAACCAACAACAAAAAACCAAAACCCCAAAACAAAACAAACCCGCGAACATTTCCAGGTTTCTGAGAACTGGGTCACTCAGGGTTCATTCCCCATCCCTTTCCTCTAGATGGCCCATCCTGCCCGGGACAAAGACTACCAAAGGTACCGCCCCAGTGCCACCTGGCCCCTGTAGCCTACCGTGGATCCACACGCGCCGTGTCCTCGTCCCCCACTGTGTGGTAAGGTGTCTCCACTGCCTTGCGGGCAGGCAGACAGCAGTTGTTAAGGGAGGCCATCGCTTGGTGACGGGAGTAAAATGGAGGCCTGTCCCGGGATCAGCCACCAGGTGCTCGAGCGAGGCCTCGGCCGGGCTCCTAGAGGGTCTCCAAGACCCACCTTGAGGTGGCGCCCCCCCTACCCTGCCCACCCCAGGCGGGGTCCGCGCCCACGCACCCCAGGTTTCCTTCTCTCACCCCCGCCAAGCATGTCTTGCCCAAGGGCCCGCTGCCTGGGGCCGGGGTTCACTGATCACCCTGGGGCAGGATCCCTGGTTGGAAAGTTCCAGCCAGGTTTGGGGGTGCTTGGACTGAGTTTGGGCATCTTTGGACCTGAGTCTCGGATGTGGGCTCGGACGCAGGCCGACCTGGGCTTGGCCCTGGCCTGGAACGGGAGCCTCCCCTTGCAGAGAGCTCCCCAACCTGTCCCACCCCTCCTGGTCTCCTCAGCGGGCACCCAAACCCTTTGGTGCTGCGCTGTGTCGGTGCCTGTGCCTGTGCCTGTGGAGTGTTAGGCAGAGGGCCCGTTCACTGGTGTCTGGGCTTGACCTGGGAGGGAGAAGGACGGATGGAGGTTCCAGGTGCTGGGGAGGGGCCGGAACATGGCTGCAGCTGGGAAGGACCAGGCCGGGAATGAAGTCTGCTTCTGAGAGTTCATTATCCTGCCTTTTCTGGCCCCAGCCCTGGACGGGAGGCCTTGGCCCTCACCTCCCTCACTGGGCCCTCTTCCCATGCAGTGGAGAGCTGGTCTGTGGGGCCTAGGCCGGCAGCTCAGCCCTGGGCTGGAGGCTTCCCCCCAGCCCAGCCTGCACGATCTCTAGTCGTTGTTGGGAGGGCTTTACATGTACGGAAACTGAGGTGATTGGCGCGGGGCTGGATCCCAGGTCAGCCTGCTCCCCAGCCGAAGCTGCTTAACCAGCAGCCACAGCCGGGTCCTCATCTGCCCTCTCTTAGCCCTTGACTCTGGGCATTACAGGCCTGGCACTGAAGGTCCCTGGTTTCTTCTTACAGCTTGGGGCCAGCCTTCTCAGCTTTCTTTGTGCATTTCTTGTCCTACCTTTTAAAAGTCTCCAGAGCTTTGAACTGGGTCCACTTCTCTTCCGTTGGGACCCTGTCACTGGGACAGCTTTAACCTCCCGCATGTGGAGCTGACTCCCAGAGAGCCCCCCAATCTGCCCCATCCCTTTTGACCCCCCGGATGCCTGCCCCTCGAGGTTCCATGTCTCTGAGATGGCCCCATCACTGGCCTGGCCCATGGGGGGTGTGTGAGTTACAGGACTGGGTGTGTGGGTCAGAGGGAGAACTGAAAGGAGGAAGGTTTCCACGCACAGCACTCCTTTCACCTCAGTGTGGCCTTTCTCTTCTGCAGGGCCCCAACTCTGAGAACTAGTATGGCAGCAAGCTCTGTGTGGGGCCAGGAAGAACCTGTGCGTGTGTGTGTGTGTGTGTGTGTGTGTGTGTGAGAGAGAGAGAGAGAGAGAGAGAGAGAGAGAGAGGAGAGAGGTTTCTGGGAGCAGAAAACCCTGGTGCTGTTGGGAGTGGGCCGAGGAGACTGTCTTGGGGCCAGTTGCTCAAAAAACTATTTGGAAGTCATCAGTACTTTCTGTGACAGTTTCTCTCTTAACAACCCAGCCGAGCTCCTTTAAAAGGAACCCTTTAAAAAGAGACCTTTAAAGGGCGTTAGTGTCCATAATGGGTCTTAAAGGCCCTAAAGGGGTAGGAGTGCTCCTTGGGAGCTGGCTTTAGTGGCTTTTGGTGGGGGCAACATGTGGAGTTTCCCCCACTATCTTTGAGCTGTCGTGGCCCCTACAGTGGTGTCTTCACAGGACCCATCTCTGACCAAGGTGGAGCTTTGGCCCTGACAGTGCCCGGGTGTTCTTCCCCAGTCTGCCTCCCTCCCTCAGGACCTCAGATTCTGCCTGGTCCCGGTTTTTTTGCCACAGAGCCCTGCCATACCCCTTGGTCAAGCTCTCATGCAAATCGGGTTCCTTTCATTCAAGGACTTCCAGAAAGGGCTTACCTTGTACCCACACCACATGAGACCCCAGGCTGTCTGTACTCCATGGCCTCTTTCTCCCAGAAGACTTCCTGGCTCCCCCCACCAAGAATTTCCTCTTCACTGCCCTTTCAAAGCCACGCCTCTAGTTGTGTCCTTGGGTCTCATCCCACACCACCTTTTATTCTCATGAGACTGAGACTTCTTTACCCCTGTGACTTCAATGCCCAACACCGAGCAAGACAAAGTGGATGCTAAGGAAAAGTCTGTTGTGTGTGTAAATGAATGAGGGACCTCAGGATTGTTCTGGAAGCCTTGGCTGGGCTGTCCTGGACATTGAATGGGGATTAGCAGACGTTAGGTTCTACCCTCATAAGTGTCCTGGGACTCTCCAATCAGAGGCCTGGTTTTCTCAAGAAGCATGGCCTCTGGGGGTGCCTGGGTGGCTCAGCCAGTTAAGTGTCTGTGTTTGGCTCAGGTTATGATCCCAGGGTCCTGAAATTGAGACCCACATCAGGCTCCCTGCTCAGCAGGGAGGCTCTTCTCTTTCTCCCTCTGCCTGCTGCTCCCCCTGCTCATGCTCATGCTCGCTCTCGCTCGCTCTCTCTCTCGCTGTCAAATAAATAAAATCTTAAAAAAAAAAAAAAAAAAAGAAGAAAGAAACATGACCTCTGGGGGCACCTGGGTGGCTCAGTGGGTTAAAGTCTCTGCCTTCAACTCAGGTCATGATCTCAGGGTCCTGAGATCAAGCCCCGCATCGGGCTCTCTGCTCAGCAGGGAGCCTGCTTCCTCCTCTCTCTCTGCCTGCCTCTCTGCCTACTTGTGATCTCTGTCTGTCAAATAAATAAATAAATAAATCTTAAAAAAAAGAAAGAAAGAAACATGACCTCTGGATGAGCTTTAGGACTGAACCCTTGGCTAACAACTGTCACCCAGAATTACCCTGGGCCAGCTGGGTCCCTGTTCCTCTTTCCTTTTTAGGCTTCAACTCTGACCAATCCAGAACTCAGCCTACTGTGGTTTGGAACCTGTTCCTTGGCTTTCATGGGACCCAACCTGTGAAATGATAGAAAATATTGGTCTCTGTCCCTGGTTCCTGGCACAGAGTTCCTAAACTCTTCCTAGGTGATAGGAACCTCCTAGGTGATAAGACTTTCTTTTGCTGTAACAAGGCAACTCTTGGTGGTCTCCTGGATAGCTTCAGGATGGGTGCTGGGCACTAGAAAGACCAAGCCATGGTTAGAAGCTTGGAACTTTCAGCCCTACCCGTATCCTCTGGAAAGCGGACAGGGGCTGGATATTGGTTAATAATGGGTCATGTCTACATGATGAAGCCTTCCAAAACCCCCACTCCCCAAAATATGGGGTTTGAAGAACTTCTGGGTTGCTGGGGGTACTGAGAGGATGGCATGCCTGATGAGGGCTTCATGCACCTTCCCCATGCCTTACTCCTTACATCTCTTCTGTCTGGATGTTCATCCGTATCCTTTATCTTTTAATGGTAAACCAGTACACCTAAGTAAGTGTTACCCTGAGTTCTATGGGACATTCTAGCAAATTATGGAACCCAGGTAAGGGGGTGTGGAAATCCCAACTTATAGCCCACAGTCAGAAGTATAAGTTATAACCTGGGACTCGCCGTTGGCATCTGAAATGTGGGCGTGGGGACAGTGTTGTGGGACCTAGCCCTCAAAACCTGGAGGTCTGGAACCAGGTAAATGATGTCAGAAGTGAGTCAAATGGCAGGACCCCAGCTGGTGTCAGATGATTGTTCCACATGTGGTGTCAGAAGGGAAGTGCTGTGGGAGTGTGAGAGTGAAGGAGAAACATGGGTTTGTCCTGCTCCACATCCTCATGATGGGGTCCCCTCCCCAATCTCCTAGCTTCTCTCACCCCTTCCCATCTTATGCTGTCTACTCGCAGAAGCTGGGATTTCTCAGAGTCCTGCATGCCCAATTTTAAATGTTCATGGTGTATGTGAGCATATGTGCATATGTATACACACACACACACACACACACACACACACTCTCAAGGAGAGCCCAAGAGAAACACTGCTGAGCCAGAGGGAGAAGTTTTATTAGATTCCAGCAAGACTATACGATACATGTTTCATGCAGATTAAATATGTGTCTTCGCCGCCCCTGGGAGGGAGCACTTCCACGGCCAGCTCCTTCCTTGGCATGTCAAGGGGAACTCTCAATATATTCCGCGTGGGGGACGGTTGGGATCATGACTGGGGGTGGAGGTGAGACAGTGGGCAGCTGGGGGCCCCTGGGACCTTGAGTCTTCAGAGGCTCGGGGACCACAGGACCTTGGTCTTTGGCTGGTGGTGGCACCAGAAGGTCTTGGTCTTTCAGAGGCACCGGAATTATAGGAACTTGACTCTTCACAGGCTCAGGGACCCCAGGACCTTGATTCTTTGGAGGCTCTGGGACCACGGGGCCTTGATCCTTGACTGGTGCTGGGACCACAGGACCTTGATTCTTTGTCTGTCCTGCAACCACAGGCTCGAGATCCTTCAGAAGCTCTGGGACTGCTCCGCCTTGATCCTTGACTGGCTCTGGCAACACTAGAGCTTGGTTCTTCACAGGCTCAGAGGGCATGGGACCTTCATTCTTTACAGGTGCTCTGACTGTAGCGCTTTGACCGTTCAGCTGATCTGAAACGGTAGGACCTTGATCCTTGATAGGTACTGGGACCGTGGGACCTTGAGCCACAGGCTCAGGGACCACGGAGCTTTGCTCCTTGACAGGTGCCAGTACCATGGGACTTTGCTCCTTAACTGTTCCTGGAACCATAGGACTTTGATTCTTTGGAGGCATGGGGACCAAGGAACCTTGGTCCTTCACTGGCTCTGAGATCACAGAACCTTCGTTCTTTAAAGGCTCGGGGGCCACGTGATCTTGATCCTTAACTGGTGTGGGGACCATGGGACCCACATCCTTCAGAGGTGCCAAGACCACAGGAGCTTGATCCTTCAGAGGCTCTGGGGCCGTGGGGCCTTGATCCTTCGGACGCTCTTGGATCACAGGACCTTGATCTTTCAGAGGCCCTGGGCCCGCAGGACTTTGATCCTTGTCTGGCTCTGTGACTATAGGACCTCGATTCTTACGTGAATCACTGGCGAGTTCAACCTGGCTCCTGCAGGGGAGAGAGAGGTAGTCACTGTGAGGGCCCAAGCTCAGGCCAAGGAGTAGGCAGAGCACAGATTGCCTGATAAGTCTTGGCCTAGTGGAGCCTGGGGAGGGCAGCTCTTGCTGGAGAGCCGAGAGGAAAATCTGGTTTGCATGTTCTTAGAACAGAACATGCGGAGGAGTGAGGGGTAGGCTCAGGAATCAGTCATTCAATGTGCTTGCCAATTGATTATAACCTGCGCGTGGCATGGAGGGTGGTCCCCAGGTGACAAGGGCGGTACCAGAGCTGGACTCAGAGTCCTCCTGTGGGCTGGGCGTCACAGCAGCCCGTCCACCCCTCTCTCCACCCAGGCTGCTCCTCCTGCCTCCATGGCAGCTGGGCCCTCCTGCAAGCCTATCTGCTCAGATGGTCCCATGCCAGCGCACTGTCTTCACAGGGCCTTCCAAGGCTCTGTCCCCTCCCCAGATCCCTTGCTAAGGGCTAACTGTGGAGAGGAACAATAACGAAGGCAGGGGAGTGTCCCTCTGAGCACTGTCCCTGCCAGGGGGAAAGTATTGTATCATAAACATTGCTTAGAATCGCCTGCACAAGGTGATAATAAAAAGCAGACTGGCTTTCGATCGGTTTTATCAGTGCATTTATATTCTCTATCTACAATGTGCCTCATTGTTGCCCACGCCATTGCCATTGCCCCCACCTTGGGCAGGTGACTGGCTGGGGCTCCCCATTGAGGCAGTGAGGAGGCCCTGCTCCCCTTGCTCTGTCCCTGCTTCTGGCTCCCTCCACTGTCCTTGGGCACTTGCCCTCACTCCAAGGCTCTGGGGCTGATTTCCCTGCAGCAGAGTCCAAGCCTCCTACCAGGATTCACTGCAGACCCCCGCCTCATCCCTTGGCCTGTCCACAGAGAATAGGTGACATCACTGACACCAAGGGCAAACCTTGCCACACTCAGAGCCCACCAGTCTAGCTGAGAATACACACTCGTTCCTGCAGGCCAGGCTGAAATTCGCCACTCAGGAACAGCCACTCAGCCGGTGTCACCGACCCTCGTACACCTCCAGCACAGTCCACTTTCCAGATCGCTTCTTCTCA
This sequence comes from Enhydra lutris kenyoni, assembly GCF_002288905.1. Classification (NCBI taxonomy): domain Eukaryota; kingdom Metazoa; phylum Chordata; class Mammalia; order Carnivora; family Mustelidae; genus Enhydra; species Enhydra lutris. The sequence continues at coordinate 14,116,954 of NW_019154152.1, forward strand.
GAGCCCATTTGAGCACCCCAGCCACCCCATGAAGCCACATGGATGTTACCACCCTCACTTTTCAGATGAAGAAACTGAGGTCCCGAGAGAGGAAGTGGGGTGGAAAGTGAGGGACCTGCATGGACTCTAGAGTCTGGGTCTTTCCACTCCCGGGGCCTGCGCTCTGTCCCCCTGCGTTGCTCAGTACAGGGTAACCATTATTACTCTCTTATACTTTGTGAGCAATCAAGTCTTACGCTTAAAACCATTTCAGCATTTAACGGTTCCTATTAGCTTTTAGGACAATGTCTTTCTTACGTGCTGACTAAAGCTGGCCCAATAAGACCCCTGCTTGCTCACACTTTCATAGCTGCTTATGGTTTCCTCTCTCTGGGCCCCAAGATTGTCACCTATGTCATTGGATAGAAGGATATTTACTGAGAAATGTGCGATTAGAGATCATTAGCCCCTTGTCCCGGGATATTACCATGCAATATTACAATTATTTTTCTATTGACTTAGAAGTAAAGTTACACATATTTGGACCATTTTTGCTCTGACATGTCACCCCAATGATCCAGAAGCTTCTTACTGTGTTTAGCATCTTGAGCTACCTGGGGACTTGCCTCTCTCATCAGAGTACACAGTGGCAGTGGCATAGGCAGGCTCTCCGTCATCCCTCCGGATGGCTCTGAGCATCGCAGTGGACCCACAGGGGCCAGCGTGGCTCCCTGACTCAGCATGACCCAGAGCCAGATGGACAGAGCTGGCTGCCATCAATGGGACCTTAGTGTTGGCAGAGAGAGCCAGGCAAGGCCACGAGAAGCACACAGAATCCAAGGATGGTGTTAAAAGACGTCTAATACTTGCTGGCTGGTCAGAGAGGAACTAAAAGCCGCCCAATTCAGAATAGAAACAAGCAGGAAATTGATTAGATGAATCCTATCAGGGAGTGAACACCCTGGGTGGGATCATCCTGAAGGGGTGACAGAGCTGAGGTAGGAGACACAAAAGGGCGCAGAGCTTAACTTGATCTTGGGGCTTTGCACTGCAAGACCTATCTCACCGGCAGGATACAGACTCAGCGTCCCTGGCTGGCATGGAGATGAAACCGGGGACAGCCCCACAGCGTGGGCAAAACGCACTTCCCTGCATGTTGGAGGCTGTGGCTCCCGTGCCATGCCCCACATGTCTGTTCAATGGGCCTCTTGGCCACCTGGGGGCTAAGCCCGAATTTGCTTGGATGAATAACTCTAGATTGCTTTCGCTAGGAACCTGTTTCCTTAGTAAGTATCCTTCCTTACTCATGGGAAGGTTTAGAATGAAGATTAGAAATGATAAAATCAAATCTATAATATTATCCTTTTTTGGTATTAAGGAAAAGTCTGTGTAGATTTATTTTGAAAATACTTGTAATGTTTAAAATAATTTGGCATATCAGAATGTCTAACAGATGAGCTTTGTGATTCCAATATAAAATGCATAATGGGGGGCGCCTGGGTGGCTCAGTGGGTTAAGCCTCTGCCTTCGGCTCAGGTCATGATCTCAGGGTCTTGGGATTGAGCCCCGCATCGGGCTCTCTGCTCAGCAAAGAGCCTGCTTACCCCCTGTTTCTTCCTGCCTCTCTGCCTACTTGTGATCTCTCTCTCTGTCAAATAAATAAATAAAATCTTTTTAAAAAATGCATAATGGAATAATTAACTCAAATTTGTGATCCCGGCTCTATGTCCCCTCCAGCCTCTCAGTTGAAAGGTATTGGACAATTTTATAAATTTTGAAAACAACAATGGAACTTTTATGATAACCTAATAATTATATTTTTAAGCTTAGTTTATTGTAAATTACTAATAATTTAAAATATTTAGCGGAACTGAATTACTTAGGTTTTAAAATCCTCCTTAAAGGAGATTGTTGAATTTTATTAGATTTTAAAGTGTTACTTTTATAAATTAAACATTCATTTTTTAAAACCAAAGCAGCTTTGGGGCACCTGGCTGGCTCAGTTGGTGGAGTGTGTGACTCTTGATCTCAAGGTTGTGAGTTTAAGCCTCACACTGGGTATAGAGATTACTTAAAATAAAATCTTAAAAACAAACCAAAAACACACACACAAAAACAACCCAAAGCAGCCTCAGCTGGTTTTCCTATGAACAGACCCACCCTCAAAGGCAACATAAAACTCACATTGACCCCGACTGGCTATCACTTGGTTCCACGGTGCTCTGCCAGTCTCCCCATCTGTAAAAACGCCCAATCATGCCCAGTAAGGCTGGCAGAAGCCACACTCAACAGTGCCTTCTGTGTGAGTGAGACGAAGCCGGTTGCTGAGTGGAGATGGGCTGCATTCAGCCCCGCTCAGCCTATGGGCCAGCTGTCCTTGGGCATGGCCTAACCCGCACAACCACATCTGCGGCCCCCAGCCAGCTGCGGATCGTCTCCTTCCTGCCTGCGTACCCGCTCGTAAACTGGAATAACCCTTTGGGTTTATCTTGGTTTCTGTGCTGTGTATTGCCGGCCAGATCTTGGGCCATTACTCAACTACTATAGACCTTGGTTTCCCCCGCTGTGAAATGGGGAGAACAATACAAATGCAGGAACCGTTACAACAGAGGATCAGATGATCCTGTTGGACAGTGATGTGAAATCATGATTCTTGGCATTTATAGATTATATCACACGGTGACCTCCATTCCCATTAGGTGCAGTAACAGCTTCCCAGATGCTCACATACTCCTTACTGCAGCCCACCCCAGACCCTCATGGCAGCCCCTGATGAAGGCAGGGAGGGGGCGGCCAGTGCTGCACACTCACCCTAGTGAGTAGGCTGCTGCCCTCTGGCTGGCCCCCGCTGCTTTATCCACACCCAGTACTTTATTGCTTTGCTCCTGCTGCCTGGATGGCCCCCTTTCACCCACTTTGCTCGGCCTATCCTTGGTGGTTCCGCTTGCTCAGACCCCATCTCCTCACGAGGTCCTGGTGGCATCTTCCCAAATGAGCTTTCCCTCACTGTACCACTTTACAGTCTCTCCCACACTCACATGTGCCTCCATTAATTTAATCGCCCTGCTCCAGCCCGGTTTGACCATGAGCTCAACTTCTCCCCGGCCTGCAACCCCAAGGCCCAGCACAGTGCCGGCAACAAAGATCAAATGGAAAGAGTTACAGATCATTGTTGCTAAGACCTGCTTCATCATCTATCCCATGGCCCCGGGCAGAACCCCAGGGTCCTCCCTTCTGTCTCCCTCTTCCTTAAAATCTTCACACAATCCATCAGGAACCACCCGTTCCAGCTCCTAACACTTCTCTCTGGAATATTCCCACGTCTTTCCCTTCCTCCCTGCTGCACCCCAAGCTGTGCCATCATCTCCGTGGACCTAACTGGTAGCCTCTTCTATCCAATCCATTCTTCAAACAGAAATCAGAATGACCTTTCCAAAAAGCACCCTCTTCCTTCCCTGCTTACAACTCTTCAAGGCTTCTTGCACTCAGAATAAAGAGTAAAGCCTGTTGCATGGTCCCACCTAGCTGACCAGCTTGCTCCCACCACCTTCCCGGCTCTATGTCCCCTCCAGCCTCTCAGGACTTTGCTCTCTTCCTCAATATGCCCTGCTTCTTTCCATTTCTGGCTTTGCACATGTTGTTGTCTCCTCCTGGAACATTCTCTTGCTCCCTCTTGCCTTTGTTAATGTGTACTCATCTTCCATCTCTCAGCCCAGTGGAGCACTTTCCCAGGGAAGCCTTCCCTGACCCCACTGATGGGACCCGGTCGCCTGCTACATGTTCTCCTAGTCCCTGACCCTCCCCTACCCCTTAACACAGCTCATTATTTGCATTCTTCTGGATTAATGTTTCCCCTACAGGACTGAAGCATTCAGAGGGCAGGACCAGGCTGCCTTTGCCTATCACTGTATTGTCTGTAACCTAAAACAAAGGGAAGGACCCAAGTAAGTACTTGTTGAATGAATGAATAAACGAAATGAGACCTTTCTGTGCCAGGCTTTGTCCTATTTGCAAAATTTAATGTTGCAAGTTCACATGAGACATCCTAAGTCTTAGGAACTTAATTTTCTGCCCTTCTTCCTGTTACCATGGAGACAGGCAATGCCTCCTGGGCACACACACACTGGCCTTGGATGCAAGCTTTATCAGAGTCTGGAAGCAGGATTATTGAGCCCTGCCCAAGACTATCTGGAGAAGTGGCCTCTTTCCCTCCAGCTGATTCCTACCCTTGCACACAATTCTAATTCCATCATCCACCCCTGTGGTTGTTTTCTTTCTTTTTCCCCTTAGACTATCTCCTGATGCACCATCAAAGCAGTCCAGAGCTGGGGCGGTGGTCCTGTAGGAGAGCCCTGTTCAGAAATCACGGACCTATGGCCGAGTCCATGAGTCCCCTTCCTCCACAGCTTGGAAAAGCCCTGGGGAAGAAAGAAACACCTATTGCCTGAGCAAGAACCATGTGCCAGGCTCAGGGCCAGGTGCTTTGACAAAGATCATTTCTTAGAATGTAAAGAGCAGGGGCGCCTGGGTGGCTCAGTGGGTTAAGGTCTCTGCCTTCAGCTCGGGTCATGATCTCAGGGTTCTGGGATCGAGCCCCGCATTGGGCTCTCTGCTCAGTGGGGAGCCTGCTTCCTCCTCTCTCTCTGCCTGCCTCTATGCCTACTTGTGATCTCTGTCAAATAAATAAATAAATAAATAAAATCTTAAAAAAAAAAAAAAAAAGAATGTAAAGAGCAGCCTGTTGGGGGAGAAAGTGCACGGGCTGGGCTAGGGGCCAGAAGAGCTGGACTTGAATGCCGACCCAACACCTTTCTAGCCCGTGCGATGTCATGACGGGCATGCCAGTCTCTCTACCTCAGTACCCATCATCTATACAGTGGGGATTGCAGTGCTCACCGTTTAGGGAGGACTAGTGTCTGTGAACACCCATGGCATGATCCCTGGAATACGGGTGATGGGTTCGCAGATGTTAGTTCCAAAGAGGGACCGAGTGATCTAGTCCAGTTGTGTTACTCTGCAGATAGGAGACTGACCCAGAGTGGGCAAGTAATTCTCCAGTAATCACACAGCCAATGGATAGCAGGTCCAGGACGAAAACGCGGGCCTCTCAACCAATGTCTTAGTGGTTGGGTGGGAGGGGATGGAGCAAACTCACTTGAAGCAAAGATATATGCAGGAGGGGCTGAGTCAGGACCCAGGCCGACTGCCCCTCAGGGTCTCTGGCAGAAGGTTGGGGAGACAGTGGACTGGCTTTACTCTCCTCCTGTCTGTTCCCATGGGCCTCACGCAGGAGCTTTTCCCAGACATAAGCCAGGCTTCCATGGCGGTATAGGAAATGCTGCTACTAGAGGGCGAGTGCCAAGAAACCATCTCTGAAAGGCTCCCTACTCTTACAAAGAATCTGCAGACGACAAGGCATTCTGAAGACGAGAGCCGCCGCCCCTGACTCTCTTCCCTACAGACTCCATGGCAGCCTCTGTTTTAGCAATGACCACGGTTTTTGGTAGTGACCTGCCTCTCCTGCAGGCCCATGGACTCTTTTGCTCGTCTTCCCATCACCAGAGTCTGGGGGCTGACGTGGTAGTGCCTGCAGGTGCTGGTGTGTAGCTTTTTCTCTCTAGCCTATTTTTCCCCTCTTTTATCCATTCACTGGACAAAGTCAGCTGAGGCCCCCCACTCTGGGTTTGGCCCTGTGCTGGGGGCACAGGAGTAAATGACCCCGGGGCCTGTAAGGAGCCCCCGTGCAGAGCCAGGGACTGACCCATAAACACACCGTGCACGCTGTAAAGCCAGCACCCCAGCAGCCCCGGCCCGAAGCCTTCACCAGCCTGTGTCTCTTAACCAGAGAGGCGCAAAGGTCCCTTTGCTAGGGAAGTCCTCCCTCCCTGTTCTACGAAAGCACAACCCCTCCTGAGCCAAATCAAAGGTGACCAGGGCTTGAAGGACAGACCCGAGCCATCGAACCCGGTTTCTGTGGGCTCCAGTCCCTCCCATTCCTGCCCCTCCTGGTCCCTCGGGTGTTGCCCTTTCAGAAGCAGCTGTGCTGCCTGCTCCTGGCCAGCCTTGCCGATATCTGAAAGGAGGAGCTGTTGTGTCCCCCTTCCTGGATTCCCTGGGCAGCAGACACCTGACCACAGCTCAGATGTTTGGTTTCCAGAGTCCTCACTGTCCCGACTGCTCTCCTCACAATGCATCTAGGTTGGCTCCCCACCCCTTGGCCATTGTGACCCCCAGAGCTGACAGTGAGGTCTGCAGGCAGCACACAGCGCCTCTGGAGTTGGCAGCTCTGTCCCTTGAGCTCTGGGTTTCCTCTCAGCCCCGTCGGCGCTGCTGCCCAGCACCACTCCCCAGCCGTCTGTAATCCCCGCTCCTCCTCAGCAAGTAGAGATTTAGTTCCAGACCCCCTTCATCCGTGAAACCCTCCACCTGCAGCGGTCAGTCCTCCTTCTCCTGTGTTCCCACAGAGCTCTCCAGATGGGGGCCAGACCGCGGTCTGCCTCACCTATCCCTCCCTCCCTCTCTCCTCCCCTCCTTCCTTCCATGAAAATTTAGCAAGTGCCTACTATGTGGCGAGTTACTGAACAGAGCGGAGAAGCAGGGAGCTCTGGCATGGGGTGGGCACGCAGTAGGAGAGAGACGTTGTAAACAAAACTCACACAAGATCAAACTCCAGCAGCCGCCGTTACCTGATGCACAGATCCTCTCCTCTTTTCAACTTTGTTTGCCCCTTTGTGTCCTTCCAAATGTAACCTTTCCTGATGTGGCACACTGTTTCACAGCAGCTGTGTGGGCCAGGCAGGTGGGAGGGGTGCCGGGGTCTCACCCACACCCCACATTTTCTAGCTGCAGGTGGAAATGAGGCTCAGAAAGGGGAAGCGAGTGGCCTAAAGTTCACAGAGCGAGTTTGTGACGATATCAAGACTTTAACCAGGGAGAACAGACTTCAGTCAAGCTCTTTGCTCTCTACTACAATATCCCTGGGGGATGGGACCTCAACTAGAGAGATTCCAAATTCCTCCGCAGAGGTCTGGACAGGGTCCGCCTTGAGATGACCCTGACTTGTTCTGCTTGGTACAGGAGGCTGGTGCCACTGGCCTCTGCAGGTCCCCAGCTCTAAGATCCCAACCGCATCTCCTGAAAAACTTGCCCCTCTGGGGACCAGGCCCCCAGCAACCAGGCAGGCCCCCTTCACTTCGGCCCTTCCTGCATCCACTACACGACGACTCCCCCAGGCTTCCCACCTGGTATTCAGCAGACCCTGCAAAGAAGACAGTCCCAGACATCAGCAGCACCCTGGTCTGAGAGCGCCCACTACGCCCATGCCTGTAAGCCCTGTACAGCTGCCCCCTGGTCTGCCAGCCTAGAGCCTCCCTCATCCAGAGTGCACCCAGATGTGGCACATCAGCACAGGGGGAACAGCTGGGACCACAGCTAGGAAAAATGAGGCCACCACAAGGCTTCATTCTGGTGGGAGCGGGGGGCCATGGGGCAGAAGGTGGGTAGGGGTAGTGACTGTGCGGATCAAACAGCAACAAACCTTCACCTGACTCATTTCCCACAGATGAGAAGAGTACAGAGAGTCCTCGAAGGATTTGGAACAGGGACAGGACAGGACGAAGAGGCCACTGTTTTAGGAGGAGGCACAACTTCTTTACAATGGAAATCCTAGAGGTGGTCCCACGTGCAGGACAAAGAGTGGGTTTTAGTGACCCAAATTTGGATTCAAATCCTGGCCCACTTCTTACAAGTTGTGTGACTTTGCCATTTAATCACTAAGTCTTGATTTCTTTATCTGTAAAAACCTCTAAACTCTCTAGCCTTATGTGAGGGTTTAGTGAGGATGAGGGTGCCAAGGCCAGATAAATGCTGTCTCCTTTCCCCAGGGCCAGGCCAATTCTGCATTTTACCAGCGTGCAACCACAGACCAGGACAGATTCCTGGCTCCAGCCACCACTCCAGGATCCCTGCGGCAGACGCGTTCTTGTGAAGCACCGAGAGAGGGGCACACTGGGTTTTCTGCCCTGTGTTGTTGCTGTTCTCCCTTTTGCTGTTAAAATAGCTTTTCTAGATATAACTTGCTAAGAAAAACTAAATAGACCCCCCGTTGTATAATAAGAATTTCCAAAACGTGTCTTTGGTTGTTTTAACGCCAAGAAGGCAAAGGCAAAGGCAGTGTGGACTGTCTCAATGGGCTGCCAAAGAGCTGATAATCCGGCTAATGACCCTTTTAAGAAAAAAAATGTGAAGTGCTGAACTAAGGCAACCAGACAGTAGAGGCTCAGTTCTGGTCTAGCTCTGTGCTCCTGGGAACTTGCAAATCAATTTTGGTCCTTTCTTCCTACCCCACCTAAAGCGAAGGGTGGGATCCTGAGCAATTAATCAAAATTAGTTTCATGTGTCCAGAGGGGTGCGGTTAAAACAAAGGTGTAATTGCAGAAATGGAATCTGAACCTGGTGATTACAGGGTGCGCATGGAGAGAGAGGAGGGGCCGGAGAAGGGCTGGGGGAGGGAGGGCAGCAAGACCCAGCGCTGGATGGGCTCTGTCTCAGGCTGTGTGACAGAGGGAGTGGATTTAACCACATGTGGTTCCAGCCACCACTCTGTGGGAACCTGGGGTGGGTCAGCAGGGAGGTCAGCAAAACCATCCACAGAATGAACTGTTGACAAGGGCGTTTCACTTTGCAGTTGATGGTAGGTTTTCCCACGGACCCTCATTGGGCCCTCATAACAGAGAACCCTGCGGATCAGAAGTGGTATCTCCGGCCATTAGAGCCCTTAGCAGCTGCTGTCCTAAACCCTAGAATCAAAAGATTCAAATAATACTATGTCCCTATGTCTCTTGCTGACCTAACTCCTACTTTCTGGATTTGGGAACCAAACAGATTGGGAGAGTGATAGATACTTGTATTACTGTTATCTCTTTAGGGCTCAGAAAGATTAAGGGACTCAGCCAAAGTCACACAGCTAGTGAAGAGTAGAGCTTGGATTTAAAACCAGGCCTGTTGGCTCTAATTTCCCGGCCTTCTTCCTAAGACATGTCCTCAGGGGGATGTCTCTCTGCCATCATGAAGTTAGGTGATCAGCACTGGGCAGGGGGTGGGATTAGCCAACCTCATAAGATTACCCTATAACCAAGAGTCTATGATTTTTTGAAGTCAGGCCCGCTTCGAAAAAAGTGGCTACGTAAAGAATAGGGGCAGGCTGGCCATTGTAGAACCAGCCGTTGGCTGCTCTGTGATCTGTGCCGTGCCCTCTCTTGAAACCACCCCTTTCCCATGAACAGAGATAGTTACTCGTTAGTAGGCAGAATAAAGCCTTGCCGTGGCGCCGTGGTGAACATGGAGGCAGATGGCGAATATCGTCACTCATTCTCTCACTCATTATTCATTCAACAGATGATTTAGCAGACATTCTCCCAGGTAAACATTGGACCAGTCACTAGGGCTACAAAGGTGAACAGAGGAGCCGGTCCTGGCCCCTGGGGGAGCACAGTCTAGCGGGGGCACACGCACACGAGCAGGTGGCACAGTCTATGTGGTGAGTTCTGTGATGAAGACACACACAGGGAACATCTTACCCAGCCTGGGAGGTGCGGGAAGGGCTTCCTGGAGTGGTCGCCTGAGCAGAGTCTCGAAGGATGAGTTAGCCAGGTGGAGAAGCAGGAGGAGGGCATTCGGAGCAGGTGGGGCGGCGTGGGGAAAGGCATGGAGGTGAGAAGCAGCATGGTGCGCTGGGGGGACAAGAAGCTTCTGTGGGCCACAAGGAGCCCACGGATGGTTGAGGGCAAGGGGTGACATGGTCAGATTTGCATGTTCTAAAGATCCCTCTGGCAACTTAAACCAGTAGCAGTGGCAGGAATTTATTTACCGCGGCATCTGAGGCTCCCTTGGTCCTGGATAAGATGTTTGGGTTGGGACAGTTATAGATAATGTCAGGTTAACGAGTGATTGGGGACCATTTATATGAGGACAAGGGACAGAGAGTTGAGCTCAGTTCTACTGTTTGAAGTAAAAAGTGCAAAATGGTGGTTTCTGATCCAGTGCCTCAGGAAATGGACGCCAGCTTTTTCTTGGTATCTCCAGTCCCAAATAGATTCCTTATGAATGAAAAATCTGTTGGATCCTTCTGGGTTCAATAACCACGCATTTTAGTTACACAGTCAGTTAATCTAGTACCCAAAGGAGAAAGCCTGTATATTTGGCTGAGACCGTTGGTCAGTTCAGTCAGGATGTTCGAGCCAGTTGTGTGTGGAGACCTGATCAAATTCTTAGTTCCCCCCACATTTGTATTTGGATCCGATGATTTAAAGAAGATCCTGGGTAAACCTACCGGTGGGCCTGCTGTGGGCTGACCAGACTGTGGCCCTGTGAGTTGTGGGTGTAGTTTTAGTTAAGAGTCCAGCTTGTCTGAAGCCTGATTCACCTCAGGCCAGCCCCGGCCTCCCTCACATGAGGGAGGGAAGCAGTGTGGGCTGCCGAGCAGAAGACCCAGGCTCCATGCAGGCTCCCTCTGGTCAGAGCTTCCCCTCTCTGTCTGTTCCCTGGGGCGCCCACCAGCTCCACGTGGGAGGGCTCAATGGAATGGCACAGAAGAAACGCTTTGTGGGCAGTCAATAAATGTAAACTGTTAAAATGTTATTGCTTAGGTCCGTGGACTCAAGGTGACTCAATAGCTAGAATTCTTTAAAAGCCTTCTTCTCAGGAGTGTTTGCCTCAGTCAGACTCAGGTTGTCTGAGGTGACCTAAAGCGAACTATCAGAAAGATTGTGAACATGGACATTTCAAGCAGTGTGAAGGGAAGGGGGGAGGCCTGCAATGACCTGTATTTAGTGTCCATTGTGGGTTACCTATAGCCATCATGTCATTTCACCCTCGGTCTTCTCCTCTGAGGTGGGGGTCAGTGTCTCCATCTTCAGAGGAGGACAGCAAGGCTGACAGCACTTAGGGAATGACACAGGGTTGCACAGCTGGCAGCAGTGCCATCCAGGAACATTGTAAACGCCTTATGGGCCGCCAGTGCTAACCGGTTCTCATGATAACGGATGTGATGGTGCTGGCTCTGTTATCACAGATATTCTGGGATGGTCTAGTGTTCTGAGCATCTGGGCAGCAGAGGGTGGTGCAATGGAGGAGGTTTGGGAATGTGCCTGACTCTCTAAGAGGGGAGGCTAAGAAAGGTTTTGTTCCAGTCCTTCGAGACAGTTGCCTCTCCTGTCTCAGTGGGCTCAGGTGAGGCTGGGGTAGGGCCCCCGCCTTAACTGTAGATGGCCCACAGGCTACATGCTGACATAAACTTCTATACCTGTGGTCTTGAAAATGTAAGCTGCTTTAAGACATTTTCACAGTAAAAGGACCTTGAAACCACAATGACACAGTAAGGGGGGTTTATAGCCTTTGTGAAGTGGGACTTAACACTCCCCAAATCTAGGAGAAACAGGTTATAAATTTTTAAACCCTAGCAGAAAACAAAAACAAAAACAAACCAAACCAGGGAATGAATTCATAAGAACACGCTAACTGTAAGGAAGAATGATAATATGCTTATAACTAATTTAACAATAATGACCTATTTTAAAACTTGAGGGCTGGTTTTAATTTTGTTAGCTGTTTGGGGAGGCGACACTGGTAATGAGTTATAGATCTGCCTCCTGGGCTTGGGGCAGCATCGGGGAGCGTGGAGAGGCTGCAGCTCGGGGTGAGGCCCGAGGGCTGGTCACACAGATGAAGCTGGCAAGGCTCTCTCCCCACCTTCCTGCCTCCTCCCTTGCCGGGGCCTTGCCCCCGCTCTGAGTACATCTCACCTTCTCTCAGCTTATCATCAGTGTTCTCATATATGAGTTTTTCTGTGAGTCTTTCCCCCCTGTCTCTGTTTCTACCTCTTTATTTTTTTCCTGTCTTTCTACTTCTCTTTATCCGTGGTTTTGATCAAAACAATTTTTAGGGGCACCTGGGTGGCTCAGTGGGTTAAGCCTCTGCCTTCGGCTCAGGTCATGATCTCAGTGTCCTGGGATCGAGCCCCACATCGGGCTCTCTGCTCAGCAGAGATCCTGCTTCTCCTTCTCTGCCTGCCTCTCTGCCTACTTGTGATTTCTCTCTCTGTCAAAAAAATAAAATCTTTAAAAAAAAAAAAACAAAAACCAAAAAACAATTTTTAACGGGTCACACAAGAGCTGAATAATAGACCTTTATGTATTTGCAGAATTTTGTGTTCTCTGCCTTATACAAGAACAGGCAGGTAGGAGGAATGTTTCCTATTCATCTGGAAAACAAATATAGAGTGGGTTTTCATATATATGATCCTTGATTGATTCCCACCATGGCATCTCCCCCAAATCCAGAAATTGGGGACCAGCAGTAGAATAAAAGTCCCAGCCTAGAGCTCCTAGCCTAAAGCAAGAGAGGACCTGTGGTTGTTGCCTGATATGTAGGTAAGGGCAAGAAGCATGATGGCAGGGAGCATGCAAAGGTCGGGGGGGGGGAGTGAAATCTGGGTGTATGGAATGGAGATCCCAGTTAGTAACCGCCCACTCACATGGTATGACTTTCCATGATGGTCTCTGCCACTTTTTGGCCCTTGCCTCGACCCTCCCTGAGTGAACTGCTCCCCCAGGACCTGAGCTCACCTGGTGTCGGACCCCTCCACACCTTTGCTCTTGCAGCTCCTTCTGTCTGGCACGCCTGGGCCACCCCAGACTCTGTTCACCTGGTCATCACCTGCTCATCCATTGAAGTTCTCCCTGATCCATGGAACCAGCTAGAACAGGCTCCTCCTTCATGCCCCACAGTGACCAGAGGTGGGGTCTCAGTCCTCCTGGTTCCCTAGTGCCCAGCACAGTGCCTGGCACATAATAGGTATTCAATCAACACATGTTAGTAAAAGGAAGAAGGATCCCATTCCAAAAGTCTATCATCTTTTGTCTCCCACGTTAGCAGAATATTATCCCAGAATATTATCCAAGCGGTTAAACCTGGCCCTAGTTCTGATGTTCCCTCCCACGTTTGCTCTCCTGCTTGAAGGCCTGCCCCACGTGCCCTGCACACACATAACCCACCCACTGTCCAAGGTTCCCTCCCAGTGCAGCCTTCTGACTCCCCACCCCAGTAGGAAGAGACCTGTCCTTCATATGAGCAAGCAGCTACTTGGTCTGTTGTTACCTTACTCGGACCTCTCTTACGGCTGTTTCTACTCCCCGGTGTTAGGCACACACAAGGCTTTCCCGCTAACCCACACAGTGAGCCAGCCCCAGAGGGTGGGGCCTTCCGTGTGACCAGATTCAATGAGTTAGTTAAGGCATGTCTGCCATCCCTTGGGAGGAGAAAAACCAGAACTGCCAGTCCTGCAGGGTGACGGGAAGGGGGTGGAGACTCAGGGCCCAGCCTCCCAGTGTGGCGACGTGGTGCTGGGCGCAGGCAGTCACTTGTCCCCAGCAACATGGGATCAAAACGTTACACTACCTTGTAGGCCAGTGGGTCTCTCGGTCCATCTTCGCCTTTCCCAACACTTAGCTCTGACTGCTTGCAATTAGAATCTGAGAGGCAATCTAAAAGAGTCAAGCTGCATTAGGGAGAACCCTAGAAAAACTGCAGGGCACAGCTTGTCTCGTAGGGGGTGGTTCAAATGGCAAAGGTTGGTTCCTTCACCTACTGAGCTGGGCCTTACTGAGGAAATAAGATCAAGAAAGTGGTGTTCGTCTTTAGCATTTATTTATACTTGGAAAAAAAAAAACTGTTTGTTTGTTTGTTTGTTTCCGAACAAGCACAGACCACAAGCACGTCACAATCAATTGGCTATACATGAATATTTGTTGTCATTTTCGTACTAACAGCAGGAATGAAATAGCACCAAGAGAGGTGTGCGCTACACATTACATAGACAATCTGTGGTATGCAACAAAACCCAGGCCACAAAATCGTAATTAGATACTTCCTGTCTGCCTTGGAGAGGCAAAGATAGAACGGACCGGTTGGAAGCACCAGCAAGTAACAAAAAACTGGGGGAGCCAACGCACAGCCTTAGGGGTTATTTTTGCAGGCAAGCAAAGCAGACACTAGGAAAGCTTCAGGCCTTGCTCTCTTGCCAGGGGAGCTCAGGGATCGGTAGGAAGATATAAAAAAATGGACAGCCAGGCATTGGAAGCTTGGTCATCTTCAGAAAGGCAAAACGGAAACACTGTTTGTGAAACCATGATCAGTTTCAATCAGGACGTTTGAGATGCAGACAGAATGAGACTGGCTGAGTTTTATTTGTAAACAGTTGAAATCAAAGGAAGTTTCTTGCCATGAAATGACACATTCAAGAGTCAAAGTGAACTACAAATAAGAATTTTCCCAGTTGCAGGAGTTAAAAAGATGGGGCGGCTGAAGGGTTGAAAAGACATTATACGGGATCACATCTCAAGCTGCAGGCAGGACAGGGTTGGAAATTCAGTCCCTGGAGCTGCGAGGTGGGTGGGAAACCACAGTTTGGGTGAACAAACTTGAATCAGACACAGAGATCAAGTCGTATGGATCCTTCTGGTTGTGCTGTTGTGGACACAGGTGTATGCATAGTGCCCCGCACATCTCGCACGGTGTCTGGCCCACAGGCATTCAGGACATGAATGTGGAACGAATGTTCCCCTGTGGATCGTGCACTTTGATTTACTTGATCTGCAGAACACATACACGACTGTTCTACGGAGAAATCCAAACTTCAGTTAACACCAACGGGCCTGACCGATGCCGGACCTCGAGACAACGAACGTCCATCGGCAAATTCTCTGGGTAGAGTTAAGCTCGTATTGATAGAGCTCTCTGGTGAACATTAAGATTAGCCATCGAATAGCTACGATCAGTACTGGGAGCTATCCTGGTCATTTCCAGACAGGCATCCCAAACTGGGATGCTCGAACACTGAAACTCACTCATATTTTCTACCTTCTTCCAAGCTTCTTCTCAGCTACACGCTCTGAGATAGAAAGGAAGATGACAGTGGGCCTGGCCGAGAGCCTCATTTCTAGGAGTCCCGTTCTCTTAAAAGATGTGGCCCACAAAGCACACGCTCAGTGAATTTGCAGAAGACTTCTCAGTCAGCCCCAGGGTGACTAACAAAATGGTGTCAACAGAGACTTTGCTGCTTGAATGGTCAGACAGGAGAGGACTGGGGGAGGCCCTGCTTCCTACACACCACAGGGACCGAAAGGGAGTGCCGCGGTGAGGAGCCTGGGACCCCGCTCACCGCAGCTGTCCTTCCACAGCAGGGGCGTGGCACCGGACCACAGCCCAGCCGCGTCACGGTGCTGGCAACAGAAAGGGCTTCAAGGACAGGGCAACAAAGCAAACTGAGCAATGTACACGCCACAAGGTTTGCAAATGTAATTTTTCTGGTAGGTATCTTGGGTGTCCTAGTGAGCACTGGGGGTCTTTGTACAACTCTCTAATACCTACAACACAACTCTAGCACAACTAAGGTGCCACTTGCCGCCCCCAGGGGGCGTTGGCCACACAGACACATGAAACACAATACAGTGAGAGCTGCTTTTACTCCTCAGTGAGGTCAGAAACGCTTGCTAATCACTTAGTAAGGAACTCTCCTAATCTTCAGCTAAGTCACAGACATTTCCACTAACCTGAAACTCAGTGTCCTCTGCCCTCTCTGAGGAACAGAGCAAGCAGTGCGGGAAGGGAGAGTGAACACCGCCACACTTGCCACGATGTCGACTTCCCACCTTGCGTTTCTCAGAAGCAAGGAAGCCACATTCTAAGTCCACTACCCCTACCCCCTGAACTTTCCTCCTCAGTCATCTGTGGCCAGCTGCTCTGCCAGACCGCTGGCACTGGATGGGCTGAGGGCACACAGAGGAGAACAATCTCCTCACACCGGTGGATCTCTCCATGATGTCTACAACGTACCTAAAACACCGAACCTTCTTACCCTGGCCTGCTTTTAGTCATCAGTGGCCTAGCTATTACTTGGCATACAATTTCAAGTCCAGTGATAGGAAACTAAACATAGTCACACATTTCTAACAGAAAAGTCTATGAAAAAAATGACTTAACAGACACGATTCATCTTATGGACATTAAGGCCGAGGTTTTTTGCTTTTTAAATATTTCCACAAATGCCGTCGACCGCTGAAGCCCCAAAGCGAGCTTCTCTAGCACATGATAACCCGCTGAATTTTGGAAAAGGACACATTTACCTACAGTTCAGAGCGGATCACTGACACAGACCTTGGAGGAGAAGAGGAGGAGGGCACCCTACGGGCATTCCCGAGCGTACTGGGAGACTTCCAGCCGCTGGGAATGGCCTCTGCGTGCCAAGGCCTGCCTCCCTCCCTCCGCAGCCAGCAAGCAGTCTCACCTGCTGTGGGAGGCACAACCAGGGAGCTATGCTTCCCGGGGTTCCTGGTGTTCCAGGGGCCCCGTGGCATGGACCACTGCGCTGCGCTTAGCCCAGCAAGGTCTCAATTTGGAGAGGAAGCATGCCACTTGGGCTTGGAGACGGCATTCCTCCATCGAAAGAAACCAAACCGAAGAGCTCCTGGAACACTCAGGACCAAGGCAGATGAGAAACCTCTAAGCAATTTTGTGGCCTTTTTGTTGGTTGGTTAAAAAAAAAAAAAAAAGGAAAAGAAGAATAAAAGGAAAGTGCAGTGAAATTTACTCTTTAGCCTCAGCCAGTTTATTGTTCATCTCTTTACTTTGCTCCTTGTCTTCGGGTTGGGCGGCAGTGGGGCCCTCCGGGCTCTTTTTCTTGGAGGCCCGGCCCGACACCACCTGCTTGTCTTTGGCCTTCCTCGGGGGCTTATGGCTCGCTGAGGTCTTTTTTGGTTTGGAACTCTGAACGCTAGGTTTCTCCACCTGCTCAGAGAGACAGACAGACAGACCGCAAATACAGAAACACAGAAAGGGAGGGAGTGGGAGAGAGAAGTTAGAGAGAAGACATGATTAGCTCGACGGTAACCGTCATGACACCTGATGGCATCTGAAGTATTTTCAGTGACTCAGATCATTTGGCTTTGGAACCGGATGGTCAGGGGTTTTGGCCACAGGCTCACCGGCCACAGGGGCTCCCTGGCCTGGCGGCTGTCACCACGGAACGACCGTGGTGGCAGATGGTGTGGCTGTTTTGCCGATACCTGCCGCCTCTCCCCATGGGAAGATTGTACCTCATTACTCTGTTCAACTCGGGCAGGCCTAGGATTTGCTTTAGTCAATGAAATGTGAGCAGAAGGGATGGGGTCACCTCCAGAGGAAACTGGAGGGCCAGCCGGTACTTCCCCCTAGCTAGTTCTCTGAAAACTAGCTCTCTTCTCCTCGGCCACAAGAGAGGCTCTCCGTCACCCGAGGGCCACACTGTAGAGGCAGCGAGGAGTAGGGCTGCGGCCCCCTCCACATGCTGGACAGGTTTTAATGAGAAATAAACCTTTGTTGGTAGAAGATGCAGAGATTCGGGGGCGGTATCACCACCGACCATATAACCTGGCCTTTCCTCTGTTTCTGTCTCCAGGAAGGTGAGCTCGTGTGGAGAAATGGGCCAGGCAATCTCACCTCAGAGAGGCCTTCACACTGCCCTCCATCCACGCTTCCTCTCCTGCTGGCTCCCAGGACTCTCTTCCCCAGAGCAGCCCATCCACTCCCCCCAGACCCTCACCTCTAACTCTGCCCCCTCACTCCCAGGAGATGGCCCGGCCCTCTCTCTCCCTAGAACTCTGGGGTCACTGTGTATGGTCCCTCGATATGCCCTCCATCTCTGGGTTCACCTTCCCCAAACTTCCCTCCTTCCTTCCCTTGAGTCTTCTTTTGTACAAAGTGGAAGATGGCCAAAGATGCTGTTGGGCCTCCCAGGCTAAGACATTCACTCAGGGAGCTCCAGGGAGCTTTTCAGTCACCTCTGACCTGTACCTCCGGTTTGCCCGGGAATGAGGGCTTTCACGGAACATGGAACTCTCAGTGCTCCAAGTGGAGGAGTCCAGTCAAGCTGGCTTAGTTCCCACTTTACCTAGAATTTAGTCCAGGGCCAAACAGGAAACTATTTCAGTGCAAGATTTTCAGACAAAAGCAGAGGAAAGGCTCTCACACTTTTCCTGCTCTTATACATAAAAGGGGATATTTGCACAACCCCATGTGGCTTGACTTCACAGAATTAGCCTTGGCGGTTATGATTCCTGCTTCCAGCTGAGTCTCCAACTCAGTTCTCCCCCTCACAAGTGTGTACTGGGATGCAAATAAGGCAAAGTACTGTTATTAATGGAAATCCCTGAATCCACTGAAAGTTACTTAGAAATGTAAATCATTCACAAACTGTCTATTACAGTAACAAATGACCGGGAATACATCTTACAGCTGATGAGACAGGTGCTCTGAGCCGATGGTGCCTAGTGTTTATGGAGGAAAAGGATAAAAAGGAGTAAGTTGAAAAAAAAAAAAAAAGGAGTAAGTTGTCCACAGATTGGAGCCGAGGATGCTGGCAGGAGTAGGGTGGGAGGAAGCCATCGAGACACCTCCAATGGCCAGCACTTCAGGGGCAAAAGCAGCTGTTTTAAGAAGGAGGGACTGAGGGCTCAGATGAGGTTTTCTGCCACTTTTTTGGGGAATGGTTTTAAAATCTAGAAGCTAGTTCTCTGAAAACCGGCCAGTCCTCAAGCAGTTTTATTTTAGGCACTGTTCCTTTTTAACATTTCCTTTGAATTTAGCCAAGGTTCCTGTTCCCTGGTCTCTGTGCCACCAAAAAGAGGAGGAATTTCCCAGGAGCCCTTGGGGGTGGGGCCAGGTGGGCAGTAGCCCCACCCTCACACTTTGCTGCCCTTAAGCCCTTGTATCTAGGTTGTGCTGAGGGGTTCCCCACAAGATCTAGCTCACCTTTGGGGGTTCCTTGAAAGGTTCACTGTAGAGGCTGCGTATTCTTCTGCGATCAATGACCTTATTGTCCGCTGGTGTGGGCTTGTTGGCCTCCCCTTTGAACTGGGCACTGTAGCTGGTCTCGTGAGCCATCTTATCATCTGGAGGCTTGTACTGGGGCCTGGCTTTTATCGGTTTCACAGGCTTGATATCCGTCCATGCTCTGAATTCATTTCTGTGAATCAAAGAAAGCATAAGCGATATGAAACACTATCTGGTGGGACGAACAGGGCTGCAAACACAGCAAAGCTCTCAGCGGGGCTCACTGCTGATGGAGGGGTGGCTCAGCAGTGAACTTCCCTGTCTCCTCATGGGGAAGCTCGTGGTTTCCTTCCTGCTGCGTGGGTACAGGCTGCGGCAGTAGCCCTTGTAGGAAGACGGAGCTCAGGCTCCCAGCTACCACTGTGTGATCATAGAGAGGCAATTCTAATCTCTGGGCCTTGTTTTTGCACTATCTCAGATGAGGCTGAAAACACTCAATCCACTCCATCATGCCAGGGTTCAACCTCTAGGACTGAATGCCTGGCACATGGGAGGTCAAGAGTGTGAGAATGAGACGTGTTAGAAGGTGTGTCTGGTATGCCATGGTCAAGGACCGAGGCCCCTCCCCCACATTGTCATGCTGAGACCCTTTGTCCTCAAGGATAATTCCTCCTCCTGCTAGCAGAGGGCTTGCTTCTTATGTTGCCAGAAATTTAACAGTCTTAATCCCTGTAGATGAAAACACTCATGAGATGTCTAAATGCTTGCAGATACAAACAAGCAAAATGTACCAAACACAGGTGGAGTCACTGTTAGGACAGGTATTGCGGTGAGTGCACGCAGGACAGTCTTCAAGTGCTCTGGTGTGAATGGCTATCGGGCCTGACCCTTTAATGGCTACCACCTGCTGCTCTTTCCTGAGTCAGTGTGTCCATGTTCTTATTGTGGCTCCTAACCAGCTGTTTCTGATCTGTTACAGGGCTGGAGATTAGATGGGGACAATGTCTGAAGCAGGGTCGAGTACATGCGGCTGCTCATAGAGGCCATGAGGTCCATCCTGTTTGTTGAGTGCATGACATCCGACGGATCTGTTCCCACTGGGGGCCACGAGAAGCTGTGTTGTGGGAAAGGAAGAGGTAGGGTGTATGTAAGTGCGGCTAGGTTCTTCCAGCGCCCTCGTCACCCTCACTGATGAGGCCTTCCTTCGGGGCTCAGAGACGAGTGGCACAAACAGGAGGGATGACAGAAAGAGCTGAGGCTGTGAGAATCCTGCGGTCCCAGCCCCACCTCTAAAGAGCTGTGGGGCAGGCCCTTCCCCTCTTTGAGTCAGTCAAAAAAAGACTCAAACCAGACAATGTCTTTATCATATGACCTTCTAGCTCAGAGGGTCTCTGAGTCGATCAAGCTGGTTTGGTTAACACGGAGCCCCTTGTTGGTCATTTGACCTCCTGAGGGGAAGTGGCTCATTTGTGAGGAGAGAGACCACAGTTTCTTAAGAGACTGTCCCCCCCCACCACCCAAGCTTCAGACTCACCTTTCCAGTGCATCTTGGACCCCCACCTAGGAGCCCCACCAACTCAAATTCAACATCCCTAGAACCAAAGCATCTTATCTCCCCCACCAAATTGTCTTCATTCCCTCATCATTCAATTTATTTCATTCATTCATTCACAACACATTTCCTGATTGCCTAGGGACTCTCTGGCAGGATGCTGAGCTCTGTGGAGCCAAACTCAGTAAGAGAAGCCCTGGGCGCAAGAGGGAATGAGATTTGTCCAGGACGGTAAGAAAAGAGCCATGAAAGAGGGGGGAGTGGGGAACACAGCCTATGCCAGCCTGGGAGGGAGTCGGAGATGTGGGTTCTGGAGCGGAGTCAAAGACGGGATAGGGAGCTGGCCAGGGTTCCAGGCAGAATGAGGGGTACCCGAAGAGGCAGCTGAGATATGGCCCTCTGCACGCAGTTTGGGTGGTTGGGCTGAAGCTTTTGGGGAAGAGCACAGGAGGCTGGACAGATTGTGAGGTCCTGCCAGCCATGCTGAGGGGATGGTCTGGACTGTATCGAGGAGCTGCCAGATGGTTCCAAGCCAAAGATGAATGTGGCCAGATTAGTTTGGGGAGAGAGAACTCTGGCAGCAGTGTGAATGGTGCACAGACGGGGCGAAGTGAGTGGGGAGGCCAGGCAGGAGACTGTGAAGTGAGCCCGGAGGAAGACAGAGGCCTGAACCAGGACAGTGGCAGTGGGGACTGAGAGTGGCTCCAAGTCAAGAGGGAAGTGGGCAGGACTTAAAAGCGGCTGAGCCGAGGGAGGCCAGGGTCAGAAGGGAATCTGGAGATTCAGGATTTTGGTTTGTGGATGTCAGTGCTACCCACTGAGTTGGGGAAACTGGGAGGAGAATGGGACTTGGAGGGTTGAGACCCTCCGATTCTGTTAATGGCCCCCATCTGCTCTGGCCTCAAGGCTGCATTATATCTTTTCCTGTGCTCTCCTCGACCCTTTTACACTTCCGTGGGTTCAACCAGCTACTTCGACCTGACTTCTGAGCCATTCTTGGCTGGGCTGGGTCACACCGGGCGCTGTGGCCACCATGACCTGCCCAAGGCTCCAGGCTCCCCCTCCTTCCTCCCACCCTTTAGGACCCGAGTATTGCCAAAGTCCCTTATACGTGGCTTACTGGTAACGACCTGGTTCCTGAATATATGAGGGCAGAACCCTGAGTTTTCTGCTCCTACTTCTGCCTGCTTCCAGAATAAGGACTGACACAGGTCTACACTGGCCCTGAGAGCTATTTCTGGATCATCTCTCCCAGGCTAGCCTCTGCAGTTTTCTACATCTCTGGCCTGGCCTCTGGGCTGGCAGGCATTTCACGGTGAGCATTATCCGTGGGACCTGTCCTCGTGGGATCAGTCTGGTGACCCCGATCATAAACAACTGATCTTTATATGAAGCCACGTAGAGAGTTCCATGATAAGGTCACTGCAATTAGGACAGACAGTTCAGCTGAAACCCAAATTCTGCTACTTAGAACTTTCTTCAAACTCGCCACAAAACCTTCCCCAGCCACAAGCCGTAACTAAGCATCTGTCACACAAGTAGAATCAGCTACCATTCATTACCCACCTTTTATAAGCTGGAGGATTGTTTTGGGTTTGCTTTGGTATATTATCTGTAACCCTTACAACAACTTTGAGAGGTGGTCGTATTGTATCTCTCTTACAAAAGAAGGTAACCCAGGCTCAGAGGGGTTAGGTGGCTTGCATAGGCCAAAGAGCTGGCAAAGAAGCAGGACTGAACTATGAGCCCGGGTCTGCAAGGCCCCACGGCCCACATCCTTCCACTACACTTCTCCCATGTGTCGGCGCCGTAGTGTGTTTGGCTCACTGGAGGGGCCTGTGCAGCTCAGGCCTGCTGAGTGCAATGCAATGGAGGGTTTGGTGACACAGCTGCACGAGATGACCCCTGAGCTCCTCCAGCCCTGAGATGCTCCTCCCAGAGCAGCATGGGCCACGCTCTCAGCTCAGTCACGACCACAGCCTCTTGCTACCAGCCCGTGGTCCCCTATATGCATAGACTCCCCTTCCCATGCAGCTGGATTTCAGCTCGATGGTTCATTCCTTTAATCATTTGACATTTACCAAACACCAGCCATGGGTGGGGCGTGTGTCCCACAGGGCATGTGACCCAGTGGCTGAGGTGGCTACAGTTTAGTAGGTCAGGATCTGTCCGTGTGTGATCCTAAGCAAATGGGACAGAAGGACAGAGGGAAAAGGATACTTAATTTTCAAGGGGGCACTAAAAGATGGAGACAGAGAAGTGGACAAAGGGAATTCAGGCAGCACTCTGAGTCCCTGAGGCAGGTTCAGAGAGCAGGTGAGCTGCTCAGGGTGTGGAGGATGGGGTCCTTGGAAGGATGTCCAGGTGACCAGGCTAGGTGGGAGCTGGGGCCAGGATTACAGGGCCTGGAAGGCTTTGTTTACATGCTTGCAGTCAGCCTGGGGAGCTGCTGAACGTTTCTGAGCGAAGCAGCACTGTTCCTCCATTGACAATGCCCTCCTCTCAGACTGCCCCACTTTTCTTTATTCTTCAAGGCCCAGCTTGGGGCTCTTCTCTTTCAGGACTCCCTCCTGGATTTCTCAGCCCAAAGTTTCCTCTCTCTTGCCTCCTGGATGCTTTACTACCTTGTCCAACTTTGTGGTGACCCATGCAGTTTCACATTGCTCTTTAATTATTTTATGAGTTCACGTTACCTCTCCTGAGGGATGAGATACATAACAGAAAATTCCAGACAGAACCCTACTTTTGAGTCCAACCTCATCTGCAAGGCTGTGAAGGGATATCCTTTAACTTACCCTATGTCAAACTGTGGGTTAGGGGCAGAGCTGGGTGAGAAACCCCCTGGTCTCTACCTGCTGTGTCAGGCCCTGGCCCTCACCCAGGCCCCCACTGAGAGCCGTGTTCTATATCTTTCTCACATTCTCCACGGGACTGAAGGGCTTGGCATTGAGTGACTATTTCATGGAATTAGCTCTTATTTGATCTCCTTTCTGGTCCTTTCTTCTTGTAGGAAAGAGTTGTCCATACTAAAGCAAGCATCTGGTGTCTCCCAAGCTTTCGTAAAATCCACCCTCCCTAGATTGACAGGAGGCTGCCCAGAGCCCCCAGTGAGTGAAGCCACCATGGTGGCAAAGGGTTGGGGGCAGGAAGGAAGCCCTGACAATCAGGGAGCAGGTAAGGAAAGGAAGAGTTTGCTAACACTTCCCAATGCCCACTTCCTTTAGGCTGAACTCTCTGTGCATCCAGCCTTAGTTTACCCTTTCATCATCCCTGTGAGGTTGCTGTTATTAGCTCCATGTTATATATGAGGAACCTGAGTACAGACAGGTGAAGAGACTTGCCAAGCCAGTAAGCCGTTATTGGACCATGAGTCTGTCTGTCTCAAAGCCCATGCCCCTTCTGCCATCCCACACTTGCGGGTGGATGTGTAACCCAGCCGCAAGCTCATGGCAGCTTCGGCTCCGGGCAGCAATCACAAGACAGCACTTCCCTTCAGCCAGTCTGGGTGCCCCAGTGAGGCTGTGAGTATACGGGAGGGTCCCATATCTACTGGCTGCTGCCCCTGGCATCCCAGAGAGTCTCCCCATGCCATGGTTCCTCCTGTATCGTGATCCAGGGAAGCCATGGGGATGGGATTTCCAACTGCATTGCCAAGGGCCCATGGTCCCCTCCACAGCAAATCATTCCAGGCTTGATGCAGGACTTCTCTCCTGCACAATCCCTGCAGGGACAGAGCAGGGTTTGGGATTATGATGACCCTCTGTGGCTGGGTAAACTACACAGGGAAGTAGGCTCAACCAGTATGTTCAGGTCTGGGTTTAACAGACTCCTCTAATGGCTCCTGTGTGCTGGAAAATCTGTGGAGAAAAGCTTGGGCCAGCCTCCAACCTCCCATCAAGAAACAGCAGAGACAGGCCCAGGGTGAGCCACCTCACAGAGACCTGGTAGACAAGATGTTCCTAGACTGTTCCCACGGGGCCTTTAGACAGGTGCATTCTTGCATTCTGAGCAGCTGCTAAAGCAGTTTGCTGACCAGGCAAAGATTTTAAAGGAGGCAACAAACACCCTACTTTTACCTCCTCCTGTCCAGTCCCCCTGTGCCATCTCACTTCGGCCCTTGAGACCTCCTCTCCCTTGACCGTGGCCTCAGGACCCCAGCATCAGAGTCCCAGCCTCTTCCTCCTCCCTCTGATTCATCGGCACAGGCTCCAGGAGAGATCGTCTTCCAGCTCGGCCATGAGCACACTACTTCTCTGCTAAACCCTGCGGTAGATTCCAGTCACTACAGGACCAGCTGTGCTCCAAGCCAAGGCCCCCTCTAGTTTGCTCATGCTGTGGCTCCTCAGGATGACATGCACGGCCCTGTGACTCAGCCCCCAGTTATCCTTCTGGCCTTACTTCGTCCTCGCCAGCCACCCCGTCGTCAGTCAGTGAGCACCTGCTTGGCGCAAGGTGCGGCACAAAGCTCTTTAAACGAATTACGAGCCCAAGTCGCAGCTACCATGGCCGACTTTGCCAGTGACAACACCACGGCCCCTCCCCACACACCTGCCGCACTGCCCCTCCTCCGAACTTTCGCCCTTGCCGTCCCGTGCCCAGCATCCTCTTCCCTCCATACCCCCGGCTGGTGCATGGAGCTTGTTCTCTGACCTTATCCCTCTGCAGCACTCACTGAGCTGTGTTAGGGCAGGTGGCCTGGATAGGTCTCTCTCTTCCCTCCCAGAGGTGCCATCGTCGAGGATCAGGACGGTCCCTCTGCATCTGTGTGATGCTTGCGGAGCCTGGGCCAGCGATTAAAAACGCAGCCTCCCCTCTCTCCCCCGCAGGATTGGCTGCCCCAGAAGTCCCGGCTGCCCTGGCTTGGAGAGGGCATTGAGGGGGCCGCCCAAGAGTCTCTTGGCATTGGGCATCTGTGTCACTTCTCACCATATCCACAGATTCTTGCACACTCCTCCCTCAGGTGGGACTTAGTTCTGCTTCCCTTGAATGTGACAGGACTCCGTGACTCCCTTGCAACAAACAGAATATGGTGCGGGTGGCCGCACGGAGCTTCCCAGGCTGGGCCGCTACAGACTGGCCAAGCCTCCTGCTTGCTTCCTTGCGGAGCACTCACACTGAGGACAGAAAGTGGCCACGACAGGAGGACTCACACACACGCCCCACGGAGAGGCCTGTGTGCAAGGAACTGCAGTGTCGTGCTGAAGGGCAGGTGAATGGGCCATCTTAGAGGTGGAGCCTCAGGCCCCCCGCAAGGATTCAGATGACGCTGGGAGAGTGCCTGGAACCATTCTAGAAGCCATTCCTGGGTTTCTGACCCTTAGAAACGGTAGGAGATAGTAAACATTGGTCAGCTTAAGCTATTAAGTGTTGGCAGTCAGGTGTTACAGAGCAATCGATTCTAATACACACCCTGATCAGAAATTATTCCTCTCCTCCAAAGGGGCTTAAAACACCCACACTTCACTTCAGCAAGGCAGAGAGCCCTGGTGTGAGCAGAGCACAGGAACTTCAAGCTCCAGCAGAAATGTGGCACCAAGTGAACAGAAGGTCCTGCTCTGGTTGCAAGAAACTGGGGGGTGTGGGGTGGGGTGGGACCATACTGTGGCCCTCACTAGGAGGTAGCAAGGCCTCTGATGCCACAAAGCGGATAAAGATGAGGCTGCCTTGAGGCCAGGTCATCAGCAGAAACAAAAAAACACAGGCCCTCGGGAGAAAACCATGTCTCAGAGTACACGGCATATATAGGGAGGTACAGGCAGGGTTTAACAAGGTGAGAAACGGCACAGAGCCCGCGTCAGGACAGAGAAAGGGGTTCACTGGCAAGAGCACAGGCTCAGGAGTGGGATAAACCTGGGCTACAGCCCAGCTCCAACCCTCGGGCCAGGCCCTCTCCTGCTCTGAACCGTAGGGAGCTTGAGACCAACATCACAGGGCTGATGCAGGGTTCAAGGAGAATGTCGTCGTTGAAGAGGACCTGCCCATTTGTGTCAGTGCGACAAAGCCCATGCTGGATAACTGTACAATAAATGCATTTGGTTTTCATCACAGAGTTGTTTGTTCAAGAAAAATTATTGAGTATCTTCTATATTCCAGGCCCAGAGCTAGCAATGTAGCGTGAACAGGCGGAAGCAACAACAGCCCCCACCGGCTTGGTAGTCGGGCTGGGAGATTTGGACAACCACGCCGTCAGCTGTCTGTCCCATGGCTGTAGTTCTTTCTCTTTTTTTAAAGATTTTATTTATTTGACCGAGAGAGACACAGTGAGAAAGGGAGCACTAGCAGGGGAAGTGGGAGAGGGAGAAGCAAGCTTCCCACTAAGCAGGGAGTCTGATGTGGGCTCAATCCCAGGACCCTGCGATCATGACCTGAGCTGAAGGCAGACACTTAAACGACTGAGCCACCCAGGCACCCCCCTTCACCCCCCCCCACCCCCGTGCAGTGCTTGTATTTCTGACCACTGCAGTCAACATTCCGGCGCTAGGAGAGGGCAAAATCTGGGCTGCAGCTTCCGATGCCAGGTTTATTTCTGAATGCATTTCACATTAGACTTGAACAAAGTAGCATTCAGTGAATGCCTGATTAATTGAATCTCCAATACTGAATGTCCACCATACACAGACGTTCGCTTAAGGACCTGCCCCACTTACACACATTTTCTTGCAGCGATTCAAGGGGAGATACTGAAAGAGCAATTATGGGGGGAGGGGGAAACTGAAGACAGGCAGGGAGCCAGTTGATTGATGAAGCCGGGCTCCAGGAGAGGGAGGAAGGCAGGCATCAGAAGAATGGCGAGAGGGTTTGGCCTTGGAGAGAAAGCGTTGCCAAAGAAGAGAATAGGGGCTGCTCTTTCATTTTTAATTTGAAAAAGCCTAGCATTTACAAGAAATGATGAGATAGAATTATACAAGGAATAATTCTACTGCTGGGGAGAATATCTACATGTGTTAATTGGTGCAAATCACTTCTCCACAAAAGTAGGGACTCAATAATGGATTACTGCCAGCCACGATAGAATATAAATTCCATGTCTCTGCCCATAAGGCCCAGATTTATTACATATCTAAGTTCTTGGGAAATAAAATTCTCTCCCCATCCTCTTGACAACAAAATTTCCAACAACATTCTTCCACTGCTTTATGATGAAAGAAAATCGTGCTTTTAAGTCTTAATGGTCTAAAATCTTCCCACAGATTCTCATAGGTAATTGACATTGTCATGGAAACATTAAGTCTCTGTTCAAAAATCTTGCCTACGTTTGTTATATTAAAGTGTTCTCGAAGAAGGGAAGCAGGCTCTTTCATGAAATCTGTTGGAAACAAGTCAGTGAACTCTGTCGGTTGCCAAGCTATTGTCAGGAGCCTGTTCAAGGATGTAGGATCTGGAGATTAAAAAGAAAAGAACACCTGAGCCTAGAGGGTTGCAGGGGGCTTAGAGCGGCTTTTCTCTCTTTGGAGGGGAACGAAAGATTGTTTCTTTCTGGCAGAAATGACTGGGTCGGGAGAGGAGCTTTATGGGCTATGCCTGTGATATTTGCTTGCTTGTGTCTTTCAGCTTCTTTTGTGTGAGAGGGACAAAAGGGGATCTGATGGAGAATGCCAATGTTGTAAGCATTTAGGACCACAGTTCTTGGCCATTAACATCCAGTAAACACATGCACACACATATATAATAGTTTTCTAAAATGCAGAAGGCATGTACTTGAGCAAATCAATGTCTGTATATAAAGAAAAGTTTGAAGCTCATCTAACGTGAACAGAGAACAAGTGGAAAGAAACCTTTCCTTTACATGGAAAGATCCACTATGGGTAGCAGTTGGCAATGACAAGATCAGGACTTCAGTTTCTTCATTAGGTAAATGGAGATTCTGTGGGTAACTGCTAAGTCCTGTCCCAGGCTGCATGAGGCTCACAAACCCAATGCAGGGAGCCTCATGGGAAATAGCGTTTCACACAAAGAAAGCTCATGTGCACAACATGTATAGAATTATGAGGACAAAGAGTTAAAAATAAAATTGCTCAATTAGGGGGCGCCTGGGTGCCTGGGTGGGTTAAGCCTCTGCCTTCGGCTCAGGTCATGATCCCAGGGTCCTGGGATTGAGCCCTGCATTGGGCTCTCTGCTCGGCAGGGAGCCTGCTTCCCCCCCACCCCCACCCCCCGCCTACTTGAGATCTCTCTCTGTCAAATAAATAAATAAAATCTTTAAAAAATAATAAAAGTAAATAAAATTGCTCAATTAGGAGTCAGTGTGATTCTACACAAATTAATTTATGTTGCCATATTTACTAGGCACTATGCTAAGAACTGTATGGAAGAAAAACGTGCAAAATAGGACAGCTATAGTTGTTAGGTGGAGGATAAGAGTGAGGGAGTGTGGTGGTTAAAATAAGTACACATACAAACACACCTCAGGTAGAAAAAAATAAGAACTAGAGGAGAGCTTATAGGAAAATCACAATGACTCCCTCTTTCCTCTGCCCTGCTCCCCACTTCCCCATTAGTAGCTGGGCGTTTTAGTCATAGGAGTCCTGGGGTGGTTTTGCCACTAGACCACAGAGTTATCCGGCTGAGGTTGAAAACGGAAGGCTGCATTCTTCTGGTTAGTTGGGTCCCAAAGCTCTGTATCCATTAGTTGCAGAAAGATGGTTC
Source organism: Enhydra lutris kenyoni (assembly GCF_002288905.1). Taxonomy (NCBI): domain Eukaryota; kingdom Metazoa; phylum Chordata; class Mammalia; order Carnivora; family Mustelidae; genus Enhydra; species Enhydra lutris. The sequence continues at coordinate 14,145,995 of NW_019154152.1, forward strand.
CTTAGGAAACAGAAACATGGAGAGTATATCCCCTGAAAGTGCTGCCTTCTTCTGGGGATGGACCTAGGATTCTGGGAGGACACTCCCATGAGGTGAGCTCCACACAGTTCCAAGGATGTTGCATGATACATCTAGAGAAATGTTCAATAAGCTTAAGTTTCCTCATTCTTTGTTTGGTGCCCAGGAAGTACTCAGTAAATATCTTTTTCGCAAATCAAGCTGGTGCCAAAGAAAATGGCATTTTATATCTTATTGAGACCCATGCTAATTTATTCTTTAAAATGTAATTCAGTTATGCGGGAATACTAGAAGAACTTCATGTCAATATATCTGGATGAAATAGACAAATTCTTAGAAAGATGCAAATTACAAAACTGACTAAAAAAGAAATAGAAAAACTGAATAAGTACATATCAAGTAAAGAAATTGAATTAGTAATTTAAACTCTTTCCCCAAAGAAAAACCAGCCCCAGATGGTTTCTCTGGTGAGTTACATTAAACATTAAGGAAAAAATAAATACCAATCCTAACAACCTCTTTTAGAAAAGAGAACATTTCCCAACTCATTTTAAGATGGGTAATATCAGATATTTTTCTGATACCAAGCCAGTCAAAGTCCTTACAAGAAAACTACATGTCAGTATTTCTCATGAATATAAATATTAAAACTCTTAAAAAAGAGTAGTAAATCAAATCTAGCAACATATGGAAAGGTTTATACACCATGAACAAGTGAGATTTATCTCAGGAACGCAAGGTTGGTTTATCACCCTAAAATCAGTTAATATAACATTTTCATAGAATAAAGGACAGAAACCACAGATCATCTTAATAGATATAGAAAAAATATTTGCCAAAATCTAACACTTTTCCATGATTAAAAAAAAAAAAAAACAACCCCCAGCAAAGTAGGAACAGAAGGGAAGTTCATCAACCTAATAGCATCTACAAAAACCCTACAACTAACATCATACTCAATGGTGAGAGACTAAATCATTTCCTCCCAAAATCAGGTACAAGGCAAAGATGTCCACTCTCATCACTTCTATTCAACATTGTACTGTAGGTCATAGCCAGTATAATAAAGTAAGAAAAATAAAATAAAGGCACACAGATTAGAAGAGAAGAAGTAAAACTGTCATTATTTATATAAATATGATCTTGCACTTAGAAAATCCTCAAGAACCTACAAAAAGTACTAGAACAAATGAATGAGTTTAGCACGGTTGCTGGATACTTAATATATAAAAATGAATTTTATTTCTATAGACTAGTAACAGACATTGAAAAAAGAAAAAAAAATTAAACCCATTCATTAGGAAGAGTAAAATACTTAGGAACAAGTTCAACAAAAGATGTGCAATGCCTATAACTGAAACCTACATAACACTGCTGGGAGAAATTGAAGACCTAAATAAAGACATACACCATGTCCCTAAATTGGAAGAGTCAATATTGTTAGGATGGCGGTTCTAGAAATTGATCTATAAGTTCAAAGCAATCCTTATCAAAATCCCAAGAGGACTTCTGTAGACAATAACAAGCTGATCCTAAAACTTACATGGAAATGTAGGAGATCTAGAATTGCCAACACAATTTTGAGAAAGAGAAACAAAGTCTGAGGATTTACTCCACCTGATTTCAAAAGTTATTATAAAGCTACAGTAATCAGGTATGTTACTGCATGAAGATAGACACATTGACCTAAGAACAAAAGAGATTTTTGCATATAGTTAGTGCATTGTAGCTGGCTTATCTTGGGATACAGAGCTGATTAAATTTGTTAAATTTTCTGTAATTTGGTGAGCTGATTGTTCAACTACTGTTAGCTTGAAATCAGCCATGTGAAAATATCAGGAAGTTGGCCAACACTACAAATCAGTCCCCTCCTTTTTTCCAGAGAGCTAGTTAAACATTTACCATCATTTCACTGCTCACATATGTGGTTTATTTATTTTTGAAAAAATGTGCTAAGGTAATTCAATAGGGAAAACCGTAAGTGTTTCCAGCAAATGTGTTGGAAAAAGTGGATATCCATGTGAAAAGAAAACGAATCTCAACCATTATCTTACACGATACACAAAAAATTAATTAGAAATGGACGAGAAACCTAAATGTTAATCCTAAAACCATGCAACTTATAAGAGAAGACACAGAGGAAAATCTTTGTGACCTTGGAGTAGGCAAAGATTTCTTAGATCTGACAAAAAACCCCAAAGCAATAAAAAAGAAAAATGATAGATTTAAGTTCATCAAAATTAAACTGTTTACTCTTCAAAAGACACCATTCAAACAAGGTAAAGACAAGCATAGTCTGAGAAAAAATATTTGCAAAACATCTGATAAAGGATTTGCATTCAGAATATATAAAGATCTCTTAAAACTCAATGATAAGACAAAGAACCCAATTTAAAAATGGGGAAAATGTTAATAGACTGTTTACAAAAGAAGACCTACAATGGCAAATAAGCACATGAAAAAATTGTAGTCATTAGGAAATACAAATTAAAACCACGTAAGAGGGACGCCTGGGTGGCTCAGTTGGTTGGACGACTGCCTTCGGCTCAGGTCATGATCCTGGAGTCCTGGGATCGAGTCCCGCATCAGGCTCCCAGCTCCATGGGGAGTCTGCTTCTCCCTCTGACCTTCTCCTTGCTCATGCTCTCTCTCACTCTCTCTCAAATAAATAAATAAAATCTTTAAAATAAATAAATAAATAAATAAAACCACGTAAGATCCCACCACATACTTGAGAAAATGGCTAAAATAAAGCACACTGATTTTGCTTGATGTTGTAAAAAATGTGGAGCAATCAATCTCTTCTACATTGCTGATGGGAACGTAAAACAGTACAGCTACTTTGTGGGAAATTTTTTTTTTAAGTTAACCATACACTTACCATATGACCCAGCAATTCTACTCCTAAATACCAAAGAGAAATGAAAATACACACCTACAAATGACTTATACCTGAATGTTAGTAACAGCATTATTCATGGGAGCCAAAGAGCTGGAAAGAACTCAAATGTTCATGAACTAATGAATGAATAGACAAAATGGGTAAATCCGTTGAACGGATGATACTCAGCAGCAAAAAGGAATGAACGAATATGGAGGAATCTCAGGAACATCATGCTAAATCAAAGAGGCCAGACAGAGAACACTGCATATTATATGATGCCATTTACATAAAATTTCTAGAAAAGGCAAACTGTAGAAAAAGGAAGATCAGGGGCTGTCTAGGCCTAGGCTGGGAGGATGGGTTAGTTGAAAATGAACACAAGGGATGGCAGCATTCTAAAATCCTTTAAGGGATGGTTTTACCACTGTATTCCTTTATCAAATCTTATCCAACTGTGCACTTAAAAGGGGTGAATTGTATCTTATGTGAATTATATCTCAGTAAAGCTGTTAAAAAATCCAGCTGGAACATCTTCCCTGACCCCCCTCCTCTTGCAGGGAGGTGATCCTGGCCCGCTTTGATGCCCTGGGACTTCCCTGTACCAGCTTCTTTGTCTGATTTCTCACATCATGCTCCTGGCTATTTGTTTGCAGGCCCATCTGTGAGGCCTGGGAGGGCCAAGGTGGCTTCCAAGCAGAGTTGCAAAGAATTACTATCTTTTGTTCTTGATTCCATATCCTTATATATATGATTCCATATCCTTATGTCCTTCCCTATGATACAATCATAGAAATACCTGTAATTCTACTCTGCATGTTTATTTATTCCATTTAAATCTTTAAGCCTCTGGAAATATATTACTATTTTTGTGTAGGCTGCTCAAGTGCGAAAGGCAGCACTGCAGCCTCCGCTGGCAAGGGTGTGGGGAAAGTGCAGCCTGACTCAACCCAGCAGGACACCTCTATGCCTCCCCCACCCCTGCCCCCAGGATCTGATACATCATCAGTCCTCATTGCGTATTTGTTGACTATATGAATTAAGGAGTGAAGCCTTTAAAACTGTTATCCTTTGATCTAGCAATGCCATTTCTAGAAACTTGTCATAAGGAAATAACTGGAAAAGAAAACATTTTTTCATGTATTACAAACTCTTGTTTAATTATCGTGTGTGAAGGCTGCAAACTATTCCTTTGTTTGGAAATACAAATTCACTCTAAGTCTGCCAATGCTGGAGCATGACCAAATCTCAGAAATTATTAAGTAATGGTGAGCATAAAAATATTAAGTAGGTGATCCCCATGATGCCATTTTTGGTGCATTTAATGTCACGCTTGTTTTGTGTTGCTAATGATTCACTGGAAGTGACACCATTAAATTCTGCTTTGGGCTGCCTAAGCGTCCTCTCAGCTGAGGTAGCGGGAGCTCTGGAGGCACAGCAGGGGGAGCGCAGCAAGAGGGTAGGCAGTCTGGTGAGGGGAATTACAGACTTCATTTACCCAGGTACAACTAAATGCTCTTGGCTTCGGTGCCTCTCTTTCCACAATGCAATTTTTTCCCCCCCAGCAAGTCTTTCAGCAACCTGTGAACTCTAAAGAAATAACAGACATACTCAGAGGCATCAGAGTCAGAGAAAAATGTGAGACTTTTCTTCAGGCCATGAAATCTGGAGGTGTTTTTGTCAAAAATGGGACCTAGGGGTGCCTGAGTGGCTCAGTGGGTTAAGCCTCTGCCTTCGGCTCAGGTCGTGATCTCAGGGTCCTGGGATCGAGTCCCACATCGGGCTCTCTGCTCTGCAGGGAGCCTGCTTCCTCCTCTCTCTCTCTCTGCCTGCCTCTCTGCCTACTTGTGATCTCTGTCTGTCAAATAAATAATATCTTTTTAAAAAAAACGGGACCTAGAATTTCTTCATGAAGCTGCAGTGTTACACTCAGTCCTGTTAGTCACTTGCTGGGTCCAGCAACCAGGGGGACAGTAATTTGGTGTGGCACCTTTGAAGGCCAGCTGCGGGACGCCCGGGGGGCTCAGTCAGTTCAGTGCCTGATTCTTGGTTTCAGCTCAGGTATGATGTCAGGATCGTGAGATCAAGCCCGGCGTCAGGCTCCAAGCTCAGCACAGTCTGCTTGGAGTTTCTCTCTCCCTCTGCCTCTGCCTCTGCCCCTCCCCCACCTCTCACATAAATTGTTCTTTAAAAAAACCCATAGAGACCAGTTGCTAAGGGGCAACAGGAAAGCCAGGGCTGCATGACTTCCTATCTCATCTCTACGCCACGGGTGGGAGGCACTTACACATATTTGCTCTCTAATCTTCAGGGTGGCCCCAGAAGGCTGGAGTCTCCCGAGTCCCAGATCAGTGCAGGAATTTACGTGGGGTGTCTCAGTCACTCAGGGCCAGATTTGATCCCAGGTCTATTCAACTCCACAATTTGACCTCTTTAAGCTTGAAACACTTTCATTAGTCTGTGTCTTTGCATGGGTCTGCCCTCACCTTGAATTTTGTCTTTCCACTTTCTGCTGGGGAAACAGCTCCTTCAAAATGCAGCTCAGATAGAGGCAAAGAAGGCGGTAGAGAGAACAGGTTAAAGACACAATCCAGCATGATCTTCGGGGCCATCAGGAAAAGGTGTGCGTTCCTAAGAAAGGCAAGCATCGCACTGTGCTTTAGGTTCCCGAGGCTCCCGGCTCGGGCCCACTGGCCAGCAAACATACTGAACACGACACCTTTCGGGCAACAGGGCTTCAAACTGATCTTTTAACCGTGGCTTCATGTCTCTGAGCCTCTGCCAGGTGCTCTGTTGACTAAGCATTCATGAAGCCCCTCTGAGTATCGTTCCCTTTAAGGAACTTCCAGCTGAGCGCTGAGATGTGCTCTGGGAGTTCAAGGTTCCCAAGAGAATCTGAGGGGGTTTGATAAGATAAACAAGATATTTCATAGAAGAGGAGGCACTAAAATTCCTGTCAGTATCCCAACTCTGAGCTTTCCAGCGCTATGCAGAGGAAGATCACACCCACAAACTATTGAACGCAACCTCAGCACTTGGACTTGCCTTGGTGGCCCTCTTGTCCCAGACAGCCTGGAATGGCAGGGTCTGGCCAGTGAGCTTGAGAGCTTTCAGCCAGGGGGAACACACTCCTTCAAAATCCCTGGTCCTTCGGGGAAGCAGTGACTATTTCATGGGAACCCTTCTTCACATCAGTGCCCTGGCACTCTTTTTCATTGTGCAGGCCACTGGACTGGCATCCGGGTGACTGGAAACCCAGTGATGGAGAGGGGAGAGCAGAAAAGGGATGTGTCAGGGCCTCCAATGTGCCAGATGCCCCACAAAAACATGCTGTCACGCGTCATCCCCCACAGAAGTGCTCTAAGGCATTTTTCCAGGTGAGAAAACCAAGGCCCAGAGAGGCGAATGATTTGCTCAAGGGCACACAGCTGCTATATGGAAGGGCCAGAAATCAAATTCCAGAGTGAATGACTAACTAAAGATCTGACATTTTCCTATTGTCTTATGTTAATCTGTTTCTGTATACAAAACAAAAAGGAAAATTTAAAAATGACTTTTCTCTTATGAAACTATTAGGGTAAAACGTAAAGCCTAACATAATGTGCAGATTGGGCAACCAGAAGGGAGGCTGTGTTGGGAGGAGTGATTAAAGGACCTCTGCTGCGTCTGTATCTGGAGGGTCAAGGCCAGACTCCTCAACCAGACCTTGGTTCGTGGCCCACCTCTGCAGGCCTGCTGCCTCCCACTCTCATCCCCTGAGCTGCTCAGCCATGTGCCTGCACTGGTCTTCACTAGTCTGTGCTCATATTCTTCCCTCTTTCCAGAATGCTCTCCTAGTCTCTTTGCTTGACCACCCCCCATCCCTGCCTCACTATACCAACTCTGTGAAGCCATCACTGACCTCCAGACAGGCTTAGGACTTCTGCCCCAGCTCCCAAAGTGTGTCCTTCCCCATCTCAACCACGTCTTGAAGACGCTTATATTCTCCTCTGGGCTAGAGGTCCCGAAGGTAGGATCCGTAGTCCAGGGCCCCGCCCAGGGTCCGGCACAGAGCAGGCATTCAGAAAAGGCAGGCTGAATGAACAGAATTGTGTGAGAATCACAGAGCAGTAAAGCTGGACAGGCACCCCAAGACATCCTCACCTCATTTTACTGCCAAGGATTACATAAAGGGCAGTGGAGGCAAGCCAGGTGGGATTGGGTCAAGTACGGGAATTCAGACTTGACTCTGCAGGTGGCAGGAGCCACTCAAGTGGTGGAGTGAAGAGATGACGTAGACCGGGAGGCACTTGGGTTGGGTGATTCAGGCCCCCAGGGACCATGAGAGCCTGGGGATAGGGAGAGACTGGAGGGTTCAGAGTCACATATGTTCTGTTGAATGATGATGAATTAGAACTTACTGTCAACTCTGCCGACAAATGATTTAATTCAATTGCTGAGCATCTGCAGCGGTTATAAGATGATCACTGTTTACTAAAGGCCTACAGTGTACAAGGAGCTTTGTCCCCCTGATGTGACTTAATCCTCAGCACTACCCTTTGGCATGGGCACTATTACTTTGCAGTTTATGGGTGAGGAAACCAAGCTCAGAGAGGGAGTGTTACTAGCTGAGGCTAGTTACTAGCTGAGAAAGGGCGAGCCAGGCACCATGTGAGCACGTGGGGGTATAGGACAAGGAGCCCACCGTCTAGTGAGGGCCAGAAGAGAAAGAAATAGATTGGATTCCTGTGGTATGAGCGGTGCTAGAGCAGAGAGAAGCACAGGGGGCTGGAAAGGCCCACAGCCGGGCCCCAACCACCATGGGGTCTCATGGTGAAAGCTGACAGAAGAAACACAGCACGAGTTGGAGACAGGCCCACTGTCCTATCGCTTAGGTTTTCTCTTTTTGAAGCAAAACCAGACTAGGCAAAACCTAGGAAGAAATGACTGGAAGCGGAAGGACAAATATGCAGAGCAGCGTCACATGAGACACAAAAATCATCTTCAGGCTTGTCGTCACCTAACAGAGGCTCCTGCGTGTGACTTCCCAGCAATGGGGATTAGCCCCATCCTTCTGCCTCGGGAAACTTTGGGGTCACTGGGGGAGTCTCAGGGATCCTGAGAGACTGAGGGATGACAATCCAGCCGCAGATGGCTCTGCATGAGCCCACCACTTAATTAGATTGCCATGAGAGACCGTGAAAAGAGATAAATGAATTTGGGAGGAGGGGGTTACAGGAGAGGGGTTACAGGGCACCAAGGGTGCCCGGTGTAGGAAAGCCAGCATCAAAGGTGGTTAGGGACTGAGACATCTCCAAACACCCACCACTCTGCCAGGGAAGCTGTCTGCGTGTCCTGTGCGTGTGCGCATGCGCAGGCGCAGGCTCTGGCCGAGCAGGGAAGGGGCGGGGCGTTGCTAACAAAAGGACCTGTAATTCCGCTTTAAGATTCATCATGATAATGGCGATGGCAGTGAAAACAGCGGACATTACGGAGAACCTTGCCAGTGCCAGCAACTGAAGGAAGTAAGTTTAGGCACTATCTCATTTAATCCCCACAGAGGCCTCTTGAGGTCGGGGGTTATTACCCTTCTCACTTTACCGATGAGGAAATTGGAGCTGAGGGTAGTTAAGTGTCCTGACCTTGGACAGCAGTAAGTGGAGATGCCGAGGTTAGACAAGAATAATACAGTTAGCAGTCGTGACCCTGGACTGAAGTGGGGAACTCAGCTGAGGCAAGGAGACAGTACCGCATTGCAAATTAGGGCATGCTGTTAAAGGGCAGAATTTCCAGAGCAAAGGCTGAGAAAGGGACAGGGACAGGGCACTGGTGAGAACTCTGTGTGCCATGAAGGGGTTGCTTTCCCTCCAACTGAAGTCAAGAGAGAGGCTCAAGGACACCTGGATCATGGGGGATACAGTAGTGACTCTCCAGAGAAGTCTGAAGGTCAGAAATGGCTGGCTGGTCTGTCCAGAAGCAGAGAGAGGGAGAAAGGGCTTCTTGGGGGTGTCTTGAGCTGTCTATGGTTAGGGCAAAGAACAGAGGAGGTAGCTTCCTGGGGCCAGATGGGTTCAAGAGGGCTGCCTCAAGGGCAAACATGTCTTAGCAGAAAGAAGTTGGAGGGACCGTGGGATGCCTAGGGTGGAGGAAGGAGTGTGGGACCTGCTAGAGGGATTCCCTTTTATCCCTCTCCTGGAGGGAGAGGTCTACAGTGATGAGTGGGGGCCTCTAGAGAACCCGGCAAAACACCCCCAAGAGACAGTCCATCCGGAAAGCCTACTAGTCCGGAGAGCACCAATCACTGCGACCACACCAGTCCCCAAAGAACACTTCTGTTGCTTTGCTTCCTGCTCTTCACCCCTGAACCCCAAAGTTGGGCAGGTTGACTAGGGGGCAAGGGATAGGACAAGTGAAGTAGAAGCCCCACCATGGGCTTCTCCTCTAAAGCAGGCCAGGGCTGCACGAGGAAAAAAGGTAGTAACTTTAAACAGGCTGACATCTTGACTGGAACATGGGATGGACATTTTAATGACAGAGAACTTTTATTTACTAAAATTTGCTGTACAAGTTATACAACTAGCCCAAATTTTCAAGCAAGGGTAGCAAAAGAACTTGTCCCACAGAATAAATAGAAAAGGATAGTGGGAAGCAGAATTAAAGGTACCTTATAATTATGTCCTAAGAATTGCTTTTGTTCAATGTAAAAGTTATATTTCAATGAATGAAAACTTACTGTATACCAAAAGGTCTAATAATTGATTTATATGCTTGATCAAATTTAATCTTAAGCCAACCAACCCTTCAAGGTAGAAGTTATTCCTATTTTAGAGATTAGAATGTAGAGGCTCAGAGAGGTAAAGTGACCTTTCTAAAGTCATAGAGCTGGCAAGTGGGAATACAGTGCCCAAACTCACAAGGACTCCAAGTATGGATCTTTCCACCATGTCTTTGCTTGGGACTCTAGCAGGTTAGCCTGTGCTGAACAAAGCGGTTCCTAGGAAGGGATTTTTTTTGTTTTGTTTTGCATCCTCAAATCACAAGTACATTTCTTATGAATCAATTCTGTTCTCAGGTGTGCAATAAAGATTCCACTAGAAAAGATTAAAAAGCTTTGCTCTAAATACTGACACAAAAAATATACATATTTTTTTGAGACCAAAGAGATTAGAAAGCAGTTTATTCCATAGCTGCCATTATGTGATTGTTTGTCAAAGGATTAACATAAACTACAGTGGTCATAGCTAAATACACCAATGAAAGGGGCTAGATCGAGATATGAATTCAAGTTTGGAAGACATGGCTGGAGATACACTGGCGGGCGCAATGGTAGGGGTGCACAGAGACAGGACAGTGGGAAAATACTGGGAGGGAAGTTCAGCTGAGTGGGCAGAAAATGGGCAGAGGAAAAAAAAATCAGCCAGTGAGAGTAAATCTTGTTGACACCAGAACAAAAGTCCCAATTCTTGCTCCTAAGATATATATTTAATTGTTTTATCATCTGTTAATACATTCTTTCTTATTAAGTAGGCTCTGTGCCCAGCATGGAGCCTGCCGCAGGGCCTGAACTCACGACCCTAAGATCAAGACTTATGCTGAGATCAAGAGTCGGACACAACAAACTGAGCCACCCAGGAGTCCCTGTTAATACATTTAAAAAATCCACAGCAATGAGATAGCTAGAGCAAGGAAAAGAGAATGCTTGACAAAAACACGCCATGTGATTTCACATCTGTCTGTGCGCGTGTGTACATGTGCTGTGTAATTACAACCACTACAAGCATCACCATTATCAACATCTTCACTGTGCTCTCTTTCAGCCCTCTCCCTGAAATCCACCTGCCAGTCAGAGAACCAGCAGGTGACTCGGGCTTAAACACAGCCTACCTTCACTGCAGAGTCCCATGTCTTTGGTTTGGGGATCAGAGAAATACTGGCCTTCTATAATGAGTTGCGAAGTGCTCTCTCCTCTTCTATCTTTTGGAAAAGTTTGTGAAGGCTTGGCATTAATTCTTCTCTGACTGTTTGGTAGGATTCACCCACTTCTTTGTGTTTGTAGTGCACTGTACCTAGTGCACAGCCGAAGCATGAGGATGTTGAGTAGAACTGAATCTGTCTCTTTAATTTTGTATCTTACCTAATTTATTATGTTTTATCTAATTAGTTCCAAGAAGCTACTTGATATATTACAGAGTATTACAAAAGTCCAGACGGGAGGCCAAATTTCAGACTATATATACCAGGACCTGAATTTTAGAGTTGTGACCTACTAGTCGGTCCTAAAAATAAGTTCCCTCAAATTCCTCTGGGTAAAACTCGCTCAAGTGATGCTGAATTCTAGCTTCCCACTCATATCCTTCCTAAATCCACTGTTCAGTAAAAGAGTCCATAACTATATTTTAAATACAAAATGCTTAACTTAGAAAGGCTTCAGAAAAAGGCAGCGAGGGATTTGAAGTGATTCATTAATGACAAGGATCTATTGCTTTTTAAGAACACCTGTTCTCAGACTTGGAGGACCAAACACCGTGAGAGCATTTCTTTCCTAGTAATGAAAATTTGAACTGTTCCTGTCCCTGAGGCGAAGCCCTGGGAACTGTATTTAAATAGGCTGGTAGGGTGATTCCCATATAGTTGCTCAGAGGCCAACTCTGGTGACCCTGTGGTGAAAGGCGATGACTCGAGGAGCTAGTGTCTGCAAAGGGCCCGGCCCAGCACCTGGCTAGAGGCGGCAGGCCCACCGTGCTGGGGCAACTAGCATAATCTGACTTGCTTTGAGGAGGGTTTCCTGTGTGAGTTGTCATCATCCACAGGCCCGTGGCCATCCCTAGCTATTTTTGGTCACTCTTCCACAATCTCCACTACTCTCAGCAGTAACAAAGCATGGCCTGCCAGCAGGAGCTGGGCTTTGGAGCCCCAAATATGCCCTTTACCAGCTGGGTGACTCTAACGAGGTCCCCTGCCCTGTGTAAGCCTCCATTTCCTCACCTGTAAACCAGGGATGCTGTGACCTACCTTGCTATGGTACTGTGAGGATTTAACAAAATACTGTAGAAGATTTTTCTTTCAAAAAAAAAAAAATTTTTTTTTTTGTATTTTTTTATTTGAGCATAGTTGCCACAGCAGACTACCTTCATTTCAGATGCACAGTGGAGGACCCAGCTTCTTCGTCTGTGATGCCGAGCGCACAAGTGTGGCTAGCGTCTGCCCCCGTATAACGCCCTTACAGTGCCACTGGCTACACTCCTTGTCCTGTGCCCTTCCTTCCCAGGACTTCTCATTCCCCAGCTGGAAGTCTGGATCTCCCATCCCCATCACCCCTGCTACCCATCTCCCTGCCCTAGAAGTAATTTTCTTCCTTTTTTTTTTTTAAAGATTTTATTTATTTATTTGACAGACAGAGATCACAAGTAGGCAGAGAGGCAGGCAGAGAGAGAGAGGAGGAAGCAGGCTCTCTGCTGAGCAGAGAGCCCGACACAGAGCTCGATCCCTCGACCCCAGGATCATGACCTGAGCCGAAGGCAGAGGCTTCAACCCACTGAGCCACCCAGGCATCCCTAGAAGTATTTTTCTTAATGGATTTCTGCCCTTTGCCCACCCCCCTGCCCATGCCCCTCCTTTGCATGGGCTCATTTAACACAGGGCCAGCAGGCCACAGCATAGACACGCCTTCACAGCTGTGGGCACGGATGGCTGCTAGGCGCTCTGAGTTCACAAAATGCAGACACGGGGAAAGGGGGGAAAGGGCACAAAGGCCGGTGACTAGAAGATTATGCTGGCTGGAGGATCAGTTCCAGCCTCTGTCATTGCTCGCTTCGGAGCCCCAACCTCAACATGAGACCAGGGAAATTCAGCTGAAAGGGAACATACTTATATCCTCAGGGGCTCTGCTATATTTAGGGGGGACAGGAAGGAATACCAAGGTCAGATCTAAGAGGAGATCAATGAAAAGTGATCATTTCTGCTGTCGCAGGAGACAGGCACCAGCTATCCGGTTGTGTAACTCAGCGGGCATAGTATAATTCGATCCCACAGATTGCCCCGGCAAAGGCATTTCTGGTGTATTTTGTTGCAATGGACGCCAAAGTGCGTGGGTGAGCAGATCTTTCGCCATGGTGGAATTACCCCTTGGACACCATATAGACATTTTGTACTTCAAATCCATTGGTTTAATCAACAGATAATCTAAGATCATGAGTCAGTCTTCTTTGACTCTTTTTATATCTATTTCCTACTAGGGCTCTGGGAATCAAAGGACTAGTTCCGTCTCCTTGGGAGCAAGTTACTTTACCTCACTGAGCTTTCTTATTTAATTCTCACTTCAACCCTATTAATTCCATTCTATTTCCAGGAAAATGAAGTATAGGGGGTGCCCTACCCAAGGTCACCTGGCTAGTGAGTTGTAGACCTGAACATAGGCAGGCTTTCTCTGTGTTCTCATCCACTGCAAATTTGAGGACTTGCCCAAAGACACCAGGTTAGGAGGCTAACATCGCCTCTCTTTCAGATGTTCTTCTGGGTCCTTCCTTGTCTAAACATCTGTGATCATAATTTGCCAGAGGGAAGATTCAATGTGTAATATTTTGTAATTCTTGTGCAAAAGTTTATAAAGAAATACTTTTCAAAAACAGTCACAAGTAAACAGGCTCATGAATTTTATATGCTCCCTGATTCTTGGATGTAAGTCAACATATCTATCCCTTTTCCCTTCCCTTTTCACTGAATAAATACCCTTCAGTTACCATTATTTATGTTTCGTATGACTTCCTATTCTATTGTTTTCTGTCTACTACTCAAAGCAGATATAGGGACCTTAGGGGTGTACATTAAAAAATTTCAGATAAAGAGTAGAGCTGCTCTGGGCTAGGAAAGAGTGGGAAGAGAGTGGGAAGAAGGACCCAGGACCAACCTAGAGAGTTAAGACTGGGGTGATGTCGTGGACACTACAGTCCCTGTCTATTGCTTCAGCCAGCCAACAGTCCCTAGGGCCTAGAATTTTAGAGCTGGTAGACATTCCAGAAATAATTTAATCCAGTATGTTAATTTTATAGATTGGGAAAATAGACAGAGGGCCAGAAACTCCATTGTATCACATAGCAAAATAGAGGCAGGGCTAGAACCAGCACTCTCAGGCCTCTCATTTTCTAGTCTAATTTTTGTTTTGTTTTGTTTTGTTTTGTTTGCAGCAGGATAGTCTGCTAATATATATTGTCATTAAAAACAACAATTGATAATACCTGCACAAAACCCGATAGCTTGGGAACATACCTTTACATAAGCACTTCATTTGCATTACCATTTACATGGCATTAGAAATTATTCCATTGTGGGGCACCTGGGTGGCTCAGTGGGTTAAGCCGCTGCCTTCGGCTCAGGTCATGATCTCAGGGTCCTGGGATCGAGTCCCGCATCGGGCTCTCTGCTTGGCGGGGAGCCTGCTTCCCTCTCTCTCTCTCTCTCTCTCTCTGCCTGCCTCTCCATCTACTTGTGATCTCTCTCTGTCAAATAAATAAATAAAATCTTTAAAAAAAAAAAAAAAAGAAATTATTCCATTGTGTTCTTCAAATTTCTTGATGCTTGCTCATAAATCCCCCATCCCATGGGACATGTGAAGGCTTTCCAACAAGTCCATCTGACTATTAGTTCTTTATGCTAATCCTCATATAACTTGAAATTAAACTTCCCTGCTTTGGCGCATGCTCTGGCCGTATTTATGATTTTCCATCAGTAGTTATTGAGGGCTCACTGGATGATGCTCAGTAACTCGCTGCTTCATTTATTCCACATATATTAACCGAGGTGCCGTTGAGAGGGAATTGGGATAGAACGGAAGGCAGAATAAACAAAATCCCTGCTGTCTTGGACAGCAGTGACTTACAGTCCAGTGACGGGAGATGGACACTAAACCAGTAAGTCGTTCCATAATATGCCAGGTGGCGGGAAGTTCCATCAAGATTAGTAAAGGTGACAGAGAGTCACGTGTGCTTGTATGTATGTATATGTGTGTTGTGTTACCTAGGGTCAAGGGCAGCCTCTCTGATGAACTGATGTGTGCTCAGAGACCTGAAGGAAGTGAGCCTTGCAGACTTCTGGTGAAAGAGTCCTCCTTCTGGTGAAGGAGTCCTCTGGGCAGAATGCTAAGACCCTGAGGCAAAGGTATGTGTGAGGACAAAGGCCGACTGTCACTGGATTGGAGCTGACAAAAAGGAGGGGAGAAGGAGTGGGAGATAAGATTGGAGGAGCAAGGGTGGGTGGGGTAGGGCACTGCACCTCAGAGTGAGAGATCTGATTTCGTTTTATGTGAGAAGCAGAGCCGCTGGAGGATTTGGGCTCTCATCTCATGCTGAGGGGCATGATTTGCCTTTCGTTTTGGAGGTTAAGAACGAGGAGGACGAGGACACAGGCAGACCAGCTAGGAGGCTATCTGAATGATCCAGACGAAGGATGACAATGCAATGGGCTATAGTAGCTGTGTCCCTGCCACCAGGCCAGGTGGAAGAGACTCCAAGTAAAGAGGATATTCGAATAATGCCATACAGGAAGTATGTCAAAAGTGCTAAGGGCAAATAAATGAGAAGGTTTATTCTACCCATGGGAGAGAGGGCAGGAATGTAGGGGAGGACACGAGTTGAGTCTTGATGATCAAGAATTCACCAGAGATGGCATCCACAGCTTTTCATGGCCCAAAGGGTGAAAGCAAATTCCACGAAGACCCCAAGGGATGATTATGGTCAAAGGGTAGGGGACATTCAGGGTGTATGGCAGTCAGTGGAGCCTGACAGGGGGGCATGACTGAGGAGTCATGTGACACTGAGGAGCCCTGACCCCCATTTCTCCAGTCCTCATGCTGAGAGCCGGAACAGGGAGGCCCAAGCTGGACAAAGGCTCTGCTCAGGGGGCTTCTGAGCTGGTTTCCATAGAAGCAACTGTGCAGTGCTGGTGCCAGAGACCATGGCTGGGACACTAGTCCCTTTGTCAGGGCACATGTCTTTTCCTGTTTTTAGGACACCCTCCCTCACGTTCCTCCCTCTCCCCCAGACACAGGGCAGTGGTGGGGCCCATGAGGCTGGTGGTCAGGGTCGCTGCTGCGCTCCTCTGCCCTGGAATGTTCTGAATGCCTTCACTCACATAGGATCCGGCTCTTTAGAGGAACATGGATTGATTAAGAGATATGCTGACACTTTCCAAAATATTGGGCAGGAAAAGTTCTCCCTTTTCTCTTAATGAGGGTTTAAGGGCCATTAAAACTGTATTTGTCATTTGTAATCTTGTAGCTATGAAGAGATGCCCTCTCTCACTGAGCTTTCTTACACCAGATTACTAATGAGGTAATTACCCACAAAATAATTACTGCATAATTACTGGGGGAGTGGGAAGGAAAATGTGGAGCAAAATAAGCAGCCACGACTTGGGTTGTTATGTCAGAGATCTGATAAGAATTATCTCCCCGAGGGGTGCCTGAGTGGCTCAGTGGGTTAAAGCCTCTGCCTTCAGCTCAGGTCATGATCCCAGGGTCCTGGGATGCTCAGCGGGGAGCCTGCTTCCTCCTCTCTCTCTGCCTGCCTCTCTGCCTACTTGTGATCTCTGTCAAATAAGTAAATAAATAATCTTTAAAAAACAAAACAAAAAACAAAAAACAAAAAAGAATTATCTCCCCCAAAGTCAGTAAAGTGAAAGTTTTTTGGGTTCATAAAATGAGAGATGTATCATCATGGTTTTATAAAAGGAATTAGTGAGAAGCACGCCTTTTGACCCTGCCCTGGGGACCCAGCATCTTCTCAGAGGCAGTCTTGGCCGGGAAAGCATGGTGACTCTGCAGTCAGTCGGGGTCCATGGAAGGCCCAGCCTCCCCTTCCTTCCCGTGAAGACTGGTGCAAGGGCCTGATTCTGCCTGAGCCTCACTTTATGAAAGCAAGATGGGAAAGAGCTCCTCCCAGGTCTTGTGAGAGGACTGAAGACTTCCCCGGCTCCGGCAAGTGCACTCACGAAGTGGTACACTCCTCTTTGACCACTTTCAGTCACGATTGGTTCCTACAGCATCTGTCTGCCAAAAACCCAATTAGGCGAGGCTGGAGGGCTTAGCAATTATTCAATAATTCTTACCCATCTATTTTCCCTTGAAAGTGCCAAAAATCTTTTGGTTAGTCTGTCGGTTCATATTTTTAGAAATGGGAGGTAAAAACAGAAACCCATGCGGATAAACATGGAATTTGAAATGGCACAGCTGCATCGGAGGCCAGGCTGTGCGGGGAGCCTGGCGCAGTGTGGGGCCTGGCTCCCGCCTGCGCTCATCCTGGGGCCCGAGGGAACATCTGGAACGTCCAGCACTGGGAGCAGCTGGCCACAGCCTGTGACAGCCGCAGGAGGCAGGGCTGCAGGGGCTGTCTCTTTGTTATGCGTTTAACACGGAGCAGGGCAGATAGATGCTCCACAAGGCAGGCCAGTCAGACTTAATTCTTGTCTAAGGAGCTGATATGTATGAGAGACGGCGGTGGGTGAAAGCTCTCATTTGTGATAAGTACACAGAACCCTCTTTACACATTCTAGATTCTAGAATGTGCCTAGCATTGTTTTCTCTAGGCTGGTCTCCAAATTCAGTATTCCTAAGGATCACCTCAGGTGGGAGTGAGGGGCTTGTTAACACGCGGCCTCCTGGGTCTCACCCTCACAGTCTGACTCTGGGTCTCAGGAAGCTGAGCTTTAAGCAAACACCACAGTTCTCACAGAGGTCCACGGACTGCGCACAGCAAGAGAAACACTGAGGTATTTACTTGACCTGCATAACAACTTTGGGATAGAAACAGAAGAGACATTATTCGGGGGGTTTAAATAATTGGCCCAGGGTGGGCCAAGTGGCTGAGTGGTAGGAGCTTGGACGCAACCCCTCAACCTCCCCACCCCATCCTGCTGAAAAGCCATCTCTTCCATTAAGCCTTTGTCCAAATAAGTATTCTTGAAATAATCTCTTCCTCTTTACACCCAGAGTGTGCTTCTTTTTAGTTACTTAGTCTTCCACTTAATACAATGCTACAATTAAGCACCTGTCTTACCTCTGTATTAAGCATGTCTTTTTATTTTGGTGTTTTGGCATCTGGGGAAGCTGCTCCCCACCGTCACCCCAGGGCTAGCCATTCCTAGAGGCAGTAAACATGCCTTCTGTATGCATACCCAACCCATCTGTTGCCCAGACCCCAGACACTGCCTTTATTGGGTTCTCACATTTGGGCCACACTCCTCCTGTCCCAATCATCCCAGGGCTAGGCACCAGAAAACTAAGGACAGCCCCTGTGCCCCAGAGGCCACTAAAATTATTCAAACAAGCCAGTCCTACACCTTCTTAGCCTGCTTCCCCTGCCTGACCCACTTCTTCCTGGGAAAACCACAATGAAGTCTCTTGCCCATGTTTCCCCTTCCTCCTTCTGCCTCCTGACCAACCCTGGGGCTTCCCCATGTAGCCTGGCATGTATGGTGTAGTCCGTCCCCTCCTCTCGAGAGCAGACGATCCTTTCAATGGCAGTCATCTCTCTCGATCTGCTGCCTTGCCACACCCGAATAAAAATAAAACCTGCATGTTGAAAGCAGTCTCCCATACTCAACTAGAAGTGACCTGAGGACAAATGCTTTCTCTCTGAACAACTATTAGATTAACTCACTGTAGTGTTCACTTTGGGTGTTCAAAAAATATTTGTTAAATTAATTTTAATAAAAGTCAAGCTTAGCCAAAGCCTTCTATCAATGATTTTGTTCACTTTGGGGGTTAGAATTTGTAGTCAATTTTTAAGCTGCTGTTTTTCTCAAGCCAAGTGTCAAAGCGAATGGCAGATCATGTGGAATGCTGGGTTATCAGAGGCTCCCTTCAGTCACGCAAGGGAAACATTTACTGACACCGAGAGGAACAAGGGGCAATTCCAGCCTTCTCGTTTGCCATGAAAACAGACAGTCCTGACTCATAGATAAACACTTCAGAGGACAGAAACATTTAAAAGGGCAGGTTGTGGTCTGCTCATGGGCACCCAGACATGGGCTTCAGAGCAGGAAATGGAAGAATCTAAATCTTTCTGGACTCCTGGCCCAGTGCTCCCTTCTGTCTCACCAAGCGACCCACAGCTCCACCTTTCTGTTTTGCTTGCCCACATATTTCACATCCCAGCCCACAGACCACTGATTCGTAGAAAAATACTTAAGAGGACAGAAATCTTTAAAAGCGTGGAAACACATGGAGTAAAGTAAACTCAGCTACCCACGATGCCTTGGACGGCCCCACTTCGGAGAATTTCTGAGAAACACAGATTGACATGGCACCATGGTCTCCCCAGCAGGTTTGCACATTTCAGCTGGTGACATTCACTTTTCCCTCAAATGGTCACATGAGATGCGGCACCTGCCTTGGGGCACAAGTGCTCTTAGCGCCACGGGAGGACAGATTGCAGTAAATGAAGGAGACATGATCCAGATTAACATTTCCTACCCTGTTAGATCACATTCTGGGGTCAATACAGCAATTTTAAATCTTAATGCTCTTTTCAGAAATATCTAAGCAAAATAATTCCTCATTCTTCTCTCCCTATTGGGAGGGTTTTTTTCCCCCTTTATGCACAGGCTTTATCAAACTGGCTTAAATACATGAGAAATAATCAATTCAAAAACTAAAATGGCCCTGCTAGCTAAGATGGTGCCACAGCATCCACTTAGGAATATTCATTTTGGAATAATTTCTCATTTTGGCCTCAGCCATCGGTTTTTAACCAGGCAAATCTGGGATGTGAATGTAGGGTGGCATCTCACTCCAAATCCCATGCATTTTTTTCCTCAAAGCTAAATTACTCAGAAGAACTTTTTGGAAAGTCAAATACAGAACCAGAAATGCATGATTTTAACTTTATGAAAATATGAAGAGAGAAAAAGAGGAACTAATACCCAAATTACAGCATCTGTATATGAGCGGTGGGATTTGAGGCAACTGACATTGTCAGTTTTTATTTGTTTACAAATTGTACTTAAAAAAAAAAACAAACCAAACTAAGCTTCCTAATAAAGGAGGGAGGCAAGGAAGAAGAAGGGAGGGAGGGAAGGAGGGGGAGAGAGAAATACTACTCTTCAGGCTGCCTCATGCCTCAAGTGACCCTCCCGGGCACAGCTGTGCCAGCCAGAGTTGTCTGCTGGTTTCCTCTGGGCGCTGAGCCTCGGGGCTGGCTGTGCTCAGGCCCCACCCTTGCTCTCACAGCTGACCACCTCCCACTCCGCTGAACACACACAAGTCTATCACTTTCAGTTCCACTTGATTTCCACTCTCCCCTCTGGCTGGTGGCCATGGAGTTCTCTTGGCAAACTCCCTGCTGGTTCCCATGGATACCCCCGATTCCCAGACAGGCGGCTGCTCCGAGCAGATGGTCGTTGGCACTGGGCGGGGAACAGGCTGAGAGGACATCTGAGTTATCTAGTACCTGGCATCCTTCTACTCACCCCCACCCCAACATGCACGCACACACACACACACACACACACACACACTTTTTCCTAGATCCTGCTTGCTCCTAGACTTGACAAGGAACTCATGACATTTCAAGTGTAACAAATACTACAACACTAACTGCTAGCATTTATTGAGCACCTACTGTCTGACAGACAATGACCTACAAAGTGCTTTGCATAGAAAGGGAAGGAAATAATTTATCAGGACAGTTGAAAGAGTTCAATTTTTCTGACTCAAGTCAAACATGACTATTTGGGCCAAGTCTTTCTGGGCTAAGTGTGGACTGTTGATGTGCGTGAGGACGATTCTGAAACATGATGAAATTTCCGGTTCTGGGCCCAACCTTAGAAATTCAGATCCAGAAGGCCTGGCAGGACCCAGGAGTCTGGGATGGGGCTGAGGAATCTGCACCTTCAACAGGCACTCCGTGTGATTCCAGGGCAGGTGGTCTGGGCCACGTGAGAGAAAGCCTGCCCTAGCTCAGGGATTCTCCGACTGTAGAGCGCCTGGGAGGTCTGGTTAAAATGCACTATGACTCAGTAGATCCGAGATCCTCAGATACATCTGAGATTCTGCATACCCGATTAGCTCCTAAGAAGGGCTGATGGTACAGGTCCATGGACCACACTTTGAGTAATAAGAACATAGATGGTCAGCCTCCCGGAGGCTAGTTCACACCACAATGACCTGCCAAAAGCCCAATCAGATAAGCCAAAGGACACTGCAATTATGTAATAGTTTGGTTCAGAGAGAGTGAAGCACACTGACCCCACTTCCTGCCCGTGCACTCCAGAAACAGGACTACATCCAACACACCCACCGGTTCAGGAGTCCTTGACCCTGAGTCAACAGTGCCCAGATTTCCAGTCACAGCCCTGCCATTCCCTGGCAGGAAGGCTATACCCGGGCCTCCCTGTTTCCTGTACTTGGTTTCATTTCTCACATCTCAAGCCTTTGCACATGCTGTTCTGGGTTTCTGGAATGCACTTCCCCTTTCACCACTTGACCTCCACTCCCGGGCACCTTCCTGACCACCCCGGCACCATGCATGCCCTGCTTCCGGCCTGGGTCCTCTCCAAACCTCTCCCCTCCCAGGTGCCAGACAGGTCTCCTGAGAATGCAGATCCAAACACTCATTCTCTCTCGTTTAACATCTTTCAGTGGTTCCCTGGAGCTTTCAGGATAAGGAGTCCACAAGACCCTTCATGAATGAGCTCTGCCCTCCTTCTCTGGCCTTTCCCTACTTTCCACCCATGTTCCTCAGAAGCCCTGGGATCTACCTTCCCTCATCCTGTTCTATCTGCCTGAGACGATGCCCTCCAGTTTACACAGCAGACTTCTTTTTTTTTTTTTAAAGATTTTATTTATTTATTTTACAGAGAGAGATCACAAGTAGGCAGAGAGGCAGGCAGAGAGAGAGATAGAGGAGGAAGCAGGCTCTCCGCTGAGCAGAGAGCCCGATGTGGGACTCGATCCCAGGACCCTGAGATCATGACCCGAGCTGAAGGCAGAGGCTTAACCCACTGAGCCACCCAGGTGCCCTACACAGCAGACTTCTACTCAATCCTTAGAACCCTGCTCAAACATCAGTCCTTCAGAAGATTTCTCTGTCCTTCCGATTTCCATATCTATTTTAGATGTTGGTAGGGTGTTGGAGCCAGCTCATGCTGTCTTGAGAGAGCCATGTATTAAATTTTCTGAGCCAGCTGTTAAGCACAGCCAGTATAAATAAATGTAATTATATAAATATAAATTAACCTACTGTATCAAAGGTAAAGGTAACAAATGCTCAAAATAACACTTTCTAATTATTTTGCCCCATGTCACCATCATCTATGCTCTTGAGATGACTTAGGTCTATTGTACCCACTGATGGGAACGCTGTGTACTGGTGGCTTCTGCGGGGCTGTTCCAGCTCCGTGGATGGGAGCGGAAGTCAGCAAATGGGGCAAACCAAGACTGGGCTTATTGTTTTCTTGGCTGCTCAGACTTAAAAAAGTGATGGAGTACAATGTTAACAATGCAGATTAAACATAAGAGTGTGTCATCTCTGTAAGCTCTTACGTTGTAGGCAGCACAAAAAAATGGAGGAAATATTTTTCCAGTACTCACAATGCTTAACGGAGGAAGCGAAGAAGTTCACAGCGTTCGCTAATGAGTGCAGCTGTGACACGTCTTCAGGCACCCTCACTGCTTCCCTTTCACCCTCTCAACACAAACAAAAATACCAGCCAACATTTGTGTCAGAACCACACTCATTTGCCAATAATTTGAGTGACTTCTTTGTTCCATTCAGGAAAGGATGGATGAATGATGTGAAAAGCAGCTCCTCCCCTAGGAGGATTCTATATACTACAGTTTATATTTTCAACGCCCTGGAAAACCAGAATTCTTAACTATAAGAATGACTCTACAACTATAAACTTTGAGGGACTCTGAGGTCCCTCCCAAGAACCCTACGCTGTCCCGCGCTTTTGTCCCAGCTTGTTCTGGAAGTGCGGAGCATCAGTACCCAGGCCCTTGTCTCCCGATTTCTCACTGGTGGTCTTGGGAAATACTCCTTCCAGCCTCTAGTTTCCAACGGTGTCCAAACCATTATGATAATAGGGGCAGTGTGATCTAGGGAGAGGGGGAAACAGGTTTTAGGTGGCCTATTCAGGGGTGTAAATTATGCCTTCAGTTATTAGCGGTGCAACACTGGAAAAGGTATCCAACCTCTCTGAGCCTCAGATTATAGCACCTACAGGACAGAGCTGGGAAGACGAGATAGAATGTACAGAAAGCTGATGCTATTATTTCTACTGCCACGATGGCCACGGCTGCCAGCAATACTTAGGATACTTTTATTATGTGCTGAGTACTAATCCAAGCAGTTTACATCATAGTCCATTCGTCATAGGCAACAACACAGCCAGAAGATAGTGGAGTGATATTTTTAAAGTGCTAAGAGAAAACTAATGTCTACCCAGAATTCTTCCCTCAGCTAGCTATCACTAAAGTATGAGGGCGAGAAAAAAGTATTTCAGACAAAGGGCAGACTTCCAGAAAGCAAGAGTGGGATTCAAAAACCAGTGGCGAGCAAAATATTACTGAATACAGAGGCAAATCTAAGTAAGCAGTGGACATAAAAATCTTATTACTAATTGTTTCTAAATTAGAGGACTTGTAAAGCAAAGCTGAGCTAAACTATAATACAAAAACATGGAAGCTGAAGGGGCGATCAGAGGTCAAGTCTGACCAACTTGAAATTGTAAGTCAGACCTACAGATTAAAAAAGATGGATGGATAAGACACCAAAAAACCAACCACCCAACAAAAAACTGGAAATAAAATGCACAACTTCTACACAGAAGGGAAAGAGAAAATTTAATCAATTCAGTAAAAGGCTGAAATGAATCAAAGAAGGAACAAAGGGAAATCACGGTAAATAGAAAATCCAAGAAATTTCTCAAAAGAGATTTTTAGAATTAACAAGAGAATTCATCAAGTTTACAGGCACCAGTTAAACATATGGGAATCAATATCATTCCTATACATCACCAACAACCAATTAGGAAAGGTAACAAACAAACAAAAAAAAACAAAACAACCTCACAACCCACAGAATCTAGAAAACGTCTAGGAAAGAGCATAGAAAAAAGACCTTTCGGAGGATATAAAACAAGACCTCAGTTAATGGAATGATGTATCTTGTTTATACACAGAAAGACTCAATATTACACAGATGTCAATTTTCAGATTAACTTGTAATTTTAACCCGTCTTCAAAATATCAATAGTAATTTCTGTAGTAGTTGAAAACAAAGTCCAAAATAAATATGGGAGGGTAAATGTCTAAGTAAGACCAAGGCAATTCTGAAAAAGAACAACCAAGAGAGAGACTTGCCCTGTGAAAAATCAAAACACATCACAGGGCCATCATAATTAGGTTAAGTGTAGTATTTGTTAGGAATAGACAAATAGGTCAATGCGACAAAGCAGAGAACCCAGAAACGGACACACACAAGTGAGAGGACTTGCTATCAGAGAGAGGGGACTTTTTAAGTCAGTGGGAACGAAGGGCCTGTGAAACGAATGAATTTGGGATTGTTGGCTTTCCACATAGAAGCACATGGAAATATATATCTCACACTCATATCATTCAAAATTCATTCCAGACGTACCATGAACCTGAATGTGAAATATAAACCTTGAAACTATCAGAAGAAAGTATAAAAGACTGTGTCTATCACTTTGGGAGTGAAGTGTTTCTGAAATTAGGAAAAAAATGCACAAACCACACAGGCAAGGACTGAACACAGTGAATACACTGAAATGAAGAATTTCCATGTGACAAAGACCCTGGAAATGGAGGCAAAAGCCAAGTCACAGAAAAGAAGATGACTTGTCAGTGTCAATGTAGGTCAATTAAAATGAGATCACACCTTATAGGGACTACAGGCATGGGGTATGAACGCGCAGCCCACAGAAGAGAAATTGGAGATTTTGATAAACACATAGAAAGTTTCCAAGCTTCGCTGAAAAGCGGGGAAATAGGAATTAAACAATGACCGTTTTCTCACTATAAAATTGGCAAAATTTTAAATGGTGATATTATAAGAAAAAAGGATATTTTTTACATGATTCATTGAAGTATAAATGAGTCCAGCCAGTAAAAAGAGCAATTTACCGATATCTAACAAAATGCATATAAACTAGATCCAACAGTTCCACTTCTCTTACATATTTTCACAGAGAGACATGTATAAGGATACTCACTGTAGCACCATTTTTGATAGTTAAAAGTTAAGAAAACCTAATATAAATAGAGTAAGATAAATAACATGTGATATACTCAATGCTGGCAGGTTTTATAGCCATTAAAAGGAAGGAACTATAAATAAGTGGGTGCTTATGGCTGCTTGTTTGTATTTCTTCAGCATATATGATGTTGGGTGAAAAAAATGAAATCACTGAATGATACACAGTGTTAGCTGTCATCTAAGTAAACACAAGGGCACCTGGCTGGCTCAGTTGGTAGAGCATGTGACTAGGGTCTTGAGGTTATGAACTGGAGGCCCACGATGGGTACAGAGATTATTAAAAAAATTAATACCTAAGAAAAAAACTTGTTAAAAAGTCATCAAATACTATATAAAAAATAAATTAACACATACACACATATGTAATTTCTTCTGTAGTTTATAGATAAAGAGATATGCACCCCAAAGTCATGAGTGGTAGCCTCCTGGGGTAGAGGGAAGAGCAGAATGGGTCTGGGTCAGGTGGGCCAAGAGAACTTTATTATGAAAGAAAAACATGCTTTGACACAAACAAAACTGGAAGTAAATATAATAAAAAGTTAATTTTAAAAATTCTGGGTAATGAGAATATGGGTGCTGCACTCTTCTTTGTAGTATACTTTTTTTAACTTCTAAGGGAAAAAAAAGAGAAAGTGCTTAAAAGATTTCTCAGACAAGGTAGCATCAGATATTTAGGAGGGAATGAGAGCAGTATCAAATGGATGAAACCAAATCCTTGGCCATGATCTGACTCTTCAATGTCATCAGTTTCCCTTCGCAGTCGTGCTCTCTCCTCAGCCCTGTGCACTCTCCGGCAAGCCTCAGGACAGGGTGCTTTGGCATCATGCCCTCGGGTGGTTAAGGGGATCCTGGAATGTGGTTCCTTAGCCAGGAAGGCCTGCAGAGGGGACTGGGCCAACCCATTACTGACAGGCCAGGAAATGAAGCCAGAAGGAGGAGCTCCAGCCAGACCCATAGAAGGCCAGGCAGGCATCGAGGCTCACCTTCACCCCCCAGGCTTCAGCTCCAACACCACCACCCCAGACAACAGCTCCAACGCCTGGTCTAGGTTAGGCCTGTCAGGTCCCATCAAATGCTCTCCTAGCACTTTGTGCTCTCCCTGGCCCAAATTCATCACAATTATATTTAGTAACCAGCAGCTGGAATGCATGCTTAATACTACATCTCTCATTCTCCTGCTCACTTCATGGTGAACAGCCTCTATCTTGTTCAGAGCTGTCATCAAACTTAGTTCAGAGCCTGTCCCTCAGGGACTCATCTGTCTAAACTGAAGTGCAGCCAGATTCCATGCTTTTTTTTGAGTGCTAATATTTAAAATGTTGACCGTGAGGACCTAATGATTCATAAAACAGGTACACATCCATGCGACCTACGACATATATAACATTGCGCCATGTTCTTGAGGAGGAAATTCAGGCTCAGAGACTTGAAATGACTTCACCAGGGTTACATCAGCATTAAGTGGGAAGGCTGGGCTTTGAGCTGAGGTTTCTCTGATGCCAGGTCTTTTGGTTGATCCTCTGCACCATGGCGATCAGATCAGTAGCTGGGATTACTAAGTTTCCTTCTGTTCTTCACTTTTTCTTGTGTATTCTTCCCTCTTCTATCATCCCCACCCCTAAAGACCTTGCTTAGTTGAAAGCATCGATGCTTCTGCTGCTGCATCATCTCCTCCTGCCCCTTCCTCCCTTTACCATCACCATCACCATCACCATCATCACCTTCATTATCATGCTTCTTCCTACTACTGAAGTAGGAACAGACACAGACTGAATCAGGAAGTGCCAAACCGCGGACTCCGCAGTCATCTCCCCAGAGCGAGCTGAGCGTCTTATTCATAGGAAGTACTCAACATATAGGAACTGGGTTGAATTGATTTATTAACAAAGTAACACTCTTTCCCCAACTTCTTCCATCTAGATAGAGAGGAAGGTAGCATTTATAACGTATCACCTTCCGAGAAATGTAGTTTGGGTTGGGACTATTATGATATGCTAAATAAAAGGCTCCCCAGAGAATGGTGTGAAATGATTAGATTCTTAGCAGCTGGAATCACCAAGACTCTCTCCAGTTCCCAGCCAGCCCTTGGAGAAGGGCCGGAACAGAACTTCTTTGAGCTGTCACCACAGTCCTCTCATGGTAGAGGTCTCTTCTGTGTTTCTCGTAGGGGTTTCATTCTAGGCAAGGGGATTTGTCCTCAGGCACCTTTTTATAGCACGTTGTCCTATTTTTTTTTTTTTTTAAAGCCTTGTTCCAGCTCCCAGGAGAAGCCCACATGAAATGGTCATAGCAGCCAGACACTGATACTCTTCCACAACGGCAACTCCCGTACCTTGTGTCCATGGTTGCTGTGAGGGCCGGGCTGCTGACCCATTATATATGAAGACAAAGAGACTCTCTCACACACACGTCAGTGCCCTGTTGCTCTTCAGTTGTAAGGAAACAAGAGAATGCCTATGCCACTTGGGAAGAATAAGCGATGTGCTTAATCAGGAACAGTCAAACCAAGTATTCTCAGGCACTGTGGTCAGGTTATTCGACACTTAAATAGTCTGAAACTTGATAGCATGGTGTTCTGTCCTCAACAATACAGATCGGAGGGCGTCTGGGTGGCTCAGTCAGTTAAGCAGCCAACTCCTGATTTCAGCTCAGGTCAGGATCTCAGGGTCCTGGGGTCAAGCCCCGGGTCACATGGGGCTCCACGCTCAGCAGGGAGTCTGCTTGAGGATTCTCTCCCTCTCTGTCTGCCCCTCCCCCTTCTTGCATGCTCTCTCTCAAACAAATAGATCTTTTTTTTTAAGATTTTATTTATTTATTTGACAGAGAGAGATCACAAGTAGGCAGAGAGGCAGGCAGAGAGAGAGAGGAGGAAGCAGGCTCCCTGCTGAGCAGAGAGCCCAATGCAGGGCTCGATCCCAGGACCCTGAGATCATGACCTGAGCAGAAGGCAGAGACTTAACCCACTGAGCCACCCAGGCATCCCTCAAATAAATAGATATTAAACAAATAATAATACAGATCAGAGATTGGGAAACTGGTCCATGAGCCAAATCTGTTCAGCTATGAGCTAAGAATAACTTCTGGAGATAAATATTCGTAATCAAAATGATGAAGGGGAATACTAATTTTGAATTTCATTTCAGCAAATGTTATTCCCCTAAAAAAAGCCATTCTTCTCATTGGTAGACCTATATTACAAAATATTGTATTCAATTATTATTATCATATTTTGAATTTCAACATTAAAACTTTGGGAAATTTGTTTTCTCTTGTTATATAAGGGCTGGCTGAGCCTAAAATATGTATTATCTATCCCTTTACAGAAAGTTTACCAATCACTGCTCTAGACCTTTCCAGACTCATCTCCTGCTATGTCACTCCTCACACTTGGAACACTTGTCATATCTGAATGTCTGTGATTCTCCACAATGCATAGCTAGCTCTCCAGGCTCCAGCTCTCCTTTCTACCTGGAATGTGCCACCTCATGCCTGCCTGATTATTTTGCCTACGGAAATGAGACTGATGCTTCAAGATCCAGCTCAGATGCTACCCTCCCTTCTGAAGTCTTCCCCGATTCTCCAGGTCAGACTCAAAAGTAGTCACAGAAAATCTTTTATTTAAGCATTTCATGGTTCTCTTTCCAGAAATTCAGAATCTGTGCACCCAGAAGGGCAAAATTGCCTCTTTCTATTAGCTGAGTGGTACTCAACCCCACTTGGGATAATGATGATGAGAATAAGCTGTCTTTTACTGAGTGCTTACTATGAGCTAGGTACTATGCTAAGTAGTGTACATACATCATTATTCACTTGCTCAATTAATACCTATTAAGCATCTCCTAAATACCACGCAGTGAACTTGGTGCTGGGAGTACAATGGTAAATAAGACAGGTGAGGGGGGCACCTGGATGGCTTAGTTGGTTAAGCATCTGCCTTTGGCTCAGGTCATGATCCCAGGGTCCTGGGCTCAAGCCCCATGTCAAGCCCCATCGTTGGCTCCCTTCTCTCTCTACCTCTCCCCCGTTCATGTGCTCTCATTCTCTCTTTCTCTCTCTCTCTCTCTCCCAAATAAATAAATAAAATCTTAAAAAAAAAAAAAGACAGGCAAGAGAGTCACAAGTCACAAACTTAATGGAATATTTGGTCTTTCAGTGACTTTGCAAGATAGATATTATTGATTCTATTTTACCACTGAGGAAGCAAAATCAGACAAGAAAGGTTAAGTAACTTGCCCAAAGTCATATAGTTAACAAGTGGTGAGCAGAATTTGAACACAAGTCCCAAGATAAAGCTAGACATCTGAGAGGAGCTGAAATTACTAGTAAGTATTGTACTCTTTAAGTGGCCTTCTTTGTTCTTAGCTCATTGTTAAAGACCTGCAGGAAGGAATATATAGCTCTGAACCTCTTGCCTTCCCAATGGAACTAATTCCACACTTTTGACACACTGCACAGGTACACCTCCTTCAGAAAATGGTCCCTGATTCAGACTGAGGTAGACTCCCCCCACCCTTTCCTCTATATCTCCACAGTATCTTCTCCATATTTCTACTATTGCACATACTACTAATACTATAATTTTCTCAATGTTTCTCTCACCAGAGCTCTTTTTAGGACAGGAATATGTGCAATTCATTTCTATATCCCCATGTCCTAGCATAGTGTCTGCTACATGACCTGACAGAGGTTTGCTGAGTGAATAACTGAAAGACTTTCATTGGTTACTGACTCTAGTCTGTTCTCTCAATGATAGCAATAAATGTGGCCAGCACTTAGAGTGATGGGCATGCACTGGGGAAAGTGTTATCTCCCCCCGATCTTCCTCACAACTCTTAAGTCGCTACTGTGCAATTATCTCCATTTTACTTATGAGAAAACAAAAGACTTTTTCAAGGTCACACAGATTTTTAAGTTACAGAGAAATGTCTCGAGCCCAGTTTTAATGGTCAGCAAATCCCTAACAGGACACCAGTACACCTCCCAGGACTCATCCCACCATCCCATCCACGAATCTTCCAACAAAATTAACCAGCCCTTGTTGTGGCCCTAGAGATCTCTGGCCCCTGATTTGAACCCTCAGCAGGCCCTGCCTGGTGCTTTGGATGCTTGTATCCATGTTACCTGCGCCACAAGATGGCAAGCTCCTGTGAGCAGGGATCATGAGCTCTGCACCTTAAATCCTCAAGAGCCCATAGCCCCAGCTTTTGCATGCTCTGAAGATGCTGCACTGAACTGAGAATAAAAATAATATTAAGCCCACTGCATTATTATTATTATGCTATTATGATCAAATAAATCCAGCCTAATTCCCTGCTTTTACAGTATAAGCCTCTTTCACAATGGAATAAAAGCCCTGAAGGATGGGAGGGATTTAGAGAAGATGAGAGGAGAGCAGGAGGGAAAACTGGGAGCAAAATCCAGCCACAGTTACACACAGGGCTGGTCAAGGCCCAGGTCAGACTGTGATTTGGCTGGATCACCTGCTGGGCCCCCCATGATTGCAATGTACAACCAGAACTGAGAACCCCCAGGAAAAAGCGTCAGGTGAGTGTGGGGAACATTGGGCAAAAATGCTGGGAACAACCAGACAGGTCAGATCCTGAAAAGCCTCGACTGCAGCCTGAGGTGCTAGTTCTTGCTCTGGATGGGAAGGAAATCTGCGGAGAGTTTGGGATAAGGAGGAATGAGACAGGCAACCCTCTCCCACTGCAAAAACAAGTTGATGAAGGAGGACAGCCTGGGCTTAGGAGCGTGGGAGCCAAAAAGACAGCACCAAGTCACTGCACAAAACAGACAGTGACCACAGGGAGCAGCACCGTGGAGGAGGCAGGAGGCAGTGTTTCAAGGAGGTACTTATGGTGTATTTTGCGGCTGGGGGCCTGAGCCCAGTTTTCCCACCAAAAGAGGTTACGCCAGGCTTAGTGCTGCAGAAGCGTCTTCAGTCATTTGGGAGAAAATATACATTGGCAATGGGCTATGCTGGCCCAGCAAGGTTAGGGAAGGGTACTATGATGCTTTACATACAAGTGGGGTAGCCCCTGCAGGGAACACAGAGGCCGGAGGTAGGGGAGGTGAGAAATGGGAACAGAGCTGGGGCCTGTGCTCTCACTCCACATAGACACCAACAGCCCATCCTCATCCCCTCATCCCCCACTGACTCTTCTTCCGCCTAACCCTATGTCTGTGCTGGTTGGGCCCCGCCCCCAGTGGTCTCTTCTTCCCACCCTCTTTATGCCCCACCCACTCTGATGCCTGTGGGTTTGATCCTCACTGACAGCTCCAGGTCCAGATCTTTTCTGTTCTGCCTTTTCTCTTGAGCATCCAACCTCGATCTCCATTTACTTGGCTTGTATTTGTTTTGAAATTTTTGGTTGAAGTATAACATACATAGGATAAAGTCCATAAACCTTAATTGTTTTCATGTCTAGATCCACATAATCGCCACCCAGATCAACACACAGAACAATTCGAATATCTCAGTAGGTTCTCTTGTGCTCCTTCTCAACTACTTACGTGCCCCATCCCAGAGATCACCACTATTCTGACTTCCACCATTGTCAATTCTTTTGGCCTGTTTTTGAAATCCATGTAAATGGGATTGTTCAGTAAGTGTCTTGTATCTGTTCCTTTCATTCATCACCACAGCTATGGGATATATCCATATTATAAAGTATTGCAGTAATTTTACTTTTCATACACCAGTTGTTCTCACCGGGGGCAATTTTTCCCCCTGCAGGGGTCTTCTGGCAATGCCTGGAAACGTTTCTGATGCTCATGGCTTAGCAAGGGTGAGGATGCAGAGGGGAGTGCTACGGCATGGGGTGGAGAGAGGTCAGGGATGCCATAAGGCAGAGGACAGCTCCTCACAACAAAGAATTATCCAGTCCAAAGTGTCAGTACTGCCAAGATTGAGAAACTGTGTATTAGTTTCCTACAGGTGCTGAAATGGATTACCGCAAGTTGAATGGCTTAAAACAATGCAAATGTATTATCTTCTAGTGTAAGTTAAAAGTCTGTAATGGATCTCACTGGAAAAAATCAAGCTGTCACCAGAAGCAAGGTGTTCCTCCTGAAGGCTCCAGGAGAGAAGCCATTTCTTTGCCTTTTCCAGTTTCTTAGCACCTGCCTGCGTTCCTTGGCTCACGTCCCCCTTCTCCATCTTTGAAGCCTGCAATGTCTGGCCGAGTCTTTATCATACTGCATCACTGTGACATTGACTCTTTCACTTGTAAAGATCTCTGTGATTACACTGGGCCCATAATTCAGGACACTCCCCCACCTCAAGATGCTTAATGTAATAACAGCTGTAAAGTCCCTTTTGCTCTGTAACATAGCATATTCCCATGTTCCAGGAATTAGGATGTGGACATACTTGAGTCGGGGGTTGGGGAGGCATTATTCTCCCTGACATATGATAACCCACTATATGAATATGCCACAATTTGTCCCATTGTTGATGGACATTTGCGTTGTTTTTTCTTTTTAGCTATTATTATTAAAGCTGCTATATACATTCTTGTACAACTCTTTTGTCCTCATTTCTTTTGGGTGTACATTCAAGAGGACAGTTCCTGGGTCTTAGAGTAAAACATATGTTTACCTTGAGTAGATAATGTTGAAGAGTTTTATAGGATTGTACCAGTTTACACCCTAACCAGCAGGGCAGATTTCTATTTTCACTTTCTACTGGACATCTCCATGTCAACCTTGGAAAAAGACACCTCAAATCCAACTGGTTCAAAATGGTGTTATTTACTCAGTGAATGATTGTTTCCCCGAACATCCAAAGCATGAGATCTGGGCAATGTCCTAGCCTCCTCTCTTTGCCTTTGGACCTGCTCTTCTTTGGCCAAAACATTATTGCATCCAATAGTGTCAGTGTTTTGTTGCCTTCTTTCCTTGCTGGAGGTTGTCACGATCTCTGCCCCAGACTACAGCCCCTTCCCGAGCTCCATGCCCCCAATCCATCCCTCCACCACCGTCAAAGTCACCTTTTCCCAAATCCCAAACATAATCCTGCTCTTCTCTTTACTTATAGGACAAAGGAGCCGGCCCAGCCTCCCCACCTGGTCTTCACTATTCTATCGTCATCCCATGAGACCTCTAATTGCTGTCGGCATAGAACTGCTTATAATTTCTCTTCTCATCCATTTACTCAAATTGACCCCTTCCCCACAATGTCCCCTCTTTGAAGATCCCCTGCCAGTCCCCTCTCTCCTGAACCCTTTCTCCGACAACCCTCAGATCAAGCTGACTTAACCTCTCTCTCCTCTGTGCCCCACCAGACCCTGCAAAGACTTTTTATTAGGGTACTTTTCAGCACACTTGTCTCCGCTTATACACAGAAGCCTTTCAAGAGTGAGGACTGCTTTGTCATCCTAGGAATGAGCCTGATACAGAGTAGACACTAGTCATGTTTCCTGGACTGAAACTGAGTTGAGTAATACATGTTAATATGACATGGAGGACATGGCGTGTATTGAGAAACAGCATTAAGCCAAGTCTGTGTGTTCGAGTCTAAAAGCCTCAGGGCAGACAAGAGGCCCTGAGGTCCTAAGCCCCAACAGGGAAGTACTAGTACCATTCCTGCAGGGCTACTGTAAAGGCTGTAGGAGAAAATGCATCTAAGATTTGTAGCAGTCCGCCAGGCACATAGTAGGCACTCAATTAGCTACTATTATTAACTCTAATAGTGAAAACTAGGACTTTTAGTGAACATCCAGAGAATTTTTAGTTTGTTGGTTGAGACCCGTCTTGCAGTTTTCTTCATTCAGCAGAGAATTAGAAGCTCGCAGTTCTACATTTATACAACTGACATAATTTGTAAAGCCAGAGCTGCACTGATTATAGAGATAGCTCTTTAATCTTAGTGGACATTTACTGGAGTATTTTAGTTTTGTGTCTGGGAAATTGAGTGATTCTTAGTGATTGTAGATTTAGAACTATCACTGGCTTGACTTTTTTAAATTTTAATTCATATATGCAGTAAGTACCTTTCGTCCCCCCCAAGACAGCAACCAATAATTGCCTATATCTTATCTCCTTTCCTCTTTGTGGGTTAGTCTTGGTCAACATTATATCTCTAAGAGTTAAGTGCACAAGGGCAACCAATGATCTAGAAAAATGCTTTGCACACAGTAATTCCTCAGTAAAAAATTCCAAAGAGGCATAAGGCATTGCTGAGTTAGGCACTCCGTGTGGTTTCTGTGCCATGTCTCTGTTCTGATTTACCCCTTTGATCACTCCTTCTTTGTCTTTTTCATGGCTATTACTTCTGCTGTCAATACCCCCCCAAATACTTGTATCCCTCAGAGCTCCATTCTCTGATGGCTAATTTTCTCTACTCCCTCTTTGGGGATGATATAAATACATATGTAAACATTTCAAATAAAAAATAGCAAACCAAATTCAACACTACAAACTGTATTTTTATACAAGTAAGGTTTATCTCAGGAATGCAAAGATGGTTCAATATCGAAATAATCTAATAACAGGTTCAAAAAGAAAAACCATATGATCATCTCAGTTGATGCAGGAAAAGCAGTCAACAAAATTCAATACCCATCCACATTTTTAGAAACCCTTAGTAAATTTGGATAAAGAGAAGTTTCTTAATCTGATATGATGCTATCTCATAGAAACACAGAGCAAACCTCAAACCTGATAAAACTTAAGAAGTTTTTAAAACATAAGCAGCATTTCCACATCCTAAGACAAAGATGTCTATTATCACCTACTATCAAAACTACATCCTATGTCCTTACCAATGCAGCAGTACACACACACACAAAAGATATATAAATATTGGAAAGGAAAACAATAAATTGGTATTTGCTAAAAACATACATTATCTCCACAGACAGCCCAAGGGAGTCTGAAGACAAACTAATTAGAGAGCATGATAAAGTTCCTCAATACAAGATCAACATCCAAAAATTAACACATATGAGCAACAAACCATTAGAAAATGTAACAAAATCTACTCCTCACAATAGGAAAATAATTGGAAATATCGTAGACAAAAAGAAAAGGTGGTAGTGTGGCATTAACTCAGAATAATGGAATAGAACAGATATCCCGGAAATATATCTAAACATATGTGACCCTTACGCAATAGAGGAGATTCATGGAGATATTAATGAGGAAAAGTTGCACTTTGGGGATAAATGAGTTTCCATAAGACAAAAAAGAAAACTGGATTCCCTACTTTATTCCATACATAAGGTTAAAATCCAGTTATATTACTAAAGATTTAAATATAGAACAATAAAACTTAAAAATGTGTGTGCAGGGGCGCCTGGGTGGCTCAGTGGGTTAAGCCTCTGCCTTCAGCTCAGGTCATGATCTTAGGGTCCTAGGATCGAGCCCCGCATCCGGCTCTCTGCTCATTGGGGAGCCTGCTTCCCTCCCCCTCTCTGGCTGCCTCTCTAACTGGTTG
Organism: Enhydra lutris kenyoni; assembly: GCF_002288905.1. Taxonomy (NCBI): domain Eukaryota; kingdom Metazoa; phylum Chordata; class Mammalia; order Carnivora; family Mustelidae; genus Enhydra; species Enhydra lutris. The sequence continues at coordinate 14,181,582 of NW_019154152.1, forward strand.
TGATCTCTGTCAAATAAATAAAAAAATATTTTAAAAAAATGTGTGTGCATTTGTGTGTGTGTGGGTGTGTGTGTGAGGGAGAGAGAGACTCTTGTGCAGAAAATTACAAAATGTAAGTGAAGGACATTAAAGACTTAAATAAATGGCAACCAATACTGTTTTTGTGTATGAGAAAACTCAATACCTTAAGGACAACCAATTTCTCCAAGCAGTATTTTCCATCAAAATTATCCAGACTGCATGTTAAAATGTAGTTTCTTAGGCTCTACTTTATTTTTTTTTTTTAAGATTTTATTTATTTATTTGACAGACGGAGATCACAACTAGGCAGAGAGGCAGGCAGAGAGAGAGGAAGGGAAGCAGGCTCCCTGCTGAGCAGAGAGCCGGATGCGGGGCTCGATCCCAGGACCATGGGACCACGACCTGAGCCGAAGGCAGAGGCTTTAACCCACTGAGCCACCCAGGGGCCCCCTTAGGCTCTACTTTAAATCTACTGAATCGGTATGCCTGAGGATGAGGCCCAAGAATCTGTATCTTAGAAAACTAGCCAGATGATTCTTGGGTGTACTGAGTTTTGAGAACCTTTGACTTAGGGAAGTAGGTCATAACCTGAATTGCACATGAGAGTCGCCTGGGACCGTTTCTGAAATATTCAGATGCTCAGGCCACACCCCAGACCAATTAAATCAGAATTTCTGGGCAAGGCCATCAGCGTTTTTAAAGCTCTCCAATGATTCCAAAGGGCAGTCAAGGTTGAGGGTCATTGCCCTGGGTGAAGGTACCAGAGATCTGTAAGGTTTGATGCCCATCCTCATTTGAACATCTACTTCTAGGGCTAACCTAGTAGAGAATGGACTTTATCTTGATTAAGGCAGCCATAATTTCCTTACATAAATGTTATAAGTTATTCATCTGGTATCCCCAGCATCCTGTCTGATACACAGCAGGGGCTTTGTGGTCATTTTCTGAAATAAATCCAACTAAATAAAACTGAATGAAATGAATCAATGTGTAGGTGAACAAAATGTTCACCAAATTCTAAAAATTTACTGGATTCTGCAAAACTATATGGTACCTGGGTGCAATGTTACACTGTGAGATGTATAGAGATGAACAAAATACAGCCCTCTCTCCCAGTGTTTGTGATCTGGTGGCAGAGGCAGATACAGACAACAGTATCTTATAATCGAGCAGACAATGGGAGTGCACAGAATATAGAAAGGGAATGCAAGAAAGATTGGCTCTGAATGGCAGCACCTGGAAGATATCCTTAAAGATTCAGTATCTGAGATTGGCCTTGAAGTATCTCTGAGACTTGCCCAGGAAGAAATTAGGGAAGTGGGGAGTTGCTCCAGAAGCAAAGGGCAGTTCTGCCAGCAGAAGCCACGTCAGACGGGCCTTTCTCTAACCTTCATGGAAGACTATAGGGCAGATACGAAAGGCTCCTTTTCTTTCCAATTTCCTTGATACTGCTCTCATTTGTCAAATATTTTGCCTCTGGTTTATTAATTCTACCTCCTGGTGCCTCAGCTGATTTCTTTCAGGAGAAGTCTCTCATTAGCATTTCTATGGGGAACACCTGCCACCCCATCTATCCCTATTAACTGATGGCTGGGGCAATGGGACGGACTGGACTGAGACGAGAATTTTAATCCCCTTCTCATGACTCATCTCTTTTCTAATTGAGAATGCTAGGTCTAAAGTCACAAGTGGCTGCCTGGCGAAATCCATCTTTAACGTTCAAAGTGGTAACAGGGACATGCTTCTCAATCTTATAACATCATTATGTAAAATGAGTGTACTAAAAATTAATCAACTTCATGATTGTGAATAATGAAAGATACCCGAGATAGCACTTAATGCAAAAATCCCAGGCTAGTGCAGATACGTTACGAATTAGATGAACTGTTGATTTGGGAAGGTTTCTCAAAATCATCGTGTCAAAGGATGTTTGGTATTTTCTACTGACTGTATATCGTAAGAGAAAAACCAAAGAGTATGTATATGTCTCCGCAAGCTGACTGTATATTTTACATTATATGCCAATATGTTAAGCTGATGGATTGTGTGTCCTTTTCTCTATTTAAGCCAACTGCTCACATTGATGTCATGTGACAGATGTCACTTGGAAAGCCCATGAGATGAACCAGTCACCATGGTGTAAGCCACCATGATTTATGTAGAGTGGCAGAAGAAAAGGGTTTTGTAAATCAAATTATCTTTGAAATGGAACCCAATCTGGCTTCTAATAAGGCAATGTTAAGACTCATCTATGCCGGTCGTGGGGCATACTTAGATTCAGGAGGTATTTGGAATCATAGCAAGGAAAAGAACATGAGACAATAGGGAAAGAAAATCAATGTTCCAGATAAGCCTACAGTTTCCAGGCATTTTTTTCTTTATGGGATATTTGATTAATTGTCTTATTTCTTCATGTCTACTTTCACCCGAAGTGCATTTCCCTATTGGTTAATTTTTCTTCTGAAACAGAAAACAATGTTAAATTTCACACCAACTTGGTCATGCACTTAAATTGTCCATTAAGGAAACCGATGTCTCTTAGCAACACTTGTTCTCTTAATACGTCCAAACCCTTCTAATTATACAGCAAAATGGAACTGCTGACCCCAAAGTCACACACGTAATTAAATTTTACAGAAGACCCAAATGAGAAAAAAAAATTCTTTTGAGGTGCTCAGAGATTTTTTTTTTTTGACAGGTTGGTGGAGTTCTGATTGTGATAGCCACTAAAAACAATCATTTTCACCAGCTGCAAAAGCAGATCCTTCCCCCATTCAATCCCATCACTTGCAGTATGAGTATAATCCTAATGGTAAAGCCTGACATGCTTACTATACAGTGAAGGTGGGGTTTTGGGAGAAGAGGCCATATGGAACAAAGGTGCAAGCCAATATACCTGGAGTGGGCTGTATCTGAAGGGTAGGTCATCCCCTGACTGTCTAGCCCATTTTTCATGGACAAAGCAAGTCCTATTGACTTGGAAATATAAACCGAGTAGGATCACCAAAGGAGATTTGAGAATTTGGGATCTCTCTTGATTGGCATTGACTCTCTGGAGGTGGGGAGGGGTAGTTTCCTGCATGGTGGGTGTTAAGGTTCCACCTGCCACCAGGTACTACTACCCAGGAGTAGGAGCAGGGAGTGGGAGTAGGAAGATGAGGAGGACAGATCAGAAATCTGTGATGCTGGGCGAATCTTAGGGTTTTTTGGGAATGAAGTGGGGCCTGCCTTGGAAACAAGCAGAATCACAAAACTACACCTTGGTTTTGTTTTTTATGCCCCTTGTTTATTTGCTTCCTTCTTTTCTTTTTGGTTCTCCCTTGGCAGTAGAACAAAGATATGGTGCAAATTCTACTTCTGATAGCTCTGAATCAAGGAAAAGGATCTTGCCCAACCCAAAGCCATAAAAAAAGTAGTACACTCCTCAGGGACCACTGTGGTTGTGCTAACAATAAACCAAGAGAGAAATGCCAGGTGGGGTGGGGAGGTGGGGAGATGGAGTCAGAGCCGAATATTAGCTGCCCCTTCTCATTGAGAAATGCTTTCCAGACTTAAAACCTGAGAGAGGAATTTTGTCTTTAAAAAGAGGATATCTATCTCCACTATGCTTCCCTCAGCATATGAGGGAGTGGTTGGTACGTTCACTGGAGAAAGACATCAGTCTGGTATGAGGCTACATACAGGGGTCTTGGCAAAAGACACTAACTCTGCAGTCCTCCCAACCACGGTCTTCTGCAGGAAGGAGGCAACTGGCTGTGGCATTGATGAAGGACCCCATAAGCCACATTTTGAACCCCTCTAGCTCAATTTTTCATCTTGCACATCTGTTTCCCCAGAGACCCTAAAGCCTAATGTTACATGTTCAGAGTCAAATGAGATCTCTTAGTGCTTGATCTGGGTGGAAACATAAGGGGAGGATGGGGAGCTAAGCATTCAGAAAAACATATTGGAGGCACAGGGTGAGAAAGCAAGTTGGAAGGGCTGAGGCTGCAGCACAGAGAGAATTCTAGAAGGATGGAGAGAGGGAGAGGCAAGGGAAGAGGGAGGGAGAAAGAAAGAGAGAAAATGGATATGTGCTTTCTTGAAGGCATTCATTTAGAGGGAATTTAAATGTGCTAAAGAGGAGGGTCTTGGTAATGGAATGAGCAACACAACTGGAAAACATAAAGAGAAGGGAGAAAGGAAATGCATCAATGGGGAGAAGGCTGGAGGTATCTAGGAAGTGGAAATCAGAATAATGAGGGATCATGCACAAGATTGTAATGGCACTAAGACATTCTCATCACCTACTGTGTGCCAGGCTTAATTCTCCCCGGCCATCTCATGTAATCCTCACAATGTCTCGTGCAGTGCCAGGCATATAGTAAGTGCTCAAAAATAAGTTAAATATTAATAATTAATAAATGAACAAGCAAGTCTAAGAGAACGATCTATGATCAATCGCGTCTTACACCTAAGAACCTAAGGCCCAGAAAGGTTAAGAAACGTGCTCAGTGTGACTCAGCTACTGAGAGGAGGAAGGAATCCGACTTCAAAGCCTGATGGTAGAAGGAGGAAGGTGAGCAGTAAGAGCCCCGCGGGGAATCAAGAAAAGGGTGTGGTGTTTGGATGTCTCCCAGGGACTGAGAGAGGGAGGGAAGAATGAAAGGCGGAGGGAACTGGGCTAAGGAGGAGGGGATTGGCCACTGAGAAAGAATTCTTCTAGGAGGACCGGGCCCTGTGGGGGAGCGCCAAGGCTGATATAGGCAACAGCCGAGCGGGCAGCGAGGGGCTGATACCGCTCAAGTGGGTGGGGCGGAATGGCATCGCCTGTGAAGAAACTGCCAAGGGTCTCGGTCCAGCAAGCGGGGATCCGAGGTGGGGCGGGGATGGGGGGAAAGATGCCCAAGTGGTAAAGGGAAAAACCTAGGCAGGCGGGGACGGATAGTACTAACAGCCTTCCCGTAAGAAAGAGCTGAAAGAAGTCAGCCTTGGCAGGGTGTCTGAGCTACCGCCGAGGAGAGGGTGTGGTCTGGCAGGGGAGGGGCTGCACTTGAGGCCCGCGGTGCGGAGAAGAACCCCACCCCCAACCCCCCACCCCTGGGCAGCCTCCGCAAAAGGGTAAGGGTGACCCGCCACGTCGCCTGAGCGGCGGCCCGCGTCTCACCTGTAGGAGCTGCCCGCCGCGCTCGCCACCTCCTCGCGGATTTGCCTGTTGAGGGCGTCCACCGCTGCCCGTCCCTTGCCAGCCTCCAGGCCCGCGGCCTGGACCGGGGCCTGGGCGGCGGGCAGCGGCGCCTGCTCCGGCGCCTGCCCCTCGGCGCGACGCAGCATCCAGGCGGGCCCAGGCTTCCTGCGCGTGTCGCGCTCGTCTGCCCCTGAGGGCTTTCCGGCGGCGGGGCCACCTGCTCCGCCAGGGGTCGCCTCCTGCTCTGGGGCCTCCGCGGCGGCCTGCGCGGGCCAGCGCTCCTGGCTCTGAGGCCGGCGCTTGGAGGCCCCGAGAATCGGCACCGAAGCCTGGGAGGACGCGGGGATTTGCACGGGCTTGGGGATCCACGGGTGGTCCCCGCGGCGCGGCAGCGGCCAGGCGCGGAAGTCCTTCTGGTACTGGGTCTCGCGCTCGAAGGGCGCGTCGGAAGGCTGGTACTCGCTGCGCGGCCGGCAGCTCGGCTCTGGCCGCTGCACCTTCCAGGCGCGGTAGTCCTGACGCATCACCGAGTCCGCGGGGCCTGCGCTGGAGGTGGATCCGGAGCTCGGGACGGCGCCGGGCCCGCTCCGGCCGGCCGCAGCCGCCGCCTCGCGTTCCCCGCTAGGCCCGGGCGCCGGCCCCGTTGCCCGGGCAACTGCATCCAACTCGCCCTGGGCCGGCTGCGTCTCTATGGCGACCGCCCTAGCCGAGGGGGGCGCGTGCGCCGGCTGCGCCTGCTGCTGCTGGGGCGGCGGCGGCTGCGGCGGGGCGCTCGGGGCCTCGGTGGCCTCCGAGTACTTGGTGAAAACCAGCGGCACGGCGATGTCCGCCTTGTCCAGCTGGTTCCAGAAGCGGGCAATGCAGCAGGCCCGCGTGATGCACGGCCACGCCATGATGCTAGCTGCAAAGCTGGCCTTCCCTCTTTCTTTTTGTGGCTCTAAAGCAAGTCTCTAATCTTACTTCAGTCCCTCGGCCCTCGACCAGTCTGGTTCCCACTGTTTTTTTCCCTTGGTGGCCTGGGCTACCTCGCTCTCCTCCCTCAGAGAGCACCCAGGAAGGTCAAGCTATCACTGAGATTAAAGTCCGTAAAGTCCCCCCGATTACCGGCAGCAAACGCCTCCGGGAGCCGCTTGTAAAGGTCTTGGGAGCGCAGTCTGCTGCGGGCACCGATGGGTGAGCCACCCGGCGTCCCGGAGTCCCCGGGCGAGGGCGTCTGGGTCGCGCCCCTCCCTGCTGCTGCGGCGGCGCGCAGACCCCGGCCAAGCGAGGCGACGCGAGACGAGGTGGCTGCGGGCTTAAGCCATGGCGTAGAGGAAGGACCGAGCAGGGTGGCCTCAGGGGCCACGGACGAGGCTCTATTCTCCCTCCCCGATGCGTCCCGTCTCAGCCGGCCACCTAGCAGGGCTTGGAGGTGATTCACCTCCAGCGGAGACCGAGCATTGCTGCAGCCGCTGCTCCCAACGATGCCTCAGCCACTGCCGCTGCCGTCTCTGCTGCAGGGAAGCGGCCCCACCCTTATCTACTGCTCGGCGACTGGGGGAAAAAAAAATCCAAGGAAGGCGCTGAGAGAAAGCGCTCTGCAGAAAAAAATCACCTGCTGTCGTCAGCGCGCGCTGCCCTGAGCTCGCCTGGTTCTTTCCCCTCCCCCCTGCGCTCTGGCAGCTCCTCCCTCCTCGGCTCCTAGGCGACAGCAGAATCTGGGGCCTGGGTGGCTTCAAGTCCCAGGCTGGTGATGACTGGCTGTCCTTTCGCTGGTCGCTTCTCCGCCGGGAGCCTCAGGCTCCTCTTTTGTAAAATGGGGCCAATCATGGAGGAGGGGGGATTCAGGTTTTAAAATATGAAGGATATCTCTAGTGAAATGTCTGTCCCAGAATAGACGCTTTTAAAAAAGAAAGCTGGTGTTACTGGCCAGTGGCTGGTGGCGGAATTTGAACTCAATTTGGCTGGTTCCTGATTCAAGCACCAGTCACTCATGCACTAACCTTGTTCAGATGTGTAGGGATGTGAGAGTTCCCAGGCTGGTGGGGCCCTGGCTGTTTCTTTATTAGGGGACCTTTGGGGAAAGGGTGTCTTAGAGCCTCCCAAGAACTACCAAGTCCCTATTCAGCCCAGAGGCCATACTGGGGAGAGCAGGAAAAAGAAAATTCTTGGAATGGCCTTAAGTGTGGAGGTTGGGGGGGATGGAAAGGAAACAAGGAAATCGTGTCCTAGGACACGGTCGCGCCTGATTCACAGGGACTTACTGGCATGTTCCTGACCCCTGGCTTTTGCTCTTCCTCTACCTAGGACGCACAGTAGACTTCGGAGTCCGACAGGCTTGATTGTTTCTGACACACTGTGTCACTTGGGCAAGTTGGGTCATCCCTGGACCTCAGTAGCCTCTTTTGTAGAATGGAGAAAATCAGAGCTATCTCAAAGTCGTTTTGTGAAGAGAGTTAAGGACTCAGAGCAGAAGCTTTGAGTCAAATGAAGTCCACAGTGATTCAAATTCTGGCTTTTACATTCCTTAGCTGTATGGCCATGGACATGTCACTGCACCTTTCTGATCTTTTATCTGTGAACGGGAGTACCAATTCTGAATTTGCAGGGTTGAGAATTAAAATGAGATAATGTGCTAAAAATGCTTATCACCACACCTGGTATATAGCAATAACTCGATGAATGGTAGCTATTAGTATTCAAAGGACGCACCCAGGAAAGCCTAGGTGGAGCTTTCCAAGCAGGCCAGCCACTTGGACACCTTCTTCAGGAAGACCTCTTGTTTTTCCTACTACCTTTTGGTCTCTCCTTGATATCCCTCCGTTTACATTTCCTGCATTGTTCTCTACTTCTTATCCCTAGCAACATTCACTAGCCTTCAGCTCTGTTTCTCTCCAAGACAGGCAGAGTTTTCAGCATCAAGTAAGCTGGGGGCATTGGTGTTTCTAGGGAAGAAAGTCATAATTGTGACATAATTATGTCATAAATGACATAAATTAGAATAAATAAAATCTAATCCTTTAGATTAGGAACTGCAAAACACCACTGTGTTTTGGGTTTTTGGTTTTTTTTAAACCTTGGGGTCAAACAGGATGAGAAGACAACTCTGATTAATCACTTATCTGTTGAACTTCCTCCTATTTGGGTCTTCGTCTTTTATGATTTGATTTGAGTTCCATAAATAAAATGATGCCTGGCACTGTTTTCCAGTCATTAGGAGATACATTTCTACAAACAACATAATCTGGTCTGACCCTCAGTTCTGTAGAACTCCGTGGGATTTGGCTGATGTCTTTCCAATAATGATAATTTTTCAATAATTTCAATAATTTTCAATAATGCCTTTTTCAAGGCAACTAGAAATTGGAGGGGGGAACTGAGAGTTCATTGAGACTTTCCCTTTTTTTCGTTTAGCAAGTCTCATCTCCTGATGCTCACTCTGTGCCCTGGGCACTGTGGAACACAAATGAATTCTAGCTCTGTGGGAGCCGTCAGTTAGAGGGGTGTGTTATGGACAATTGGAAGACAGACAAATAATTAGCAAACAGTATGGTCAGCATAACAGGTTCATTTGCAAGGTGCTGAATGAATGACTAAGGAAGATGAGTAGAAGCTCTCCTATCAGAAGTGTAAGTAAGAGCGTTCCCGGCAACTTCATTATCAATATCACCTTCCATATTCATTCATTTGGATTTCTAAAACACACTCAGTGATACATCCTTCTCGAACCATCCAATGGCCCAAGAGATAAGTCTAATGGTTCTCTGTTACCGTGGCTTGCTCAGCATCCATTCTGATGACAACAGCACCTCATTATTTGGCTTTTGGGGACCACTCCTTTCTTACTTTCAGTTCATAGGGTTTGGATGGGATTAAACCTACTTAGCCCACCTTCCAAAGCTGACTATGTGACCCACACCTGTTACCAGGGCACTATGTCCCCCTGGCCAAAGTGACTAGCTGATCCACATTGGGGCCCTCAGGGGGAAATCCTGGACTTTAGCTGGAACTAATTGTAAGGAGGCACTCTCTTTTTTACTGGAATTGCTAAAATGAGAGACCACGAGAATAGAGTTGTTAGTGATCATCTCTGCCATCACTGGGAGTGGGGAGTAGGGGGAGCTCCCTGCCCAAGGTGGAAGCAAACACAGCGAAAATCAGAAGAGGACACAGGATTCTGGTAATGTCTATGAAGACAGCAGTTTGTTTCCTGAAGCCCATTCTCACCTTCTTCCCTTTTAGAACGGAAGCCTCCAAGTTGTGGTTGGGTTCTCGGTCACCCAGCAAGAGACTGTGCAGCAAAGAGCAATTATACAACGTCCCAGGTCACTCCCTTAAAGGAATTTGCTTGTGTTCAATTTCATCTTTCTCCCTCCCCAAAGGGTAGAACATGGGTAGTTAAAATGACTATGACTAGGTGGTTAAGAACATTCCGGTGCCAGGATTTAACCCTGGGTAGGGGAGAGTAGCAGAACAAGATGGAAGAAACCTATCTTGGGAGACCTAATAGGATGCAGCTGCTTAACAGCCTCAGGCCATGTGATTGCTTAAACGCTGTGTGAGAAAGGAAGAGCACTTCTCTCTAGTTTGAACCACTGCTTTGAAGATCTCTGTTTTTGTTTATTAGTCATTTGAGCATTTGGATCTGGCCATGCTTAAACTAATTTGAGGGCTATGAAACAGCATTTTAATACTGGAAAATAATATGTCTGATGGGAGGGAATGATCATATTTCAATATTCTAAAGTCCTTATTTGTTTGTAAGGAGAGTGGAGGTACTGATGAACTTAAAACCTAAAATGCCGATCAACTTACAAATGTACATTACAAGAAAGAAAAGGGAATACAGAAAACTTCATTAAGTCCAGAAAAAGGGTAAAAATAAGCAAAGGAAAAAACACGGCAAATGGCAAAAACAATATAAAGTGGCATAAATATTTCCAAGTATATTAGTGATGGGGGTAAATGTAAATAATCAAAACTTTTAGGGTAAAAGATAAAGAACGTCAGATTAGAGAAAAACACAAAACAAAGCAAGATGCAACCAGACTTTGTTTTCATTAAAACATACTGACACATATGGGGCTTCTGGGTGGCTCAGACTCTTGGTTTCAGCTCAGGTCATGATCTCAGGTCTGTGAGATCCAGCCCTGCGTCACTCAGCAGGGAGTCTGATTGAGATTCTCACCCTCTCCCTTTGCCCCTCCCCCCACTTGGTCGTGCTCGCTTTCTCTCAAATAAATAAATTTTTTTTTAAACCACACTGAAACTTAGATATAGGGGAAAATATGATGGGAAAAGATATAGTAGAAAAATACTATAACCAAAAGGAAGCTGTACGATTACATTACTATCAGGCAAAATTGGTCTTAAAACAAAAGGCATTACTGAGGATAAAAATGGTCATCACAGATGGGGTGCCTGGCTGGCTCACTTGGTGGAGTATGCAACTCTTGATCTCAGGGTTGTGAGTTCAAGACCCACAGTGAGTATAGAGATTACTTAAATATCTTTTTTTTTTAAATCATTGCGTAAAAGTAGAAGAAACATTTCACCATACATAATATGGTTTGTACCTAACAACATAGCTTCAAAATATATACAGCAAAACTTGGCAGAATTTCAAGAAGAAATGCGCAAATTCATCATCATCGTTAGAGAGATTTTTTTTAACACATCTAAATAACTTGTAAAACAAACACATAAAATGTTGTTAGGAACAGAAGATTTAAACAATAAAGTGGATCCAATGGACCCTGCACCCAGCAATTAGAGAATATACATTCTTTACAAATGTATAAGGAATGTATAAAACTTGACCACGTATTAGGGCACAAAGAAAATATAAACAAGTACCAAAGACAAACAAATCCCCTTTTCTGGTGACAGTACAATGATATTAGGAACCAATAACATAAGATAGTCACAAACCTCCACATGTTCAGAAAGTAAAATGCTTCAAAATTGATTCATGAGTTTGAAAAGAAATTATACGGGATACTAGAAAATAATCAGGGCTGAGAGGAAACAAAAACATTGCATAGCAAAGCTTATGAGCTACAGCTAAAAACAATATTCACAGAGAAATGTGTAACCAAAAACATAGTTTAGAAACAAAAACGAGTAAAAATACTCTAGTGATTAAACTCAAGAAGTGAGAGATAGTACAGAACAAACCAAAGCAAGCCGAAGGGGGGAAAATGAAAGAAAATAGTAAGGCGGTTAAATATCAATCAACCATATGTTAGAGACCATCAAAATATCCAAAAAGTTCTTCCTTAACTTAGATAAAATCTCTGACAGACTTTTCCAGAAACAAAAACCAACAGACAAGGATTGTAAAGACAGACAGTTGTAGATACAGCAGATGACTGGCAGATACTAAGTTACTTTCTGCTGATAAATTTGCAAAACCTTACAGGGTGGTTAACTTCCAGGATGGCCTACCATGGTCTTGACTTCCTGGTGACCCAGCTTTGTGAAGTCCTCTCCCACACTGGCTAGAGCTGACCTGTGTAACCATTAGGATCTTGTGAAAATGACTGCATTTGACTTTCACAACTAGGTCAGAAAATTCAATGTGGTTCCCTTTGGGCTCTCTCTCAGGGCTTTCACTCTGGGGCAGCCAGCCGCCATTTTGTGGATACCCAAGTAATGCTAGGGAGAGCTCCATGTGCTGAAGGACTGAGGACTCCTGCTATCCACCATGTGAGTGACCCAAATTACAGTGTATTTTCTGGACCCACTCAAACATTCAAATGATTGCCACCTTGGCTGACATCTTGACCACAACTTCATATGAGACCCTGAACCAGAAGTATACCCACTAGTCATTCCTGACCAGGAATCTAGGAATCTGACCTATAGAAACAACACGAGATTAAGAAATATTTCTTGTTATTGAAAGTGCTAAGTTTGGGGGTATTTCATTTTATTTTATTTAAGATTTTGTTTATTTATTTGACAGAGAGAGAGATCACAAGTAGGCAGAGAGGCAGGCAGAGAGAGAGAGAGGGAGAAGCGGGCTCCCCGCTGAGCAGAGAGCCTGATGCGGGGCTCGATCCCAGGACCCTGAGATCATGACCTGAGCCGAAGGCATAGGCTTAACCCACTGAGCCACTCAGGTGCCCCGGGGTAATTCATTTTAAATAGACTTTGTTTACATATTTATTTTAAATAGACCAATTTTTAGAGAGATTTTAGGTTCACAGCAAAATTGAGCAGAAACCACAAAGAGTTCCCCTCTACCTCTCTTCCCGTACCCACACAGCTCCCCCCACTATCGACATCCTATGCCAGAATGGTACATTTATGATTGATGAGCCCACAGTGGTGCCACATCACCCAAAGTCCGTAGTCTACATTAGGGTTAACTCTTGGTGTTTTACCTTCTATGGGTTTTGACAAATGTGTAATAACATGTGTCCACCATCACAGCATTATACAAAATCACTTTACTGCTGAAAATATTCTCTCTGCTCTGCAGACTCATCCCTCTCTCCCTCCAACCCCTGGCAACCATTGATCTTCTTAATGTCTGCGTGGTGTTGCTTTTTCCAGAATACCATACAATTGGAATCATACAGTACGGAGCCTTTTCAGATTGGCTTCTTTCACTTAGTAATGTACATTTAAGCTTCCTCCATGTCTTTATATGGCTTGATGGCTCACTTCTTTTTGGCATTCAACAATATTTCGTTGGATGTACCACAGTTAACGTATCCATTCACTCACTGAGGGATATCCTGGCTTCCAAGTTCCGGAAAATATAAATAAAACTGCTATAAACATCCGTGTGCAAGTGTTTGTACTGACATAGATTTTCAGCTCATTTGAGTAAATACGAAAGAACATGATTACTGCATCGTATGATAAGGCTATATTTAGTTTTGTAAGAAACCGCCAAACTGACTTCCAAAGTACCATTTACATTCCCAGGAGCAGAGTGAGAATTCCTGTTGCTCCACACCCTCACCAGCATTTGATGAAGCCAGCATTCCAGATTTTGGCCGTTCTGATAGGTGTGTAGTAGTATCTCATTGTTTTCTGAATTTGCATTTACCTAATCACGTGTGATGTGGGGCATCTTTTCTTATGTGATTTACCATTTGTACATCTTCTCTGGTGAGGTGTCTGCTCAGGTCCTCTGCCTATTTTTAAATCAGATTGTTCATTTTCTTGTTGGAAAATTTTAGAGTTCTTCCTCTATTTTGGATAATAGTCCTTTATCACATGTCTTTTGCAAATATTTTCTCCTAGTCTGTGGCTTGTCTTCTCATTCTCTTGAATGCAGAACAGAAGTGTTTGGTTTAATTCAATTTGATTTTTCAAAAGATTTTACTTATTTATTTGAGAGAGCATGTGCACACGAGCAGGGTGGAGGGACAGGAGGAGAGGGAGAAGCAGGCTTTGCACTGAGCAGGGAGCATGACCTGGGGCTCCATCACAGGACCCTAGGATCATAACCTGAGCCGAATGCAGATGCTTATCCAACGGAACCACCCATGCGCGGTGGAAGTACTTAATTTTAAATGAAATCCAGCTTACCAATTTTTTCTTTAATGGATTGTGCCTTTGTTGTTGCATCTAAAAAGTCACTGGCATACCCAGGGTCATGTAGATTTTCTCCTGTGTTATCTTCGAGGAGTTTTATAGTTTCCTGTTTTACATATAGGTCTATGATCATTAAGTTTTGTGAAAGGCTAACACCTAGAGCCTTTTCTTTAAATCATGTGGATGTCTAGTTGTTCCAGCACCATTCGCCAAAAAGACTATTTTTTCTTCCTGTGTTGCCTTTGCTCCCTTGTCAAAGATCAGTTGCACCTATTCATGTAGGAGCATTCTTGAGAATTGTCCTGTCCTATGGATCTAGTTGCCTCTTCCTTCACCGTACCACACTGTCCTGATTACTGCAGCTTTATAGTAAGTCTTGAAGTCAGGTAGCATCAGCCCTTCAACTTAGTTCTCTTTCAATATTGCATTGGTTATTGTGGGTCTTTTGACTCTCTGTATAAACTTTAGAATAAGTTTATCGATATCCACAAAATAACTTCCTGGGACTTTCATCGGAATTGCATTGAAGTTTGGGGGTGATTTCTTATGTGGCAAGAGACAACTGACTGACTCAGGGGAATAAGTAAATCTTAGGAAAAAATATCTTACTAAAACTGATTTAAGAAAGACTAGAAAACCTGAATAATTCAATAAATTGAATCAGTAGTTTAAAAATCTACCTGCAAAGGAAAACCAAACAAGATAAAACAAAATATGTGATCTATTTGATTTTACAGGTGAGTCTCACAAAACTTACATAGAACAGACAATCTGTATTTATGGTAAATTATTCCATTAAACAGAAAAAAAGGGGGGAAACTTCCCATTCCAGTTTAGAAAGCCAATATAATAGATGTACCGAGACAAACCAGACAAGAATAATACGAAGAGGAAGAAATTATAAGCCAATCATATATACAAAGATCTTAAATGAAATGCTAGCAAACAATTCAGAATTGTACATAACAATCATTATTTATCAACAATAAGTTATGTTTATGCAAGAATGAACACTGATTTAATAACAGAAAATCTGTAGATATAATACTACATGCTAACAGATTCAATAGAAATATCACACAACCATCTCACATAGATGTATTTTGAGAAACATGATAAAAGTTCGCACACTTTAATTTTAAAAGCTCTTCGCAAGGTAGAACTTCCTAGTATGTCACAGGATATATACGAAAAACTAGAAATAGTATATTTTAGGGTTAAATGCTGGAAGCCTTCGCTTTATCTTCAAGAACACAAGCAGGGGAGAGTTGATCCTAGTCATAAAGGTTGGGTAGGAAGGTCTAATGCATTTGGATTTCCAGTTATGAAGCTAAGTGAGATTTAGAGTCAAATACCTCAGTGCTTTTACTATGACTGGAATGACCACAGAAACAGGGATTATAACAAAATCATGAAATCTTTGTATCCTGGAATCAAAATAAAAGAATGAGAATCTTGGAATCATATTTGGAGTCCTAGAATCTCAGAGTAATAGAATGATACAGTCCTAGAATCCTAGAATAAATGAATATTAAAATTCCTTGAGTCTGGGAATAATTTAATATGTTTCTGAACCTTTTTTTCCCACTTACTGTTGCAGGCTAAAAAATTCTTCCTTATATTGAGCCAAAATAGAAGTTCTTGCAATTTCCATCTTGCCTCAAGACCCCATATGACAGAATTTTAAAGTCATATTAAAAAAAAAAAAAACTGTCATATTCCCTGATCTTCTCTTCTGAGGATAAATGTTCCCAATTTCTTCATTTAGTATAATACCTTATTATACTAAAGCCAGATACTTTGAGACTCTATAGATCTCCTGTTACTCATCAAATTTTCATCCACGACTTTTAACAACCACTGATGGCTGTTGCCTGAGACAATTATTACTACAATGTTTGCCAAGTAAGTGATTTTCCAACTCCATTATTCCTTCTACACTTAGCCATTGGCATCTTCGTTTATACCAGCATGGATTCATGAATTCTTATTTTTTCCAAAGGCGTTAATCTATTACTATCCCCTTCTATTTTGATGCTCAAGCTGTTCCATCGTTCTCAGTGGGAGCCCTGGGTGATCGCTCTTCAGTTCCCTTATATAAAATGATACAGGCACGTGTAAGTTCCAGAGGGAACACACACCCTGCCTTCCTTCCTCCAATGTTACTGCCATGTGGAAGACCGTGAGCATGCATGTTTCCACACATTTATTAATACACATGTACATGTGTATTTAGCATTAAATAAATAAATTCATGTGTATTAAACATTTATGATTTGACATTTTTTTCTGAAGGGCGTCAAACTTTATGAAACCTTTACGATGTGCTTTTTCTCCTCACCAATAGGAATTTGAGATTCACCCATGTTGTATACCCAGGACTAGTTAGGCCATCATAACTGGTCTCTAGGAGCGTGTTGTATGATAAACCACTTAAAAAAAAAAAATCTGTTCCTCCCCTGAGGAATAGTTAAATTTTTTCAAATTTTTAACTATTACAAATAGTACAACATATTTTTTCTTATGTGTGTCTCCATACCCCATGCCAGAGCATTTCTCTAGAGTAAGGAACCCAAAAGTAAAATTTCTAGGCCATACAATGCATCCCTCTTCCAATATATGAAAAACAACTTGCTCTCCAAAGGCATTGTCCCATTTACACACCCACCTGTGATATGCGAGAGTTCCTGTTTCTCAACGTCTTCACCGATATTTGGAATGACTAGACTTTTAGACTTTTGCCACCCTGGTGAGTGTAAATGTTAAATTACAGGTGTTTAAATTTGAATATGAATAAGGTTGAGTATCTTCATTTGCTTATTGTCCTACTGGAGTTTTTGTATATTGCCTGTTCATATCCTTTGCCCATTTTTCTCTGTTAGGCTGTTTAAAGAATTATTTTATATGAATTCTTTATGCACATTAATCACTCATGGCTTCTATGTATTGTGAAGATCTTCTCCCAGTATGTGGCTTATCTTTTAATGTTGTTTATAGTATATTTGGATGCACGGAGGTTTAAAAATTTTAATGTAGTTAAACATATTAGTCAAAGTTTATGCTTTCTGCATCTTTAAGAACTCTTCCCTGCTCTGCTAGTAATAAGAATATTCTCCTTTACCGCCTTTGAGAAGTTTTTGTCTCTATATTTTCAACCTATTTTTTGTGCACCATGTAAAGTTGTGTGGCAGGCTGCCCTTCTGCCCGGCTTACAATATGCTCAAGTTATTTCAACGCAGGTCCACCTTTCTTGACTTCCTTGTGGCCAGAAGTGGTCACTGAGGTATAAGCAGAAGACTGCTAGAGATTTCTGGGAAAACATTGACTCAAAGGTGTTTTCCCTTCTACCCCCCCCTTTTTTCTTCTATTACTTCTTTTCTTAAAAATAGGCAGAGGCTAAAGGTGAATCAGCCTTTTGCCACTATGAGGTGACAATCTTAAGGACAGAAGCGGCAAGCTAAAGACTGTGGAGGAACATACAGAAAGAATCTGGAGCAGGGTCTCCTGGGTGGTTCAGTCTTGGTTGAACGTCCAGCTCTTGGTTTTGGCTCCGGTCATGGTCTTGGGTGGTGATCTCAGGGTTGTGGGATCAAGCTCTGTGTCAGGCTCTGAGCTCATCGGGGAGTTGGCATGGGACTCTCTCCCTCTCCATCTGCCCCTCCCCCCCACTCATGCATGCTCACTCTCTTTCTCATGAATAAATAAATTTCAAACAAACAAACAAACAAAAACAAAAAAAGAAAGAAAGAGAGAAAGAACCTGGACCATTAATGACACTGTGGGGCTGCTACACCAGTCTGCCTCTGGACTTTGTTGTTGACTCTTAATTTTTGTGATTGTTTTTCTTTTGTTCATATTTAGAACAAAACAGAATAGGTAGCTAGCTACCTGCCTTCCGTCACCATATGACACATGCCCATTCTTTAAGCATGTTTGAAGTTTATCTTTTCTCCACTGATTGAAAATGCTTCCTCTAGTAGATAATGAGTTTTCATACGTATGTGGATGTGTTTCTAAACTTTATATTCTGTTTTATTAGTCTGTTTATTTACCCTATGCCGATATTATAGTCTAAAATTATTGCAGGTCTCAATATTTGATAGGCAAACCTCTCTTCTTCCTCTCATTTTAGATTGTCATCCATTTGTTCACAAATATTTTTTGAGCACCCACCAGGGGCCAGGCACTGTTCCAGATTCTGGGTTATGGAACTGAACAAGATAGATAACCATCTCTATGGTCACGGAACTTTCATTGCATTGGAAGTCTTGCCCTTAATTCTTCCATATGAACCTTTGAATCAGCTTGTCGAATTCTTTGGAGACTTTTATGAGAACAAAAAGTCTTATGAGATGTTTTCTGAAATTGCACTGAATTTATTTAGTCTTTAAGAGGAATTTCCATTGTGGGGATTTTGAGACTTTCTATTCATGTAGAGAGGCAAAACTCTGTTTATTGAGTTCTTTTATGTTCTTTTGTCTTGGTTTTTGTTGTAACTGGAAATAACACTGTCTTTTCCTTTTTATTTTTAAATAATTATAAACTTAGAGAAGTTGCAGAAACACTACAGAGAGACCCCTGTAGCTGCCATCTCCATTCTCCCAGTGGTAACACCTCAAATACATACAGTACGTTACCAAAACAAGGACTTTTACATTAATGCCATGCAATTAACTCGACTGCAGACCTTGCTTGGGTTTCACCAGTTTTTGCATGCACTCATTTTTGAACATGCCTTCATGCAGAGTTCTATGACCTCTTATCACGTATATGGATTTGTATAAGCACCACTGCCATCAAAATACAGGATTGTTCTATCACCACAAAGGATCTCTCTTTTGTTACCTCTTCATTATCACACCCTTCCCCGATTTCCCTGGTTTCCTTGGCAACCACCAATCCATTCTCCATCTCTGAGCTTTTGACATTCTAGAACATCATTAGCTGGAATCATATTGTTTGTAAGCGTTTCCTCTCAGCATAATTGCCTTAAGAGTCACCCAAATTGTTGCATATATCACCACTTTGTTCCTTTTTATTGCTGAGGTATTATTCCATTGTGTAGACAAAGTTCATTTTGTTTGTCCACCCATGGAAGGATATTTGGGTTGTTTGCAGTTTGGGGATATTGCAAATAAAGGTGCTGTGAAGATGCATGTAAAGGTTTTCTGTGAACGCATTTTCACTTCTCTAGGATAAGCGCTCAGGAGCCATTTCAGCGTATTTTTAGCTTTATGAGAAACTGCCATATACTTTCCAGAATGGTTCCGCCATCATGCATTCTTACCAGCAGTGGAGGAAAGATCCAGGTCTGGACTTCTTTTCCAGTATTCGGTATTATCATTTCTTTTTTATCTTAGCCACTCTGATACGTGGGCAGCAGTATCTCATCACGGTTTTAATTTAACGTCACCCTAATGGCTACTGATGTTGAACATCTTTTCATGTGCTCCTGTGAACTGACATATTTTTAAATGTCATCTTTTATTATAGTCATACACAGCAGGACTGTTGAATTTTTGCATGTATTGATCTCTGTTTATCAACCATACTCAACTTTCTAATTAGTTTTAATGGTTTGTAGATTTATTGTTCACCAAAAATGACAACTGTGTCTCCTTCTTTCTGATTTGTATCTTTCATTTCTTCCTCTTTCCCGGTTGCTCCTAATGTGCCTGTAGAATTGTTGTTCCCGGCTTCTATGGGAACGTTTCCAGTATCTCATCATTTAGCATGATGTTGACTTTTGGCACAAAATATTCAGAAACTATCCATTTGCTCCGATTTTACTAAGAAATTTTTTAAACATCCAGAATAGATGGTGAATTTATCAAATGTCTTTTCAGTCTCTTCAGACATGTTCATGTCTTTTTCACTTTGATTTTTCAACACATGTAATTATCATGTAGCTTATTACTATCAAACCGTTCTTGGCTTTTTTGGTATAATGTCAATTTGGTTGAGGTGTGTTGTTCTTTTAAAGTGCTTCAGAATTTTACTTACTAAAACTTAAAAGATTTTTTTTTTTGTATGGATACTTATAAAGCAGCTCAGTCTGTTTCCTTTTAGCTGTGCCTTTGGTGGGGGTGGGGGCGGTGCACCAGAGCTATGATGACTCTACAAAAAGCATTTGGAGGATGCTTTCCTTTTCTGTGCACTGTAGCAGTTTAAATGGAATTGGAGACGGTTTAAATGGAATTGGAGTTAACCCTTTCTTAATGGCTTAAGATAACTCACCTGTGAATCATCTGCACCTGGGGCTGTTGGGGTGGGGTTGGGGGAGCTCTTTGCCTATCTGCCAGAGGAGTCATGTCATTCCCCTGCTTGAAACTCTTCAATGGCTTGCCACTGCTCTTGGAATAAAATCTGACTCCTGGCCATGGCCTTCAAGCCCCTGCTGGACCTGGTTCCAGTCTGTTAACACCTCCTCTCCTATTGTCTCCTGCTGTTCACAGCACTCCAGCCACATCTGACCCCCTTTTCTGTTCCTGTAACACACCAGGCTCTTTCCAGCCCAGGAAGCTTTGTACTTGCTGGTTCCTCTGCCTAGAATGTTCTTTCAGCTCTTTCTACTAAATGGCTTATTCTCATCCTTTGGGTCCTGGTTAATATTAAATCTTCAAACAAGCCCTCCCTCCCCATCTTATCTAGTGTGATATCCCTTAGTTTTCTTTCGTTATTCTATGTATTTCCTTACAGTATCACTCATTTTGCTCTGGAATTATCTTGTTAACTTCTTACTTGCCTGTTGTCTGCTACGCTATCTTCCACCCCACTGTTGACTGTGAACTCCTCTGAGTTCCGGCAGAAACTTGTCTGTCTTATTCATACTGTTTCCATCCTCTAGAACTGTGCTTGGCATGTAGCAGACAGCCCAAAACACACACAAGTACAAAATATTGTTGACTGAATGAACCAATCAGAGGACCTGTGATGGGGACCTTGGGAAGAATAGCAGCACTATTGTCAGAAAAGAAGTAAGAGATCAGCTGGGGTGGAGTTTAGGTTTGTACTGGTTCAGTTTTACATGACCCAAAGGTGCCAAGTGGAAAGCTCTGACAGGCATTTGGAGTTATAAGAGTGGGGTGAACTGGAGAAAGTTACAAATGTAGATTTGAGAGTTTTTCCTTAACCACCTGTTAGTGCACTTAATCACTCCCCCACTGATTCACATGTTTCTTCATTCATCTGTCCATGCATCCATATATTCATTCATGGATTCAGACAACAGATTTTTGAGTAAACTGTGAGTAAATCATAAACCAAGCCCTAGGTTCCAGGGATACACTGACCAATAGACAGTCTGTCCTCAAGGAGTGTAAGTGTGGAGGGGATGGGAGAGTAGTGGCCATAAAATAAAAACAGACTGGTAAGCACTGCTGTAAGGTGCCCACCTGTGCATTATGCAGAGCATGGATGAAGACATGTGGGTGAAAATGAAGAATTTAATCTTGAAGGCATGCCAGAAATTAGGGAGGATTGGAGAGGAGGTGCTAATAGGAGCTAATAAACAAAGGAAGAGGTATGTCGGGGTGATAAAAGGAGAAAGAGGACAGAAATTATATCACAGTAGAAAAAACTTAGGCGTTAGAGTCAGAGTGACCACACTTTGCCTCTCAACCCTACTTTTTTCCAGCTGGGTGATTTTGGAGAAATGATTTATTCTCTCTGGGCCTCAGTTTTCTTCATGGAAAATAGATACTAACCTCAAAGCTACGTAGAGTAGATCCTGCCAGATACATAGTAGACATTCATAGATGATGGTTGGATGGTGGTGATGATGGTGGCGTTGGTGATGGTAGTGGTGGTGTTGGTGATAGTGGTGGTAGTGGTGATGGTGTTGATGGTGATGATGGTGGTGGTGGTAGGGGTGGTGTTGTGGATGGTTGTGGAGTTGGTGATGGTGGTGTTGTTGATGATGTTAGTGGTGATGGTGTTGGTGATAGGTCGTATTAGTGGTGATGGTATTGGGGATGGTGGTATGATAATGGTGATGGTGGTGGTAGTGATGGTTGTGGTGGTGGTGATAGTGTTGGTTTTGGGGATGGTGGTGATGATGGTGGTGGTGGTAGAAGTGGTGTTGGTGATGGTGA